>NW_004444013.1:10977146-11006817 GCF_000243295.1 Trichechus manatus latirostris
TAGATAAGAATTAGGTGAAGGGAAGGACAGCACACACTACAGGGGAAGTCAGCACAACTGGACTAAACCAAAGCTAAGAAGTTTCCTGAATACATTCAAACACTTTGAGGTACAGAGTAGCATGGGTAGGGGTCTGGGGACCATGGTTTCAGGGGACATCTAGGTCAACTGGCATAACAAAGCTTATTAAAATGTTCTGCATCCTACTTTGGTGAGTGGCGTCTGGGCTCTTAAAAGCTTGCAAGTAGCCATCTAAGATGCATCAATTGGTCCCAACCACCTGGAGTAAAGGAGAACGAAGAACACCAAAGACTCGAGAGTATTAACCCAAGAGACAGAAAGGGCCACATAAACCAGAGACTTCATCAGCTTGAGACCAGAACTAGATGGTGCCCGGCTACCACCAGTGACCACCCTGACGGGGAACACAACAGAGAGTCCCTGTTGGAGCAGGAGAAAGGTGGGGTGCAGCACTCAAATTCTAGTAAGAAGACCATTAATGGTCTGACTGAGACTGGAGGTACCCTGGAAAGCATGGCCCCTGGATTCTCTGTCAGCCCAGAACTAAAACAATTTCCAAGGCCAACTCTTCAGACGGATTGGACTGGACTGTGGGACATAAAGTGATACTCGTGAGGAGTGTGCCTCTTAGCTCATGTAGATAGAAGAGTCTAAACGGGCAGCTTCTGTCCGGAGGTGAGATGGGAAGGCAGAGAGGGTCAGGAGCTGGTTGAATGGACATGGGGAATCAGGTGGAAAAGGAGGAGTGTGCTGTCACAGTATGGGGAGATCAATTAGGGTCACATAATACTGTATGTATAAGTTTTTTATGGGAGACTAACTTGAAATGTAAATTTCATTTAAACTACAACAATAAAAAAAAATAAACAGAAGGAAAAATAAATAAAAATCAGGTCCAAGACCAAAAAAAAAAAAATGTTCTCCCTGAGCCTTAAAAAAACAAAAGTAAACCTTTTCTTTCTGTAGGCCTCCAAGGATGCACATTTCTTTCTTTTCATCTTTTTCTGGTTTGTTTTTTAATTTTATTGTGCTTTAGGTGAAAGTTTACAGTGCCACTTAGTTTCTCATTCAAAAATTTATCCACAGATTACTTTGTGCTATTTGCAGTCCCCGCCATGTGCCAGCACTCTCCCCATTTCCACCCTGGGTTCCCCGTGTCTATTCGTCCAGTTTTTCTGTCTCCTGGTTTCTGATCTTTCCTTTTGGGCAGGTGTTGCCTATTTGATCTTGTCTACTTGATTGAACTAAGAAGCACGTTCCTTACGTATGTTATTGTTTGTTTTATAGGCCTGTCTAATTTTTGGCTGAAAGGTAGACTTCAGGAGTGGCTTCAGTTCTGAGTTAGCAGGGTGTCCGGGGGCCATAGTCTCAGGGCTTCCTCCAGTCTCTGTCAGACCAGTAAGTCTGGTCTTTTTTTGGTGAATTTGAATTTTGTTCTACATTTTTCTCCCACTTTGTCCGGGATGCTCTATTGTGATCCCTGTCAGAGCAGTCGGTGGTGGTAGCCGAGCACCATCTAGTTGTGCTGGACCCAGTCTGGTGGAGGCTGTGTTAGTTGTGGTCCATTATCCTTTTGGACTAATCTTTCCCTTGTATCATTGGTTTTCTTAATTCTCCCTTGCTCCAAACGGGGTGGAGTATCTTAGACGGCCGCTCACAAGCTTTTAAGGCCCCAGATATTAGTCACCAAAGTAGGATGTAGATCATTTTCTTTATAAACTATGTTATGCCAATTTACCTAGATATCCCCTGAGACCATGGTCCCCAGCCCTCAGCCCCAGTAACTCAGCCCCTCAAGGTGTTTGGATGTATCTAGGGAGCTCCTATGACTTTGCTTTGGTCAAGTTGTGTTGACTTCCCCTATAGAGGCATGTTTATTTCTGATTCTCCCAGGTGTGGTTCCGGAGAGGCGTCAACTCGCACAATCCCTGTGGCACCAGCTGGATTGAGATGGTTGGAGAAATGGTGATGGTGAACGTGGGACTCAACGACCAGGTGTGCAAGGCAGGCGGCTCCCGGGGTCAGCCACCAGGTGCAGGGGCGGTGCTCAGGGTTCCCGGGGGTCAGCCACCAGATGTGCAGAAGTGGTGCTCAGAACTCTTGCTCCAGGTCTGCAGGGGCGGTGCCCTGAGCTTGAGGCTCCAAGGGGCCGTGCTCAGAGTTCCCAGGGGTCAGCCACCAGGTGTGCAGGGGCGGTGCTCTGAGCCCACAGCTCCCCCGCGCCAGGGCAGTTGCTCCCGAGCACAGAGGTTTCAGAATGGGGATTCTTGGTGCAGAGAGTCAGGCTGGGCCCGTGGCCGGCTTCCCGCAGTCCACCCCTAGGCATGCTGTCCTGCACACCTGTGCTTTCCCAGCCTGCGAGGGCACCCAGGGACTGCCCCCCCAGGGTCTGGAGCCCCCACTTGTCCCAAGTCACTTCCCCAAGGACCACAGTCACCCTCAGAGCAGTGGGGTGAGCACGGATCTGTGCCCCCTGACACTGGAAGGGCTCCATGGAGGAATGTGAAGGTGAAGTCAGATGGACGGGCCTCGTGTCTCAGCATGGTGTCAGTGGGGAAGGAGGACGCTGACCCTCACAGGCGCAGCTTCTCATAGCGTGCTCTGCGCATCTCTCCTCGGAGCTGAGGAGGCTCGGGCGCTTTTACAACTCTGCATCGGCAGCCTCCTTTTTCTTCCCCTGGCACATGGTAGTCCCTCAGACAATATTTATTGTTCTTACTGTTGTCGTTGTTACCAGTTCTTGGGGCTGACATAATGGCCGCTAACAACAACAAAGTGTAACACAGGGACAGCTGGGCTTGCTTGAGCACCATCTCAACCTCTTCACAGCAAACAGGCACAAAACATA
This sequence comes from Trichechus manatus latirostris, assembly GCF_000243295.1. Classification (NCBI taxonomy): domain Eukaryota; kingdom Metazoa; phylum Chordata; class Mammalia; order Sirenia; family Trichechidae; genus Trichechus; species Trichechus manatus. The sequence goes on from NW_004444013.1 coordinate 10,980,016, forward strand.
ACTCCAACTGCAAAAGCTTAATAACCAAAACTGAACCACTTACCATCGAGTCGATTCCAACTCATGGCAACCCCATGCATGTCAGAATAGAACTGTGCTCCATAGGGCTTTATTTTTTTGATTTTATTGTGGTACGTTCTGTCCCTATGCATTTGCCTGTTCTAGATATTTCATATACTTGGGGTCATACAGTATTTGTCCTGAGTCAGCATAATGTTCACTCAGCATCAGGCTTTTAGGGTTCGTCCGTGTGGTAGCATGTATCAGAACTTCATTTCTCTTTGTGACCAGATAATACTCCTCTGGATGTATGTACCATATTTTGTGTATCCCTTCATCCTTTGGTGAACTCTTGGGTTGTGTCTACCTTTGGGCTACCGTGAACAGTGCTGCGGTGAACACTCGGATACAATGGGTAGCCCCTTGATGTGGAGAGGACCCTTCCCCCATTGCACTGTACTATAAGCTCTTCCCAGGTGTGGGGCTGGTCTTTCCTGTGCCCCTGCACCCCCATCCCACTCACCCTGGCAACCCAGGCACACATGGGCCAGAGGGCTGCAGGGCTGGTGGCCAGCGGTGAGACTGCTCCTGCTGGAGCACGTGGGAACTGAGTCTGGGGAGCCGACAGCTTGAGCATGGAGCTGGCCTGCCCCCACGAAGTGGAGGAGCTGCCTCAGCCCCCAGTGGGGCCGCGGGCGAGGGGCCTGACACGGGCAGTTCTCGGACCACCTGCCCTCGGCCCTCCGGCTGCCCAGCATAGCTGCCTTCATCAGCACCAAGGCAGGGGCTTAGATGCCTACCAGGAAGTGTAAAGATACCAAATCCTATGAGTGGTCATCAGGGGTAGGTGGGAGGGAGGGGAAAGGAAGACACCCCATTTAGGACACATTGAGCTTCTGTTAAGGGTGATGTAAGAATTCAGGAATGGTTAATGGAGATGGTTGAAAAACATAGTAAACGTAATTAATGTCACTGAACTGTACACGTGAAGATCGTAGAAATGCTCTGTTACCTATATACTTATCACAGTTAAAAAAAAAAAAAGCCTGCCAGGCCATTTGTTGTGGAAAGTGGGGTCGGGATTTCAGGAGGTTGCTGTGCATCTTAAAAAAGACCGGGCCCACCCTCTGGGCCAGACGCTATGTGGAAGGTATGGACACGGTAGACTCTGAGTCCCAGCACCACCCCCACCTCAGGACCCAGTCACCCCAGAGCCCCAAGTTCACCTGACACTGGGGGCCAGGATGGGGTCCCTGGATCGTTCCCTGGTTCCCCCTGGTCTGGTGCCTCCCCAGCCCCTTCCTGGGCTCCCTTTCTTGCATTCAACTTTCATACCGTCCCATGTCCACCCTCAGGTGACCCTCCCAGCCCCAACATGCACACGTGCACCCCGCCTCACAGATGAGGGGGACGCCTGCTCGTGGTTACACACGCGTCCCACCCCATGAAGGGAGGGGCTCTGTCGGCGCCCAACCCCACAGGCCTCTCTCTGTTCCAGGTCTGGGGCATCGCCTGCGAGGACCGGGCCATGTACTTCCGGCAGGGTGTCACCCCCAGCGAGCTCAGTGGGAAGACATGGAAAGCCATCGTTGCCGGCCGGGAGTGTGACCGGTCACACTCGGGCAGCTCATCCAGCCTCCTCAGGTGAGTTGGGATGGAGGGGGGAATGGGCTGCTGGTGTGAGGCCTCCACCTGCCCATGGTGGGCCTGGTCTGAGGCAGGGACCACCAGACTCCTGCCCACAAAGGGCTGGGGTGCAGGTTTTCTCCCTTTCCTGAACTCCTAAGGAGCCCTGGTGGCACAACGGTTAAGCGCTTGGCTACTAACCAAATGGTTGGCATTTGAACCCATCTAACAGCTCTGCTTGAGAAAGACCTGGCGATCTGCTCCTCTAAAGATTACAGCCTAGAAAACCCTATGGGGCAGTTCTGCTTTGTCAGTGGGGTCACTGTGAATTAAAAATTGACTCGATGGCACCCAGTAACAACCACCTGAACTCCTGCCACCTCAGCCCAGGGCTCAGCTCCAAGGAAGCAGCTCAGCCCCTCTGTGGGCTGAGTGGGGAGGAAAGGGGGCCTGTGAGGTGAGTAAGAGAGCCCGAGGGGTCTCCCGCGAGCCCAGAGCACCGTCCCCAGGCAGGGCTGGCCTGCCAGCTCTCAAGTCTCACCGTCTGAAGGAGGAAAGACTTCTTTGAGGCTGAGGTCCCCCTGTCATAGGAAAGCAGGGAGAGCGGGGAGGGTCCCTAGGCTAGAGCACAAGCCCCTCACCTGGAGGCTTGTTCAGACCCAGATTCCCAGGCCCCACCCCAGGGTTTCTGATTCAGCAAGTCTGTTGTCCAAGTGGCATAGAAGTTTAAGTGCAGGACTACTAATCAAAAGGTTGGCAGTTCAGACCCAACTAGAGGCACCTCGGAAGGCAGGCCTGGCAGTCTGCTTCCAAGAGATCACAGCCTTGAAAACCCGATGGAGTGGTTCTACTCTGCACACATGGGGTTGCCATGAGTCAGAGTCGACTCATCGGTAACTAACAACAAACAATGGTATTGATTTCACAGCCCACTAATGGTTCAGAATTACAGTTTGATTCAGCAGGTCTGGTCAGGGGCCCAAGAATATGCATTTTTAACAAGTTCCCAGGTGATTGCTGCTGCTGCTGGTCTGGTGGCTGTAACTTGAGGGGACTGGTCGAGTCCAGCTCTGTCCACTAGTCCTAGGAGCCCAGGCAGGTAGTTCACGTCGGAGCTGGGCCTCCCCACCTCTAAGACAGGGTTGACAGCAGGATTCACCTGCTCGGGGAGCCTGGGCCCAGGACTCTGCAGGGGCCACATTCCTGTTTTAGCTCAAGCCCTTACCAGGCCTGGTCCACACCTCTCTGCTTCCCCAGCCCAGAGGGCTGGGAAGATGGCGCCAGGGGCTTCTCCAGCACCCATTGAGTCCCCGACCTGGGCAACTTGCTCACACTCCACCTAGCATAGTCCCCTCCAACTGGACAGCACGTTGGAATCAACTGAGACATCTAAAAAAACTACCGACGCCAAATCTTCACGATCTTGGATTTGGCAGTGGTTTCTTAGATGTAATACCAGAAGCACAAACGAAGGAAAAAAATAGGTAAATTGGACTTAATCAAAATTTCAAACTTCTGTGCATCCAAAGACACTATCAAAGGAGTAAAAAGGCATCCCACAGAATGGGAGAAAATGTTTGCAAATCATACATCTGATAAGGGTCTCTTCTTGTTGTTCTGTGCTGTCAAGTCGATTCCAACTCATAGCGACCCTGTAGGACAGAGTAGAACTGCCCCATAAGGTTTCCAAGGAGCAGCTGGTAGATTCGAACTGCTGACCTTTCGGTTAGCAGCTGAGCTCTTAACCACTGCGCAGTATCCAGAATATATAAAGTACTCTTACAACTCAACAATAAAAAGGCAGACAACCCAATTAAAGGGGCAAAGGACTTGAATGGACATTTCTCTAAAGAGGATATACAAATGGCCAATACAGGAATACCTCAAGAGATACTGTGGATTCAGTTCCAGACTACCGCAATAAAGCAAATATCGCAATAAAACGAATCACATGAATTTTTTGGTTTCCCAGGGCATATAGAAGTTATGTTTACACTATACTGTAGTCTATTAAGTGTGCAATAGCATTATGTCTTAAAAAAAAAGTACAGACCTTAATTAAAAACACACTTTATTGCTAAAAAATGCTAACCATCATCTGAACCTTCAGCGAGCTGTGATCTTTTTGCTGGTAGAGGGTCTTGTCTCGATGTCGATGGCTGCTGACTGATCAGGGTGGTGGTTGCTGACGACTGGGGTGGCTGTGGCAATTTCTTAAAATAAGACAACAATAAAGTTTGCCACATCGATTAACTCTTCCTTTCACGAAAGATTTCTCTGTAGCATGTGATGCTGTTTGATAGCATTTTAACCACAGTAGATCTTATTTCAAAATTGGAGTCGGTCTTCTCAAACCCTGCCGCTGCTTTATCAACTAAGTTTATGTAATATTCTAAATTTTTTGTTGTCATCTCAACCATGTTCACAGCATCTTCACCAGGAGTAGATTCCATCTCAAGAAACGACTTTCTTTGCTCATCCATAAGATGTAACTCCTCATCCGTTGAAGTTTTATCGTCAGATTGTAGCAATTCAGTCACATCTTCAGACTCTATTTCTAATTGTAGTTCTCCTGCTCTTTCTACCACATCTGCAGTTACTTCCTCCACTGAAGTCTTGAACCCCTCGAAGTCATACATGAGGGTTGGAATCAACCTTTTCCAAACTCCTGTTAATGTTGATATTTTGACCTCCTCCCATGAGTCACAAACGTTCTTAATGGCATCTAGAATGGGGAATCCTTTCCAGAGGTATTCAATTTTCTTTGCCCAGATCTATCAGCTATAGTCTTATAAAATGTATTTCTTAAATAATAAGACTTGAAAGTCAAAACTACTCCTTGATCCATGGGCTGTAGAATGGGTGTTGTGTTAGCAGGCACGAAAACAACATTAATAAACATCTCCATCAGAGCTCTTGGGTGACCAAGTACATTGTCAGTGAGCAGTAATATTTTGAAAGGAATCTTTTTTTCTGAGCAGTAGGTCTCAAAAGTGGGCTTAAAGTATTCAGTAAACCATGTTGTAAACAGATGTGCTGTCATCCACGCTTTGTTGTTCCATTTATAGATCACAAGCAGAGTAGATTTAGCATAATTCTTAAGGACCCTAGGATTTTTTGAATGGTAAATGAGCATTGTCTTCAACTTAAAGTCACCATCTGCATTAGCCCCTAACAAGAGAGTCAGCCTGTCCTTTGAAGCTTGAAGCCAGGCACTGACTTCTCCTCTCTAGCTGTGATAGTCCTAGATGGCATCTTCTTCCAGTATAAGGCTGTGTCGTCTACTTTGAAAATCTGTTGTTTGGTGTAGCCACCTTCATGAATTATCTTAGCTAGATCTTCTGGATAACTTGCTGCAGGTTCTTCATCAGCCCTTGCTGCTTCACCTTGCACTTTTTCATATTATGGAGATGGCTTCTTTCCTTAAACCTCATGAACCAACCTCTGCCAGCTTCAAACTTTTCTTCTGCAGCTTCCTCACCTCTCTCAGCCTTTAGAGAATTAAAGAGTTAGGGCCTTGCTCTGGATTAGGCTTTGGCTTAAGGGAATGCTGTAGCTGGTGTGATCTTCTATCCAAACCATTAAAACTTTCTCCGTATCAGCGATTAGGCTGTTTTGCTTTCTTATCATTCGTGTGTTCACTGGAGTAGCACTTTTAATTTCCTTCAAGAACTTTTCCTTTGCATTCACAACTTGGCTAACTAGCACAAGAGGCCTAGCTTTTGGCCCATTCAGCTTTTGACATGCCTTCTTCATTAAGCTTAATCATTTCCAGCTTTTGATTTAAAGTGAGCGATGTGTGACTCTTCCTTTCACTTGAAGGGTTATTAATTGGCCTAATTTCAATATTGTCATGTCTCAGGGAATAGGGAGGCCTGAGTAGAGGGAGAGAGTTGGGGGACCAGCCGGTCGGTGGAGCAATCAGAACACATACAACATTTATCGATTAAATTCGCTATCTTATATAGGTGTGGTTCGTGGCACCCCGAAACAGTTACAATAGTAACATCAAAGATCACTGATCACAGGTCACCATAACAGATACAATAATGATGAAAAAGTTTGAAATATTGCGAGAATTACCAAAATCTGACACAGGGACACGAAGTGAGCACAGGTTATTTGAAAAATGGTGCCGATAGACTTGCTCAATGCAGGATTGCCACAAACCGTCAATTTGTAAAAAACCTAATACCTGCAAAGTACAGTTAAGCAAACCACAATAAAACCAGTATGCCTGTAAGCACGTGAAAATATGCTCAACATCATTAGTCTTTAAAAACTCATTGCTGTCGAGTCAATTCCAACTCATAGCAACCCTATAAGGACATAGTAGAACTGCCCCACAGGGCTTCCTTGGCTGAACTCTTTACAGGAGCAAATCGTATGTCTTTTTCCCGTGGAGCTGCTGGTGGGTTTCAACCACTAACCTTTCAGTTAGCAGCCGAGTGCTTTAACCATTGTGCCACCAGGGCTCCTTTCACACCCGCTAGGGTAGCTATAATAGAAGAGACAAGACAGTAACAAGTGTTGGTGAAGATGTGAATTGGAACCCTCATGCATTGCTGGTGGGAATATAGAATGGTGCAGCCGCTGTGGAAAACAGTTCGGAGGTTCCTCAAAAAGTTAAACAGAGTTACCACATGATTTAGCAATTCCACTCCTGGTATATAACTAAAAGGGTTGAAAGCAGGGACTCAAAGAGATACGCATACACCACTGTTCATTGCAGTAGTATTCACAACAGCCAAAAGCTGGAAACTGCCCAAATGTCCATCACCAGATGAATGGATAAACAAAATGCCCATCCATAAAATGGAATATTATTTAGCAATAAAAAGAAATTAAATCTTCATACATGCTACAACATGGATGAGCATTATGCTCAGTGAAGGAAGCCAGAGACGAAGACTACATATGGTACGATTCCATTCATATGAAATGTCCAGAATAGGCAGATCCACAGAGACAGGATGCAGATGAGTGGTTGTCAGGGGCCGGGGGAGGAGGGACTGGGGAGTGACTATTTCCGGGGCATGGGATTCCCATGTGGGTTGATTAGAAACTTCTGGAACTAGGTAGTGGTGATGGTTGCACAGTATCGTGGATGTACTCAACCCCACTGAATTGTACATGTTTGAACGGTTAGGTAGGTTTTTTGCTATGTGTATTTTACCACAAATGAGCTGTTGGTGGTACAACAGTTAAGCGCTTGGCTGATAACCAAAAAGTTGGTGGTTCAAACCCACCCAGCAACTCCAAGGGAGAAACACCTGGTGATTTGCTTCTGTGAAGATTACAGGTTAGAGAGTCCTGTCGGGCAGTTCTGCTTTGTCACATGGGGTCGCTGTGAGTCGAAATCCATTCGACAGCATCCAACAACATAACATCTTACCACGATAAAAATGATGCTGATGTCAGCTCCCCACCCCCAGATACGCTGACTGGATTGGTCTGAGGATGGCCCGGGTGTTTTGGCTCCCTGGGAGGTCGGTCCTAACGTGTTGACTTTCAGAGGAAGAAGGAGTGGGAGAGGTGGTGGCCCACACAAGGTCACTCAGCTGGTCAGGGTGGAACGGGGCGGAGGGTGGGCTCCTGTGGGGAGTGACAGGCCTGCCTGTTTTGTCCGCAGCGCCGGCTGCTTCTTTGGTGATGAGGTGAGGGGCAGTGCTGAGTCCTCCGCCCCGAGTGACACCGACGCCTCCTCGGAAGTGGATCGACCAGGCCCTGACCAGCCTCACCCTGCAGACTGTTTGGACAGCACCGGGGGCTGCAAGGGCAGCCCAGTCTTGGGACCAGGGCCTGGCAGGCCCACAGCCGGAGCAGAGGAGAAGGCCAGCCAGGCCGAGGGCACAGGTGGAGAGCCTCGGCCCCAACCGGTCTCCACCCTGGCTGAGCTGCCCTGGACCAACATCGACCTGAAGGAGCCTCGGAGGGTGCCTGGCCACTCGATACCTGGCCTCCCTGAGCCACCCGGCCTCTCCTCCCTGGGGCTCCTGCCACTGGGCCTGGAGGAGCCCTACAGCACCGACGACCACCCGCTGTGGGCCTGGGTGTCTGGAGGCGGCTGCGCTGTGGAGGCCCACACGGCACTCAAGTGGTTCTCTGCCCACTCAGGTAAGCGGCCCTGCCCAGGGTGGCTGGGGACCCAGAGCGTGGAGCAGAAGGTGGTGCCCGCAGCAGGAGGGCTAGGGATGGGACACGTCCCAGGGGCTCTGAGCAGGCTGCACTCTGCTGTCTTCACCCAGCTGCCCAACCCCCGAGTTCCCAAGTTCACATCCCCGCATTCATATCTCTGAGTCAGGCCAGCTGCCTGAAGCTCTCAGAGGGCAGCCGGGCACCCCTGCCCGCCGCACCCCTCTCCCCGGCCCAGCAGTGATAGTCACATTCGAGGCTAAACTGTGAGGGGACAGCAACTTGCCTGTCAGGGTGAATATGGGGGTGTTATGAGGCTGTTTTCAGAGATCCTAGCTTTTTAGCAAGAAAGAGGTGATTTAAAAATGCACAAAAGTAAAAATTGCTGAGGTCTCTGCCTGCCTGGGCGTAGTGGGGAGGGTGGAGGAAGGAGGCTGGTGTTGGTCCAAAGATGGGCCTCAGTTGGGGGGGTGGCTGGAGTGGTGGCACTGAGGCCCCGCGGGCCCTGCAGGCCTGTCCCCAGCCGTGCAGACACTGGCCCCGCCTGTGACGCCAGCCCAGACCGCTGCCTGGAGGAAGCAGATCTTCCAGCAGCTCACGGAGCGGACCAAGCGGGAGCTGGAGAACTTCCGGCACTACGAGCAGGCCGTGGAGCAGGTGCATGGTGCTGCCCCATGCATGTGTCCCCGTGGGCATCCACGGAGTGCCTGCTGTGTGCCAGCCTCCCAGGGGTGGGAGAAACACGAGGCTCCCTGCCTCTGCCCGCCCATCTTGGGGATGAATGGCCCCATCCAGGCCTGTGGTGGATTCAGGCATGAAGACACACAGTCTATTGCTTGACCCTTCCTAAAGGGCTCGAGTTCAGGCCCTACAGAGCTGCAGGCCCTCGTGGCCCCAGGGGCCAGACCAACGCCTCCTGCCGGGAGTGGTCGGAGGTGGCTGATGGTCCTTCTACCACCAAAGGACAGCCTGAGTGCCCACATGAGCTGGGACAGAACCAAGGGCAGCCACGGGTCCCCGCCTGAGGCTGTCCACAGCTGACCCACCCTTGGAGGGCCCACAGCTGAGCTGGGGAGATGGAAGGGTTATGTGAAGTTTGTAACTGATCTCCCAGAGGTGTGGGGCTGCAGCGCCCTGCTGCTCTGGGCCAAACACAGTCTCTAGGCTGGGCAGGGTCTGGGCTGGGATCCCAGCTTTGCCACTGACTCACTCTGTGACGTTGCACACAGCATAGGACCTCCTTGAGCCTCAGTTTCCCCATCTGGACCATGGGACCGGAGCTGGGCTAGCAGTGTTAGGTGCTGCATCGTCAGCACTGGCTTGGGACCTGGCACCCATTCGGTGTCCCATGACATCCCCGTGTTGTTATTAGGAAGGGGAGCTGGGGGGGCCAAGGCCAAGTGGGAGCCCCCACGGAGGCTGCTGAGCCTTCCCCACAGAGCATCCTGTGGAAGAGGGCAGGGTGGTTCTGGGTCTGTGTCTGCAGGGATGGGACCCCGGGGCCTGCCTGTGACTCCCCCTCTGCACCCCAGTCGGTGTGGGTGAAGACGGGGGCGTTGCAGTGGTGGTGCGACTGGAAGCCCCACAAGTGGGTGGACGTACGCGTGGCGCTGGAGCAGTTCACGGGGCATGACGGGGTGCGGGACAGCATCCTCTTCATCTACTACGTGGTCAACGAGGAGAAGAAGGTGCATGGGGCTGGGGGGTGTGAGGGAGGGGGCACTGAGGGCTGGGGGGCATGCATGGGGAGGGGGATCCCGGGAAGGGTGCACAGGAAAGGGTCAGCGCAGTGGGCCAGGAACACCGGACCCCAAGTGCTCAGTGCAGGCTCCGCGACTTGTGGTTTACAAAGTGCACCGCAGTGACCGTGGTGACCACTGTCCCCCCTCCGTGGTGACCACTGTCTCCGTCCATGGTGACCGCTGCCCCCCTCTGTGGTGACCACTGTCCCCCCTCCGTGGTGACCACTGTCCCTCTCCATGGTGACCGCTGCCCCCCTCTGTGGTGACCACAGTCCCCTGTCCTGGTCGTGGCCTGCTGTGTGCTGGCCCTCCCAGAGCCTTCGCTGGGTTCTCTCCACACTCCCAGCAACAGCCAGCAGGCTCTGGTTTTCAGATGAGAAACCAGGCTGCACAAGAGAAAGTCTGTCACCTCCCATACAGCTGGTGGGAGGCTGGCTGGGCTTGAACCCATGTCAGTCTAATTTCAGAGTACCCTGGTCAACTCCAGAATCATACCTGTAATCTGTAAATGAATCCACTCAACGGTAACCAACAATAAATCCATAAAACCCACTGCTGTCAAGTCGATTCTGACTCATAGTGACCCTAAAGGACAGAGTAGAACTGCCCCATAGGGTTTCTAAGGCTTTAATCTTTACAGAAGCAGATTGCCACAACTTTATCCTGTGGAGCACTGTGGGTTTGAACTGCTGACCTTTTGGTTAGCAGCCAAGTACTTAACCACCAAGCCATCAGGGCTCCTTCCAACAACAGTATGTAAATATGACATTTATTCATCAAGAATGGTCTCCATGCTGGAACATGGCTCCATAGCTCACCACCAAAGCCCACAGGAGGCCCCCTAGGACAAACTCTGTAGAATCAGGGGTGACCCCTAGGGTGGCCCAGTCCCTGTCCATCCCCGTAGTGGGGTCCCCATACCCCCGGCTGTGGCCCAGCCCAGCGGGGAGCTTGGGTGTGCTGCCCAGCAATGTCCCATCTCTCCTTGATGACGCCTGCTCTTTGGACAGTACATCCACCTGTTCCTTAATGAGGTGACGGTGCTGGTGCCTGTCCTGAATGAGGCCAAGCACTCCTTCGCCCTGTACACGCCCGAGAGGACCCGGCAGAGGTGGCCCGCACGCCTGGCCGCTGCCACCGAGCAGGAAATGAACGACTGGGTGAGTGGGCAGGGGGCGTGCCTGGCCCACCCCGTGCCTGCCCCTGCCCACCACTGACCACATCTCCCCCTGCCAGCTGGCCCTGCTCAGCCTGTCCTGCTGCGAGAGCCGGAGGGTGCACGGCCGCCCCTCCACCCAGGCCATCTGGTCCGTCACCTGCAAAGGGGACATCTTTGTGAGCGAGCCCAGCCTCGACCTGGAGGCCCCCGAGCGTCCGCTGCCCTGCGACCAGATGTGAGTGACTACAGTCCAAATGGGTCTGTTCCCCTCTCCCCCCAGCACCAGAGCTGTGGTCCAGGAAGGAGGCTCCTGGGGCCCATCCCCTGCCCATGCCAGCACCCAGAGCCATGGTTTCAGAAGGGAGGGCCCTGGGGCCTGTCCCCCCAGCACCCAGAGCTGTGGTCCAGAGGGAAGGGGCCTGTTCCCCCTGCCCCCTAGCCAGAGCTATGGTCCAGAGGGATGGCCCTGGGGCCTGTCGCCCAGCACCCAGAGCTGTGTCCATAAGGGAGGGGCCCCAGCAAGCCCAATCACCCCCACAGGCCTCACTTCACCCTAAGCAGTTGGAGGCTCGGCCGGCTGGCTCCCGGCCCCGAGTTCTCCTGGGCCTGGCTCAGGTCCGTTGAGGGTGGGATGTCGAGGCTGAACCTCCACCCCTGGTGGGGAGGCAGCCCTCACCCATGGTCAGCTATCCCAGCCAGGGGGCATAGGTGCCTTGTGCCGAGTTGCTTCAGCTGTTATTAAGCACCTGCTGTGTGCGGTCCTGTGCCAGGAACCGGGAGGGCAGAGGAGAGAACAGCGTGCTGGCTGTCCATATTAGCCTGTCACCTATACCCCTACTTCACAGCCTGCTTACCCTCCGCTGAGGAGGCTAAGTCTGGAGAGGGTCAGTGACTTGTCCGGGCCCCCTGGTGAGGGGGGACAGATCGACCATGTTGGGCCTGCTGGTGCCCTTGGCCATGTGCTGTTCTCCCATCCTCTGACAGCCTCACTGTGTCCAGGGAGACCAAGGAGCTGGGGAGGTGGGAGGCCAGCAGTGGCCGTATACAGCCCGTTCGCTCACTCACTGTCCCTGAGCGCTGGGTGGGGTGGCAGGTGTGTGGGGACAAGGGAAACCAGGTGAAGTAATGGAAAGACAGAAGGACGGGGGTGTCTTCTGGGTAGGAGGGTATATGGGTGACCTAGGGCTTGCTGTAACCAAGCATCACAAACCGGCTGGCCCAGAAGAACAGAAATTTTTGTTTTGTTTTTTAATAATTTATTGTTGTTGTTGAGAATATACACAGCAAAACATACACCCACCCAGCAGTTTCTACATAAACAATTCCATGACGTCAATTATGTTCTTTAAGTCATGCAGCCATTCTCACCCTCCTTTTCTGTTCCTCCACTGTTAACACAAACTCACTGCCCCCCGAGCTTCCTGTCTAATCTTTTGAGTTGCTGTTGTCAATTTGATCCCATGTAGATAGTATAAAGACAGAAATTTGTCACACGAGAGTCTGAAGTTGGAGTCTTGGCAGGGCGATGATCTCTCCAAAAGGGAAGATCGTTCCTTGTCTCTCAGCTTTTGGTGGTCCCAGATGTTCCTCAGCTTGCAGCTGCAGCCTCACTCCGTTTCACGCGGCTGTCTTCCCTCTGTCTCTTCTCCTGTAAGACTCAAACCCAACACATTGCTATAGAGGCGATTCCAACTCATAGCGACCCTATAAGGTAGAGTAGAACTGCCCCATAGGGATTCCAAGGCTGTAATCTTTACGGAAGCAGACTGCCACATCTTTCTCCCATGGAGCAGCTGGTTGGCTCAAACCGCAGACCTTTCGGTTTGCAGCCGAGTGCTTAACCATTGCACCACCAAGCCTCCTTCTTTTATAAGAACACCCCTAATATTGGATTAGTGCTACCCTACTCCACTGTGACCTTATATTTACTTAAATGGTAATATCTTCAAAGATCCTATTGCCAAACAAGGTCATGTTCACGGGGACCGGGGTCAAGACCTCAGCATATCTTTTTGGGAGACAGAACTCAGACCTTAATGGATGGTCAGAGATCTTGAGGTGGGCTTCACAGGGCTTTCCAGGAGCAGCACAAGGCTGGGGCGTGGGCAGTGGGCCAAGCACGGGGGTGAGATCCAGGCCCAGAGCTCACAGGGACCCACCGCATAGACAGCTGCAGAGTGTGGCGGAGCCCTTGAGGGGTCGTGTGGGCAGTGAGCATCCAGCGTCTGTTTGGAAGGCCCCTTGGGCTCTGTGAAGGACAGTATGGGTGGGGGCGGGAGCAGAGAGGCCTGCCAGAGGCACTGGTGGGATCCAGGTGAGAGAGGTGGTGGCTGGCCCAGGTGTGGGATCGGAGTGGAAAGGTTGATTTGGAGAGTGTTTTAAAGGGAGAGGTCTTGGGAGCCATAATGTTGTAGGGAAGAGGGGGGAGAGCGTGCCGTCACGGAGGATTCTGCAGTGCGTGGCCCCATTGACCCAGTGGGAACACGGGGTAGGGGGAGCAGGCTCATGGGGGTCCTGGGCCAGGTAGGGTGCAGTTGAAAGGAGTCTGGGGAAGTGCAGGGCTGGAGGTGCCGTCTGGAGTCCTGGTTGTGGAGATGGCATTTATAGCTGTCTGAGGGGACAGCGAGCAGAATCCCCGGCCTTCCGGCCCTTCGGGGTGGGACCATCACCCGAGGCCACGTGGAGCAGGCTGGGCTCCATTCGGCGTCTGTCTGTCTAGCTCTTTGGGGCCCTTGTGTGTGCGGTGCGGGTGGAACGAGTCTGACCGCCTCTGGTTCCCCCTCTGGGGATGGGGTCAGGGCCTTGGGGGCTCTAAGAAGACGGTGTGTCCCTGCCACCTGTTTGGTGAAATAACTGTTAGTCTGTTGCCGTGCAGTCTGACAGGTGGGCGGGGCCTGCTTCCCAGGGACCATCAGGCCTCCCACCCCCAGGCCCCAGCAGGCATTAGCAGCACAGGCTGCTGACCTCAGCCCCCTATCCATGCTGCTTCTGGGGTCCCCCATTTGGGGGCTGCACACCCTGCCTCAGTGCAGAGACCCTGCTTCTCCCATGCTCTGATTCCTACAAAACAGGAAGTCATTGATTAATACAAAATACAAAATGGGAAGCCACGTAGATTAGCCTGGCCTTAATAACTTCTGTGTCCAAGTTTGGAGGCCACAGACTTGCACATCAGGATGTCCATGGGAAGCAACAGAACAACACGGGTGGGCCGGGAGGATGAGAGGCTGGAAGCAGGACTGAAGCCGGGCTCTCCTCCCCGGCCTCCCCACACCACCTGTCCCCACCCCTCCAGGTTCTGGCGGCAGATGGGTGGTCACTTGCGGGTGGTGGAGGCCAGCAGCCGCGGCGTGGTGTGGGGCCTTGGCTACGACCACACGGCCTGGGTGTATACTGGTGGCTACGGCGGAGGCTGCTTCCAAGGTGAGGCCTGCGTTGCTGGTGGAGCTGGTACCCCAGGCCCTGCCCAGTGCTTCTGGGCATTCCCCCTCTAACCCCTGTCCTGCTTCCCTGCCCAACGCCGCCACCACTGCCCCGGTGTGACACTCGGCTGGCAGCAGGCCGGCAGGTGACCTTCACAACTGTCAGCAGAGGATGAGGGAGGGGGCAGGCAGTCCCTCGACCAACCCTTGAGGGTGGGCCTGGAGACCACCAAGCCCTCCCAGGCACCCTGCTGGCTGAGGGTTGTAGAAAGGCCAGCTGCCCAGGGCCCTGCAGCATCTCCAACCCTCATTTCAGATGGGACCTCTGGGTGCATTGGGCAACCCCAGGATCCTGATCTCCTGATTCCCTGGCCCAAACTCTGGCCTCTTGCTAGATGGGTCATACTCTAGGGGGTGAGAGCTTGCTGAACTCCTGGGGACCCCCTGAGTTCTATGAGGCTCTCCTAGTAGGAAATAGAGGCAGAAACAATCTCTGAAATGAGACAAGTCCGTGCCCCAACCCACATGCCCCACAGTAGGGGGCAGCAAATCCGATAGAGCAGTGGTCCACTCAGACCACAGGCATGCACATCTGCACAGGTGTAACAGCTTCCCCGTTTGTGAGGCAGGAGTTACTTTGGTCCCCATTTTAGAAACGAGGAATTTGGTCCAGGGAGTGACGAGGAGAGAGGTGCAGCCATGGACAGAGCCTGAGGCAAGAGGGCTGGAGGGGACGCAGGCAGAAAGGGTTCCGTGCGCAGCCGGGTCTTCTCACTGAAGTGGTGGTCGTAGAGGAGTGGAGTCCAAGCCCAGCCCCTTGCAAGATAAGCTCAGCCAGGCATTACTCTGCTGATCTGGGCCCTGCCCCCCTATTCTCTGCTGACCCAAACCCTGAGGCCTGAGTGGGGCAGGCACTGTAGCCCCCTCTCCCCACAGGCCTGGCTAGCAGCACCAGTAATATCTACACGCAGTCGGATGTGAAGTGTGTCTACATCTATGAGAACCAGCGCTGGAACCCGGTCACCGGCTACACCAGCAGGTGAGCAGCGTAGCCCTGGTGTGGGTGCCTCCTGCCCAGGCCGCAGTCGATGAACACTGGCCAGGAAGCTGGTGCCGGCCCCCTGGTGCGGACAAACTGCATCTTACTGCTCCCCAGGTGTTTTTCTCGTGATTCTTTCAGTGGGATGCATATTTTAAAAACTTAGTTGTTGGGAGGTACCACATACATAAGGAGCCCTGGTGGCCCAGTGGTGGAGCACTCGACTGCTAACTGAAAGGTCAGCGGTTCGAACCCCCCCGCTGCTCTGCAGGAGAAAGATGTGGCAGTTTGCTTCCATAAATGTTACAGCCTTGGAAACCCTATGGGACAGTTCTCTGTCCTATAGAGTTGCTATGAGTCAGAATCGACTTGATGGCAATGAGTTTCATTTATCACATATATAAAATACACAAAACGTAAATATAACATAGCTCATTGAGTTATCCCAGATCAAACACCAGTGTAATCACCACCCAGGTCAAGAAACAGCATTACCTGACTCCTCGCCCCTTCACGCCTCTTCTCTTGCATTACCCCTCCCTCCTCATCAGGAACCACTATTGTAGTTTGGCTTGCATGATTCTGTTGTTTTTGCAGGGGGCTGGGAGGTAATGATGGTGGTTACTTGGCCCTTGTAGTAGTTCGCTTGGTTTTGAACATCACGTGAATGGAATTCTATTTTTTTTGTGCCTGACTTCTTTCACTTAACATAATGTTTGTGGGATTCACCCTTGGGGTTTCATGTAACTGCAGTTCATTTTCTGTTTTGCTGTATAATATATTAAAATACTGTGACATATTTATATGTCCTGCTGTTGGTGGACATTTGGGCTGGTCGAGGCACTGTGGAGAGCTCTTCACAGTCACACGTTTCTGTGGGTACATGCCTAGGAGCAGAATTGTTGGGTCTTAGGGAATAAGTGTGTGCCACTTCACTCTGCAAGGCCAGATTCCCAGAGTGGGTGGGCCACTTCGCATCTTTCCAGCAGCGTGTGAGAGCCCCGATGTTTTCGTTAGCCTTTTCTATTTCAGCCACTCCAGTGTGTGTGTAGTGGTGCCTTAGTCTCCTAATGCCGCTGTAACACAAATGTAAGTGTGTGGCTTTAAAGAACGAACATTTATTTTCTCACAGTTCAGGAGGCTAGATGTTGAAATTCGGGGCACCTGAGTGTGTTCACCCTGGGGCACCTGTTCTGGCTTCCGGGGTGCAGGCTCCTTCCTCAGGGCTCCTCCAGAAGGGTTCCCAGCGTGCCACCACAGTGCGCACCTAGGGTTGCCTGCTTCTGGGTTCTCCCCTATCACCCCCTGCCATCCCCACAGAGGTCTGCCCACTGACCGGTACATGTGGAGTGACGCCTCAGGGCTGCAGGAACGCACCAAGGCCAGCACGAAGCCGCCCTCCCCACAGTGGACCTGGGTGAGTGCCGGCTTCCGCTGTGACACTGACAGGCCTCTCCCTCAGGTCTCTGGTACCTTGGTTTCAGGGTGCAGGTGGGGTCCCCCAGGTCTGACTGGTACCTTGGTTTCAGGGTACAGGTGGGGTCCCCCAGGTCTGACTGGTACCTTGGTTTCAGGGTGCGGGTGGGGTCCCCCAGGTCTGACTGGTACCTTGATTTCAGGGTGCAGGTGGGGTCCCCCAGGTCTAATTTGTTCCTTGGTTTCAGGGTGCCAGTGGGGTCCCCCAGGTATGACTGGTTCCTGGTTTTAGGGTACAGGTGGGGTCCCACAGATCTGACTGGTACCTGGGTTTCACGTGCAGCTGGGGTCCCCCAGTTCTGATTAGTACGTTGGTTTCAGGGTGCAGGTGGAGTTCCCTACATATGATTGGTTCCTGGGTTTAGGGTGCAGGTAGGGTCCCCCAGGTCTGACTGGTAGCTGGGTTTCAGGGTGCAGGGATCCCCTGCCCTGACTCGGCTTCTCCCCAGGTCTCTGACTGGTACGTGGACTTCAGTGCTCCTGGGGGCACCGACCAGGAGGGATGGCAGTATGCCAGTGACTTTCCTGCGTAAGTGACTTTCCTCCTCTCTGCATGGGGTCTCCCAGGACGGTGACCCCAAGTGTCAGGACCCTGGGCGCTTGACCCTGGCAGCCCACTCCTCCCTGGTGGCCTCTGCCCAGCCGGCCCTGGGGGCACCCTGCCGTGGTAGAGGCAGCGGAGCCCTGAGTGCTGTGTCAGCCCCCAGCAGGACTAGGAGCAGCTGAAGGGGGGCCTGGGTGAGCCCCAGCTTTACACCTGTCCACAGGTGACAGTCCAGCTCGGGACCTGGCCACATCCCTGCTGGGCCTAGGTCCTAGGAGGCCAGATAGGGGAACCCCATTACCAGGGCTGAGGGGGCCCCAGGGAGAGAGGGGGCCTCGAGCCACTGTGGGCCAGGCCCCGAGTGAGGCCAGCTCAGTCCTTGGATGACCCTAGGGAGGGTATTGAGTGGAGGGGCAGTGTAAGCGAGGCCAACTCTGTCCTGGGAGGCAGGACGCCATGCGGGGGCAGCGACAGGGGTGGGTGACAGGCCGGCCAGGCAGTGGGGCTGGCAGAAGGTGTCAGGGTGTTTTGCAGTGCCTCCATGGTGCAGTCACATCAAAAACAGGAGACTGAGCCTAGAGGGCAGGCACTGGGGCTGTTTCTGAACAGACCTCAGACCCGGTACCTCGGTACCTCGTGGAAGAAGGCAGGCCGCAGGACTCTCCTGGGACTGTCCCCTGCCCACTCAGCCCTGGGGCCCTCACCTGGAGGGAAGGCTTGTATTCCCCAAAAAGGGTCTGATAGGGTCTGGGGTAGGATGGGCTCAGAGCCACTGAGCCAGGCCTTCCTGCCTGGGCAGGTGCCCTGACCCCACCCCAGGAGGCCCCCCCACCCCAGGGTGATCCCCACCCCAGCGTGACCCTCTAACCCAGGAGGCCCCAACCCCAGAATGACCCCCACCCCAGGAGGCCCCCACCCCAGGCGACCCCTCAGACTTTGCCTGGGAGTCATCAGGAGGGTCTCCAGGGGAGGATGGCACTCCCTTTGAACCCGCTGCGTGGCTCACACCCCGGGCAGGGACTGCTAGGTGCCCCGCTGACCGAGAGGGTGGAAGAGGAAACTTCTGGGGAGTGATCTCGAAACCACTTCTTCCTCTTGCAGCTCATACCACGGGTACAAGACCATGAAGGCCTTCGTCAGGAGACGGTGCTGGGCCAGGTGACGGCTGGGCCCCCAGCCTGGAGGGAATTCTGATTCCTTTGGGCCAAATCTCTGGCCTCCGACCTTGGTCCGATGGAAAAAAATGGGGAGGGGGCAGGCGGGGCATGGTATCAAAGTAAATGTCAGGCCAGGAAATGCCCGCGGGCTCCCAGCCTCTCGGCTCTCCGGTTTCTGAGGACAAACAGAAATGTCGGGGCAGGTCTAGGGGGGGCGGAGCAGGGCAGGCAGGGCTGGGAGGGAGCCAGCTCCTCCCAGGCCTCCTTGTCCCCTCCCATCCTCGGGGAAGTCGTGCCCACCCCCACCCCTCTCCCCGGCTGCACCTCCCAGGTGTTGTACCTGGCCCTTCCCCTCCCTGAGACCAAGCTGCTCCTGGGAGCCTGGCACCTGGTGGTTCTTTTTCCAGCCCCCTGAGGAGAGGTGGTGCTGTGGTTAAGAGCTCAGGCTGCTAACCAAAAGGTCAGCAGGTCAAATCCACCAGCTGCTCCTTAGAAACCCTACAGGGCAGTTCTGCTCTGTTCTGTAGGGTCACTATGGGTCGGGATTGACTCACAGCAATGGGTTTGGTTTTTGGGTTTGGGGGAGAGGTCTGTGCCCTGCGATTCTCGCTCCCTGAGCCCCCGTGGGCTCCGTGCAGTGACTGAGCTAGCCCAGCCACCCAGTCATATTGGGTCCCTGGCCTGTGCTCTCTTCCCATGTGCAGAAAATGCAAGCTGGTGACCAGCGGGCCTTGGCTGGAGGTGGCCCCCATCGCC
This sequence comes from Trichechus manatus latirostris, assembly GCF_000243295.1. NCBI lineage: Eukaryota > Metazoa > Chordata > Mammalia > Sirenia > Trichechidae > Trichechus > Trichechus manatus. Next base: position 10,999,072 of record NW_004444013.1, read on the forward strand.
CTGGGGGACGTGTCCATCATCCCTGAGAGCCCAGACGCCAAGGGCAGCATCGCCCTGTGGGCCGTCAGCGACAAGGGGGACGTGCTGTGCCGCCTGGGCGTGTCCAAGCTCAACCCCGCAGTGAGTGCCATCGCAGGCTGGTGGGGTGCTGGTAGACTCTTTCGCAAGTCAGGCCTCTGGATATGGGGTCAGGGGGACTCACGCTGTCCAGGACAGGGCCCTGGATGGTGGTCGCTACAGGACCCCAACTGGCTCACTGGGCTTGGAGACTGGGATGGGCACCGGGAGCCTCCCAGCTCTCGGGGCCCCAGGGTGGGAGTGGCAGAGGCCGGCCCCACACGCCAGCCCAGAAGGCCCCATGTATCGTCACTGAGCAGCTCATACCCAGTGTCCATTACCTGCACACTTGAGAGAAACAACCAGGTCACTTGATCAAGATTGGGTCACAGTCAGAGCTGGTCAGGCTGCCCTTATGTATGGCCCAAGGACCACCCTCGTCCTCATCTAGACCCCCTGACGCCACACCTTCCCTGTCACCCACAAGCCAGTGATTTGAGGCGCTGTGCGGGGTCCTGTCACCTGGGCCAGGGAGGGCCAGGAGCAGGCCCAGTAACCAGGCTGTACGCACTGGCCAAACCTCAGTGCCCCTCCCCCCAGGGCTCGTCCTGGCTGCACGTGGGCACTGACCAGCCCTTCACCTGCGTCTCTGTGGGTGCCTGCCACCAGGTGTGGGCTGTGGCCCGCGATGGCTCCGCCTTCTACCGTGGCTCTGTATCCCCCTCCCAGCCAGCAGGTGAGCGTCACCCTGATGACCCCAACCCTGTGCTACCTGCTCAGGAAGGGCAGGGCCGGGGCGAGTCCACAGGCCTCCGTCAGAGGTGAGAGTAGGAGTGATGGGTCTCCTGATTTCACTTCAACTCCACAAATGTTTGCTGAAGCCTACCCCTGGCCAGGACCCCCGACCGAGGCTGGGCCCTCCCCACTCAGGGTGGCTACAGGGCGGTCCCCTTGGTGATGGCCTTCCAGCCGCTCCCACCCCGGGAGTTGCTGTCTCCCTCCCCTGCCCCCGATGTTCTTTCCCAGACGTTCTTGTGTCCTTAAGGGGACACCCCTGCCTCCCCACCTCCTGAACCCCCTTGTGCCTCCATCCCATCGCCCGGCGTGGCCCACCCAATGGGATGCATCTGGTCACTTGTCCGCTGCGCTTCTCCCCCCGGGAGGTCAGCCTGGGGGGTGGGGGCAGGGTGCCGGTCTCACTCTGGCTCTTTGCTGCAGTTCGGCTCCGTGCCTGGCGCAGGGCAGCCGGCAGAGGGACGGAGGGACGAGCGCGGGGGCAGATGGTGGGCAGCCGGCTGGAGAGCAAACTGTCCCCGCACCAGCCTAGTGGGCGCACACAGCGGCCAGGGGCTGACTCCCATTTGTGCTAGGCTTGGCACCTGGGTGTCAGCGTCTGTATGAACTTGCTGTGGCCCCCAAAGACCCCAGAGAGGCTGGGGTGTTGGTGGACATTGGGTCTAGGCACTTCTGGTGGGCCCTGGCCACATGCAGTGGGCAGGGACAGAGGCCAGTGCACCTACCCGACCATGCATGTCTGAGGTCCTGTGAGCTGCTGACGGTGGGTGGGCTCACAGGCTGTGGGGCCCCCAGCTGCAGCCTCAGCCAGGCCTCACATTGCAGGTGACTGCTGGTACCACATCCCGTCCCCCCCTAAACAGAGGCTGAAGCAGGTATCTGTCGGTCAGACGTCCGTGTATGCCTTGGACGAGAACGGTGAGCCATATTCTGTGAGGTCTCAGGGAAGGCCTGGGGCCCCTGAGCTCTTGGGAGATGGGGGTGAGGCGCAGCCCTCCTGGCATAAGGCAGGGGCCAGGGTGTCCTCTCAGTGGGTCTCAGGGGCCTGGAGGAAGCTTGCTGTGCCGCATCTTCCCTCGGGGACATGGAAGGCCAGGGTGAAGGCCAGGCACAGGCCCAGGTGTCAGCGTGACCTCCCAGGTAACCTCAGTCCCGGTCAGGGTCCGCTGAGAGCTATGGCTGATCTGTGGACACAGGGCTGGGCCACACCCAGGCCCTGAGGTCGGCCTCTGCACTGGTCTCTCAGGTTACCTGGAGCGGTGGGGTCAGGAGGGGCATCACCCCTTCCCAGGTGGGGCCTAGGCAGAGGTAGCAGGAGCCCTCCGCTGGGCCCAGTGACACTGCCCGTTGGGGCCTGGTCTTCTAGAAGGCCGGGAGTCAGGAAGCGGTGTGGCGCCCCTGGCCTGGCCCGCCTAACTCGCCCCGTCTCCTGGCAGGGCCCTCCTGCCAGTTCTCTTTAACACTTTGTCATTGCTGTTGCAGCTGAAAACAGGTTGGAAAGGGCGGAATGTGGACTTAAATCTATGGGTTTATTCCACATCTGGTCTCTCTATTTGTTAAACCTTCTCTGTCCTTGGTGTCCACATCTGTGGGCAGAGGGGAAGAGGTAGCCATGCCCAGCACAAAGGAGATGCCAAGCCAGGGGACAGAGAGCTCTGGACGCCAGCAGTTGGGACTGTCACCGCTGTCTGCAGCTCTGGCTCCCGCCATCCCCCCTCGCTGCGGCCTGATCAGCAGGGTGGGCCCGGAGGCCCTCTGCCAACACCTGCCTCTCTCCCCAGGGAACCTGTGGTACCGCCAGGGGATCACCCCCAGCTACCCGCAAGGCTCCAGCTGGGAGCATGTATCCAACAATGTGTGCAAAGTGTCCGTGGGGCCCCTGGACCAGGTCTGTGCACTGGGCAGGCACACACTACTCCCAGGCCCCCCTCCTGTTCCTTGGCTGGGTCCCCGGGTTGGGGGCTCACTCTAGGTGTCCCTGGGCGCCCCAGCTACCTCTGGTCTCCTTCCCCCACCCCTCCCCACCTCAGCGGTCCCACTGCCGACAGGGCTCAGCGGGCCTGTGTTCCAGGTCTGGGTCATTGCCAACAAAGTCCAGGGGAGCCACAGCCTGAGCCGGGGGACAGTGTGTCACCGCACAGGGGTACAGCCCCACGAGCCCACTGGGCAGGCCTGGGACTACGGCATAGGGGTGAGCAAGGCCAGGCCCTGGTGCAGACCCGGCCTGGGCACTTTATGGGGGTGCCACGCTGTGGGGTCCCTGCTGGGGCCCGGCATGGGGATGGCTGGTGGTGGGGGTCCCTGCTGGGGCCCAGTGTGGGGATGGCTGGCTGTGGGGGTCCCCGCTGTGGTCTGACGTGGGGATGGCTGGCTTTAGGGGTCCCCGCTGGGGCCTGGCTTGGGTATAGCTGGCTGTGGGGGTCCCCGCTGGTGCCTGGCATGGGGATGGCTGGCTGTAGGGGTCCCCCTAGGGCCTGGTGTGGGGATGGCGGGAGGTGCCCAGCCCAGGGCATCTTGGGGTCAGCTTCAAAAGGCCCAGTGACACACTCTCTCCTTCTAGGGCGGCTGGGACCACATCTCCGTCCGGGCCAATGCCACCGGGGCCCCCAGGAGTGGGTGTCAGGAGACCAGCACGCCCCTGGAGGAGGCAGGCAGTGGCCCCGTGCGATGCTGAGGCCGCTGGGAGCTGGCAGTGTGGGGGAAGGGGGAGGTGGTCACCTGAGCCTGCCAGCCCCATGTCCTGTGCTGAGATGTGGGTGTGGCAGTGTCACCCAGGCCGGGACCAGGCACCAGAAGAGCCCAGAATGTGAAGCTTTGGGGAAGCCCCTGTGCTCCCAGACTGGGAGGAGTGCCTTGGGCTAGAGGGGCCTGGCCCCTCCCACTCCCTCTCCTCTCTGCCCCCCCACCTTTCCGGGACTGGAAACAGACTATCCAAGAATGCTGGCCCTGAACGCAGAGCCCCCATGCCTACCCCACAGACCCTGGGAAGGAGCCCCCCACCCCAGGCCAATCACCCCATCTCCCCTACGCTTCCTGTTGCCCCAAAGAGAAGGTCCATAAGGCTCAGGGCCACTGTGGCATGCGCTGCGATTATTCCTCAGAGTAGGACTTGCAGAAAGGGTGACGTTTCAGAACTTCAGGAAGGAGGTGACTGATTGGATCTATGCTAGTGGGTAGGGCGAGGTGTCCTGTTCCCCAGGGTGGGCGCAGGCCCCCGCTCTAGGGATGGAGGCCATCCGGGGCTGGGAGAAGGCAGCCCGTTCTTCACAGAATCGCCGGTTGGTCGTTAAGCCTCCGTCAGCCTCTCCTGGACGTGTTTGGGAGCCACTGGGTGTTTTCCTTTTCCATGGGATCGTGTTGTGGAGGGCTGGGTGGGGGCTTTCTGGATAACTGGGCATCCGGCCAAGGATGAGCCTTGGGGGGCACTGGGGGAAGGGCAGGAATCGGCCAGCACAGGCGCCCAGGACGAGGACCCTCACAGCGCAGCAGAGCACAGTCCGCCTGGCGGATGGCAGCCCGCCTGCCACCCTGCAGGTCTCCGCTGGTTACCCACGTACACCCTACTTGGCGAGTCCGAGTTTGCTTCCTGCCAGGGACACTTTGCCCAGGAGGTTGTTGGCACTCCTCCCTCCGACCCAATGCCCCATTTGCAGTCAGCCTCCTCATGCGAGGAGGGAGCTGACCGGCATTCAGTTCTGTTTCCATGTACGGTGTTTTGTTGCCGGGACTGGACTCCGAGGAGATGACATGGGGTCACCTCCCGCAGGCACTGAGGGACCTGGTGTCTCTGCATTTGCGTGTTTTGGGGAGGTGGGGCGGGGGGGCCGTGCCTGGCTCAGAGTTCCTAGATGAATCATGTGGAAGGTGGACTGTCAGCTGTGGGGGATGGCCGCCTGCCCATTTGCATTTCACTGTCAAGTTCCTGTCGCATGGGCATTGTGGCTTTGTCCTCCTGAGGACACCTGCTGTATCCGCTGTGCTAGGTGGCTTTTGGTGAAGCCCCTTCCCCGGGGCACCCTCACCCAGCGCCACCGAGTGCTGAGGGTTTACCTACCCAGCCCCACGGGGCCGTCCCACTTCCTCAGATAAATGTACAATAAATGTTCAATAAGGTGCACGCCAGAGTGCAGATGAGGCGACACTTTTATTGATCCGGTGTGATTAAAGCGCCTAGCTCTCCCCGCGCTGCACTTGCCCGTGGGGTGGACATGGCCATTGCCGGGAAATCTTTAATTTTCGTTCTGTGACGGTGTTGGGCCCGTGAGCGCTTTGAAGGGGCCGTTAGGAAGAATGAAAGCAGATTTGGGTCGTTTAAGAACCACTCCCCCCGAAATTAAAGCCAGGCACTGGCCAGTCAGCTCCAGCTGTTTCCCCGACAAGCTCGTGTTGCTGGGGGTGTCATCCAGGTTGGCACCCAGGACGGGGTGGTGCAGGTAGGCGCCCATCAGGGGTGACTTTAGGAAATGTCCCTGACCCACATCCTGGCAGACCCAGGCGGGCCTCCAACCATACCGTGTTCACAGGGGCATCCGTGCAGGGCAGAAAGTTCGGGGGGGTCGAAGACCAGGGCCTCACCAGCCTGTCACATACTGTCCTCCGCACCCCAGCATTCAGGGCTGGGACCTTTAAGGATCCTTCCTGACATGGCCGCAGGGCGTGCAGGTCCCCTCCGGCCACAGGTGGAGGACTGGAAGTCTGGGCCAGTCACCTTCAGGAAGTAGAGGGGGTGCAGTTACCAATTTGGGCAGAAGGAAAGAGGTGAGAGGTCCCCTCGGTACTGTGTGCCACCCTGCCGGACATCCCCAGGCCCCCATGGGCCTCAGTCTCGGCTTTGCAGGCCCTCTGCGGGTTAGCTCCCCCTCACAGGGGCGGTGTGGGCTGTCCCAAGATTGGAGTCGTCGAGCCCCCACGCGTCCTGGTAGATCACCCTGACTGCTGACTGTGCAAAGCAGTCCCCCATGAGGGGTAGTGGTGAGGGATCACTGGTCGGTGAGGCTGGGGCCCGCCAGGCCTCCAAGTGCTGGCAGGAACATGGTGCACCATCATGGCTCACTGGGACGGGAGATCAACCACGGCAGGCCCCCCTCGGAGGACTGAGGAGTGGGGGCCAGGAGGGCCCGGCCAGGATCTGACTGGGAGACGTAGGAGCACAGCCACTAATGGCTGTTCTGTGGAGCCACCCGCTGCCCTGGCTGCCTTTGATGTGGCCACAGCTAACGCCAAGCCCCTGGGGCATTAAGTGCCCCATACCAAAGCGGGGGGGGGGGGATGTGGTGCGGTCAGGAAGGGAGAGCTGGGGAGCTGGTGGGGGGAACCTGGGCCCCATGAGCCAGCCCCTATTGCTGTATTGGGCTGGGAGCAGAGGGACAAGGAGGAGAGATGCCAGCAGGGGTAGAGAGGAGAGACGCCAAGTCTGAGGAGCCTGCAGGCAGGCACGCCCAGCAGGAGGAAGCTTGGCCTGAGGCTGTGGGGACCTGCCTCACACGGGATGGGGAGGGAGCCGCCTGCCACCGCTGGCTCCACCCCAGAGAAAGCCCCAGCTACAACCAGGGATCTGGGAACATCCTAAAATCTGATCAGACCAACCAAAAAACCAAACATTGCCGTCAAGTCAATTCCAACTCACAGTGACCCTGTAAGGACAGAGTAGAACTGCCCCATAGTGTTCCCAAGGTTGCAATCTTTACGGAAGCAGACTGCCACATCTTTCTCCCTCGGAGCTGCTGGTGGGATTCAACTTGCTAACCTTTCGGTTAGCAGCTGAGCGCTTAGCCATTGTGCCACAAGGCTCCTTCCTAAAAGGCCACCCTCTTAGACCACCCTCTGTCAATCAGAGCCTGAGTCAGTGATAAACAGGACCATGAGCACCCCACAGCACCAGGGCTACAGGTGGACCCTCTGTAGTCAGGGCTCCGCCTGGAGCCTTGCCCCTGGCCGGGAGGGAAGGATCCCAGCCCCTCTTCAGGCCGAGTTCCCTCTAGAATTAATTTGAGGTCATCTGATCAAGGTTTCCATCTGAGAGCCTCTCAGCTAGAAGCCTCAAAGACCTTGGCTCTGCTATACATCCTGTGTGGTCTTGGGCTTTGCTGGAGTGGCTCCATGCCTCAGTTTACCTCAAACGAGGAGGCTGAGTCCAGATCCCATCTTGCGCTATGATGCAGGTTGGAGGGTCCCAGGCCTTGGCCTTAGCAGCCGGGGAAACTTACATAAGTAACCCTTTTCCTGGAATCTTGTTTGCCCAGGAGGAAGAGGAGGGTGAAGAGAATTTGGTTAAAAAGGCAAACACCTTTCAACAGCTGCCTAGTCGGGCCAGTTCATTCCAAAGCAGGACCTTTGCCACTGCTTGTCCCAAGGGAACAGGAAAACAGCTCCTGGGAGGTGGCTGAGTGTTCAGGGAACGCGGAGGCACTGGGGCCAGGGCCACGAGGGCAAAGTCACCCCCCGCGGGCTCAGGCCAGAGGGGCCGGGCTGGGATGGGTAGGCCAGCCCACTGCCGTCCCCCCTCGGTGGACCTAGGTGCCTTCACGGTAGCTGTGGATCTGCGTGGAGTACCGCTGCAGGTGGCTCTCGGTGGGTACCTCTCCAGCTCCCTGCTGGTAGTGCTGGTAAAGCTTGCGTCCTGGGCCCTCGAGGCCAGGCAGGCGGCTGCTGGACATGGTCAGGATGGTGGCCGTCAGCGACTTGATGTAGTTCTTGGCCAGCGTGAGCGTCTCGATCTTGGAGAGCTTCTTGTCTGCACGCACGTGCGGGATGACCTCGCGCAGCGCCTGGAAGGCGTTGTTGAGCTTGTGCATGCGCTGCCTCTCGCGCTCGTTGCTCTCCAGCCGCCGCTGGACGCTACTCTCGCGCCGGCCGCCCGGCCCCAGCCGCCTGCGCCCCGCCTCGGCCCGCGCC
>NW_004444013.1:11006917-11091339 GCF_000243295.1 Trichechus manatus latirostris
CGGCCCGGCTCCGGCCCTGGGCCCGGCTGTGGCCTCTCGGGCGTCTGCTCCCCGGCGGCGGCCTCTGCGCCCTGAGGGGACCTCCGGCGCCTGGAGGCCCGACTCTTGGTCTTCATGGCTGGGACGGGCTGCTTGAGGAGGTGGGTTCTGCGGGGAGGCTCTGGGAGCTGAAATGCAGAACACAGGCGCCAGCAGTCACTCACTATGGACACTCACGGTGGACACGGTGGACACTAGGGCAGTCAGCCCCCGTCACTCTCCTCTCTTCGCAGCCCAAAGACAGCTGAGCCCTGGGCGCACGGGGACCCAGGTCCTTCCCGTCACACACTAGCCCAGAGTTGACCCCACACTGACTCTCGGACCTTTCCCGTCCTGTGCCCCCTCTGCCCCTGGGTGGCGCCCACTGACCTCAGGGACCACCCTCTGGCCCCTGAGTGCCTCCTGGGCTCAGGTGACCCTGGCACTTGCTCTGATTAGCGGAGACGCACCCGGAGGACCTTCGCTGTGGCCAGCTGCTCGGCTGCTCCTGCATCTGCGGACAGCCAGCGAACTGGGAGCCACACTCCGGTCCTGGACATGACCCGCACAGCGACCCGATCCGCCGCGGGCACGGGGCAGATGTCGCAGGTCAGAGGTCGGCAGTAGCTGCGCAGCACCCCCCTTAGTCCTGCCACGTGGGTGGCCTCGGCGGGGCTCCGATCCAGGCGCCCCCACTCCGCCGCGACCCTCACCCCCGCCCGGACCCCCGCCCTCGGGTACCTGTGGATCCGCGGCTGCACGCGCCGGCTGCCCACGGGGGACAAGGACACGTCGCTTTAGCCGCCTCGGGCGGGGCGCGGACGCATGTAAATGAGCCGGAGGGGCGGGGAGAGGGCGGGCTGTCTGGTGTCCCCGGCAGCGCGGGGGGCGGGGGCCGGAGGCACCTGGCTTCCAGGGATCGCGCCCCCTCCCTGCCCCGCGCAGGGCCGCCCCCGCCGCCAGCCCGGCCGCTCGAGGGCGCGGAGTCCTGGCTGCCCCGAAGCGAGTGAGGCCGAGAAGCCCATTTAGTGGATGGGGAGCTCGAGGCTGCTCCTGGCCGGTGGGGCGGGGAAAGCCCCGGGACTGCACCTGGCTGCCGCACCTGGCTTTGGGGTGAAGACTCAGCGCGCGGAGCCAAAGTTCCAGGAGATTAATTCGTGGAAAAGCCATTTTGCAACCAGGCTAGTATCTTCAACAGGCTTGAAGAGCAATAGCTGAAGCTGCTTGGTTCTGATGGAAAACAAACCAAAGGGCAAGGCCACCACCACATCCTCACCTCCGATGTTTCCGGGGGACCCTGCAGCACCCAAAAGGCTGTGGACACAGAGACATCTAAGCTACCCTACCCCCACCACCCACCCGGGCTGTGCAGTGGGAGCCGGGTATCAGATGTGGGCGGCACCTCCTCTGAAGGACTGTGTCCAGGTTACTAGGAAATAATTGGTGATCCCCGAATCCCACCCTCAAGTAGTAGGTCTCCATGACGGGGCTCAAAATCTGCTCTGCCCACCCACTTGTTAGCTGTCCCCCTGGAGTCCGCCCCTGATTCATGGCAACTCTGTGCCCAAAGGTAACTAAATGCTGCCCAGTCCTGAGTGATCCGTAGGGTTTTCAACGGCTGGTTTTCTGAGATAGATCACCAGGTCCTTCTTCCTCGCCCATCTTAGTCTGGAATCTCTGCTGAAACCTATTCAGCATCATAGCAACATGTTACGCCTCCACCGACAGATGGGTGGTGGCTGTGCATGATGTGCACTGGCCCAGAATTAAACCCAGGTCTCCACATGGAAGGGGAGAATTCTACCACTGGGCTAACACTGCTTCATCTGCCACCCACCAGCTTTACTTAATCACTCTCTGCCTCAGTTTCCTCACCTTTTACAAGCGGGTTAAAGGACCGGCGGACCAGGTTGTGCACTAGGAGCGAGGTGGGCGCTGCCACCTCTGGGACACTTGAAGGAACTGTCCCACACTGTCACTCGCTGCCCCATCTCTAGCATCTCTGGACTGGGGTTGAGTCTTCCTTTCTCTACTCCCCAAGGGTTACACCCACGTTGGTGGGACCTGAGCAGGTGCCAGAAGCCACCCGTTGGGCCTTGGTTTGGTAGGAGGCTGTTACCTGGAGAGGTAACAGAAACGCCTCTTGGTGCTTGGAGCTCATTTGCGGCTGGGCCGGCCCAAGTGCTCAGAAATTAAAATGCTTCTGAAATCCATCGTAAGTGCAAAGGCTTCAGATTGCAGCTTCATTTTATAGCAGCATACACACTACCTGAAAGTTTCGTTTTTCAGTATTTGAACTAGCCTTCACGTTTTCGGGAGTGTGGGGAAGTTCAGGTCTTCCTGAAGAGGGGCCAATGCTTGCTACCTGGCGCCACTGGAAGGGCCAAGTCGCCCACACCCACCTCCACCCAGGGGGGAAAAGACACGGAATAAACGCAGCTACAGAGTTTATAAATATATAACTATATTTATCTTGAATATTAAATAGTTTTTAAATTACAAGCAATTTACTGAATCACACTATGCATCATATACAGTAAAAATTTTACAATTTAAAAATGTACACAATTTAAACTGAAAGTTCGTTAACTGGTGTATTGCCATGAGCCTCTGAAGGCTGTGGAAAAGGAGAACAGGAAAGCCTCGTAGGTGTGACTGCTCCGTGGGCCCTTGTCCGCAAACGTGCAAACGGGGTTGAGTGGTGGGTGTGTACACCACCAGTCCCCCATCGTGGTCCGCCTCCCGTGTGCAGACCCGAACAACTTACAACACAGCAGGTGTCCACACCACTCCTAGTCATCCTGACAGGCTGCTGGTAATACAATACTGTCAACACGTCTCTGGGACTTCATTTATATTTGAAGGAGAGTTTTCTTTTTTAATAGCCAAGACTTGAACCAACCCCATTACTACTTAGGAAGAGTGTTTTTGAGATGTGGATCTGAAATAACTGTGTACACCCATTCTTAAGTTAAGGCTACTTCTTGTAAGGCTAATATTTTCAAGTCCCCTGTAGCTAACACCAACATTTGGAATATAACACTTGATTCACTTCTGAATTTTCAAAGGACAGGCCGAGTGGTATAAAAGCAGGAGGCACCTCCCCACGGCCCAGGCCCTCAGAACTCAAATGCAATGACCATTAACCCTACAAATACCCCACAGGAAACAGTAACAAAGGAAAGAGGTTGTGAAAGGCGTTTTATGGCAGCAAGACATACAAAGACTTTTCACAGATAACCCATTTCTGTAGAAACAATCACCTGTACATCTAAAAATAGAATGGATGTTCTGTTTTCAATTCAGCACAAGCTGAGCTTCTTTCCACCCAAAGACGGACAGCTTCTTAGCCAGACACAGTCCACACTGCAGAAGGTTCTGGGGGCACTTTTTATACGTTTCTAATTCTAGCTTTATGACAGGGTCATTTGATAAAACAAATTAACATCTAGCTAGGGAGGAAATAAAGGTTAGATTATTTTTACTACAGGATTTAAAGCACATAAACTACTCCAAAGAAAGACTAATTAAAACCTGATAGATTCTGGATTTCTACCCAAAGGAGGGCAGATAATATGACTGTGGACCAGGTTAATATAAACTTCACCCACATCACAGAACAGAATCCCACTAACTTATTTTTGCCAAATAACTTGTTAGAACAAGCAAGTTTTGAAAACCCACTACTTGTAACCAACTTATTAAAAAACGGAATCAGAGAACAAAGCACATGCTGACACTTCGACAACGGGCTGAAAGTTTAAATCTACTTAATTAAATTCATTTCCTGTGTATTGCTTGAGATTTCAAATGAACATGTTAACTCACGTGTTTATTATAAATATAAAATCTTCCCTTTCATGCAATACCACAGTAAGATTTAATACACCAAATCCCTCCCCCCCAACTCAATGTATAAAATGCATTTTTTTGGCAATTAATTAGGAGAGCAATATAGACTTAAAAAAAAAACTTTTCACTGAAGCTGAAGTTCAAGACAGTGGCTGATTTGGTTTAAAAATATAAATTAAAATGGGAATGATGTTAAAATCTTCTTAATCATGGTGAAAATGCACAGCCCCAAAATATCAATACATTTATCCTGGGCTGACCAGATAAGAAGACTCTATATTCTATGGATCTGCTGGATTTTAATCATGAAACCCTTAAATCTATAATTAAAAAAAAAAAACACAAAACACTAGTGTAATCAGTCGCCTCTCATTTCTGTCCCAACCAAGACCGCAGGTAGTTAAGATGTAAAATCCAGGAAGCTCAAGAAGAGTCTCCAGTAAGAAGCTGGGAGTTAAGACAAGTTTGGCAAAGTTGTCCTCTGGTGTCCTGTTGACTGTTTCTTTCTGGTCCGCACACCACCAGGTCCCACTGTCTCTGTAACTCCTGCAATTCCGTGTCCACACCAGGCGGAGGTTGAAAGGGGCCTCATCTGCTCTGTGACTTCTTGCTCTGGGACTTCACTGTGAGTGTAAAGGATCAGTGGAGCAAGCCAGAGTTGGTCATAAAGGTCACGCTTTACCACACAAACGTGGGCCAAAATAAATCTCTGCATTGGGAACAAGTTCCCAGGCTCCCCTTATGTGGTGAGCCAGGGTTCAGGGAGGAGCTGGGGCAGCAGGACCCCCTCAGGTGAGGGGCCAGCGTGCGGCGCACAGACCCGAGAACCCATGGTACACTGCCTGCCATGGGAAGTGCCTCCCGTGAAGCAGCTAGCTAGCTCTTCATTACCAACACCTGACTCCTGCCAACATCACGAAGCTGCACTGGGAACGCTCTGGCCCCTTTCATACCAAAGGGAAAACTTGGCGCTTAATGCAGAAGGCCAGGGTCGAGGTGGGTGAGTCAGCAGTGGGGGGCACCCCAGAGCTGCAGACACCTGCTTGTCCCAGCTGGGGGATGTGCTGCTGTGAAGGCTATGTCCTTATCCCTTGCAGGATGTGGTGTCTCTCCCAGATTAAGACAAGACTGGCCTCACCTGGATGTACTTGGAGTTATTACAAGGGAGAAAGTCAGCTTGGGGATTATTTAAAAGTTCAAGTCAACAACATCTGAAGGGTACAAATAGAATGAATTCACACATCCTCAGCAGCCCGAGAACTCAGGAGAAGCTTCCTCTTGGAGTTCTCCACCTTTTTAAAGGAAGAGTCGCAAGCATTACAAGAACGTTCACAAGAACGCTGACGAGAAACAGGAATCTGGCCTTGGAAAAACAAGCAGAAGACTCAAGCTCTGAGGGGAGGAGGCCGCACTCTGTCTGCCACTCGGCTCACCTACCCGCCCGATGATGCAGTGAGAGGAACCCCGCTTGGCTCCCCAGGAGAGCAGAGTTCTGGGTGCACTACCTGTCCTTTTTAACCAACAGGCTTTTAGAAATGTGGGGTGAGGTGTAGAAGCACACGGAGAGGCCTCGTTTGCTGCAGGGGACCATCTTGTACACAGAAATGTGTTTGATTCAATCAACACAACAGAGTAGTGTTTTCTGACTCATCAAAAATATTTCCTACAAGAACATAAAACGGTAACGTTTGGAATCATTTACCGTTTATGAAAGAGTACCACGTGTGCAGTCTCAGCGATTGTAACGACAGCGTAACACTCAGAATATTAAGCTTTATAAGTACCATGCAGAGCAAACAGACGACAGAACAGAAAAAAATCAAACTGGTGGGTGGCACCAGCTTGACCCGCCTTATTTTCCTTGAATAATTTAAGGTTCTGTACAGTATCGGGGACTCGTAGAACAGTTGCCCACAGTGCAATGACAGCAATCAGTGATTTCTTCAAAAGTAATAAATATGGCTCATGACGACCGCTCCCACGCATGCATCCTCAGTGGCGCAAGGAGCACCTGCGTGCATGGCACAGGTGCAGATGCAAACAGGACACATGACACGGGAGAGGACACAACCTGCCACGCTCAGTTCTGTGCACACAGAGCCGCTCGAGATGGCGGCACAGGTGGTGACGGAGCGCTCCTGTGTAGCAGCCACTGCAGGTATGGCCCCGGGCGCCAGCACGTTGCCTGGGCTCCCTGCTCCTTGCTGCTCCTCCTGGGCCTGCAGTCCCCACCCTGCCGCTGCCTCTCTTTCCACCGCCTGGTTCTTTCTCAAAGCCTCGTCTCAGCACAAGTGGAGTGGACGTCCGTGCTCGGGCTGGCAGCGCAGGGACACAGCTCTGGGGCACAGCCTCGGCCCGAGGAGGGTGTCGGCACCCACTTAATCCTTCTCTCCATCTTCGCTGCTTCCTGTTTAGGAGAGAGGAAGCACACGACAGAGCTGTGACAGGGCTTTTTAAAACAATCGTCACAGACAATAATGGTTTGGGTAATATCTAACCCGCGGTGCAGGAAAGGAAAAGGAGCCAGTGTTTGGATATCCAACACCTGCCCAAGCCGCACTTTTTCTTCCTTCAAAAGTAACACCTGCCAGACGCTCCTATCCAAACACATGTTTTAACTCACACGTCCACTCAGCCTCAGCGCTCAGGGCCCCCAAGAAAAGCAAGCCTGACCTCTAAACATTGGCCTCTCTGACAGATCATTAGGTAATGGGCATTATCTAATCTGCACAAATACAAGAGAGTACAAACACAAATGAAAGCTCTTTAGAGTTCATATTTATAACCTGACCCGTACACTTCAAATTAAAAAAGTACACCTGTTAACACTTATCTTTCCATCTAGTTATGGGGAAAAAAAGGGTCCATATGCTGAGATAATACAACTTCAAATGTGCCCCTGCCTATTAAATGCCACCCAGCACCTTGTGGTATCTCCCGGAGACCAAGACTAATGGCAAAACCAATACTCCTGGGGGAAGAGCCAAGACTGTGTGGGCTCCATCCCAGAATCACAAGTCAAGTGTTCTGAAGAGCAAGACCTTTGGAAGAGCTGCTTCTCTGTAGGGGAAAGAAGCAGAAGCAGAGAGGTGGGGGCAGGAGAGGACAGGTGCTAGGGAGGAGCTGCAGAACAAAGGGACAAGGGAAGAAAGGGGAGGCACCCGGGGTGATTTCCAGTCACCCTCACGCCTGCCCCAGCCTCGGTCACCCACCTGAGCAGGGCACAGCCAGCGCTGCCCCTGCCACGGCAATGAGCTCGTGGGTGCCCCAGGCCTTGAAGTGGACAGCGTGCTGGGGAGGACAGTGTGAAGACAGCTGCGTGCTTTAAAGGACATTTTATAATGTACTCAGCAGACAGCAAGCTATGACGGGTCAGCACGCACTGCATGGGAATGGGGACCCTCCCTCAGCTGAGACCACCCACACACACTTGCCCCTCACCTCCTTGCTCCATGTCCGAGTCTGTGAGGTGAGTGAGGGAAAAGCTTGCAATGCTGGCAGGGGAGATGGAGAACCTGGAATACGGCGCCGTGTGGGGCCAGCTCTGCTCCAGGCTCCGGGGCGGTGGTGGAGGAGAGAAGTACTTGGACGTCTGCAGAGAAGGCCTGGAACCAAGAAGGTTACTCGCTGTCTTGGACATAAAAGGGTCCAGGGAGAAGTCATCATCCCATTCGAAGCCTCCGCCTAAAAACGACAGATAAGAAGAAACCCTCCTTTTATCATCTCTCTGGATTGAGGAAGGAGAAGAGAGCTGGACAGAGGTGTGCTCTGCAGGCCGGACTCGCTGAGGGACGGGGGCTGTGTCTGCAGAACTGGCCCTCCCCTACTGACACAGGGCCTTTTAGAGAAGAGGCCAAGCTGCCCTCAGAACAAGCTGACATTATTCACAAAGCACTCTTTCCCGGCTTCTTTTTAAACTTGTCATGAAGTGAAATACCTTCTTCATCGGTTGAACTTTCTGAGTTGATGCACCTGCTCAGGTAGGGAGAGCCTGCGGAAGGTGCCGGGCTGCTCAACTCGGGGCTGTGCGCTGCTCCTCCACCGGGCCCCAGCTCCTTGGTTGGGGTCTCCTGAAAGCCCAACAGAAACTCCTGTCAGCAAACGTCTGCTTGCAGGTAGCACCAGGGTACCCGCCCCCCGAGCCCGGCAGCGCCTTTGACTGCTCAGTGATGAGGGATGGTGGTAAAACAAACAGTGGTTCCAGGCCAGGGTCAGGTGGATTGAGAACACAGGACCCTCCCTCCCTCGGAGGGCAGCTCTGGAACCTGGGCAGATGCAGGAAGCAGCTCTCTGAGGGCTCTTGAAAAGCAAAGAGCAGCCAGCAGTTGGGGAAGAAGACTGAGATTCAAAGCACCACCACACCTTGGAGAGTATGCCACTTGTTCCTCCAATATCCCCTGGCTTGGCCTCAACACAGCCTGAAAGCCAATGCAGACACCAGGACAGACAGGAAGGGGGTTTTCTGACGCTCAGAGAGAGTGGAGGAAATTCCAGTAGATTTTTTTTCTCTCCATTCTCTCACTCCCAGCCCCAAGTAACCCCACGGTAGAAGTGTTGGCAACACAGTGCCAGCAACTGCGCGACAGGGGCCTAAATTCTAAGGGAGGGGAGCCGTCCTCTCCAGCTGGAGGAGTTGTGATCCCAGGAGAGTGAGGAGAGCCCCGTCGCTTGGTACGGGGCAGGGGCACAGGTGCAGGAAGTGTGTGGCAGAGTATGGTAATCGAAGCCCCACCTCTCTGGCTGGAGGACCAAAGAGGGGAGACTCGAGGAATCAGAAAGCACAGGGACATAGGGGAGAGGGAAGAGCTCAGGAAAGCAACCCCGTAAGACTGTTACGCCTGAGCAGCGCGTGGTAGATTTGACCGTAAACCACACACACCAAGGCTTTGAGAACTGAACGACCCGGTGGATCGCTGCCCAAGCTCCAGTCTGGCCCCTGGTGGCACACGCATGGGACAGATTCAAATAGCACAGCAAAGGCCTTGAAAATGAAACTAATATTGAAACCATAACCCACAGAAGGCTGGTTAGAACTTGTGCCTAAATTCACCTGGAACAATGCTTGCTAAAACAAAAATATCAACATTCTCTGTATACACAACATACAGAGTTGCATAAGACAATATGAAGATACAATCTAAAATTACTCAGCATACAAAGAACCAGGAAAACCTCAACTCAAATACAGGAAAAGACAATCAATAGTTGCCAATGCCAAGATGACACTAATATTGAAATTATCTAAAAAATATACTATATTATAAAAACATTCCAACAAGTAAGGACAAACACTCTTGAAAGATATGGGAATACAGAAAGTTTCAGAAAAGGAGAGATAACAAGAAAAATCAAATAAAAATTTCAGAATAGAAAAATACAACAACCAATATAACACTCACTGGATGAGTTCAATAGCATGACAGAGATGACAGAGGAAAGAATCAGTGAACTTGAAGATACATCAATTGAAATTATTCAGTCTGAACAACAACGAGAACAAAGATGGCGGGGCAGGGAGGAAAAGAGCCTCAGAATCTGTGGGACAACACTAAAAGGTCTAACATTGGAGTTGCAGAGGAGAAGAGACAGGATGGTGTAGAAAAAACTATTTGAAGAAATAATGACAGAAAACTTCTGAAATTTGGTGAAAGACATAAAGCTACAGATTGAAGAAACTCAGCAAACTCGAACTGGGATAAACTCAAAGAAATCCATGTCAGACACATCACAATGGAAGTGCTGAAACCTAAAACTACCAAAAACCAGTTGCCGTCAAGTCAGTTCTGACTCATGGCAACCCCATGCGTGTCAGAGTAAAACTGTGCTCCATAGGGTTTTCAATGGCTGATTTTTCAGAAGTAGACCACTAGACCTTTTTCCGAGGTGCCTCTGGGTGGACTCAAACGTTCAGCCTTTCAGTTAGCAGTCAAGCATGTTCACTGTTTGCACCACCCAGGGACTCCATGGTACTCCTACAGCCAAACATATATATATATATTACTTTTGCAGTTTAAGGGAAAGTTTACAATTGAAGTTCGTCTCTCATACAAAAATTTATACATACATTGTTATGTGACCTTAACTGCTCTCCCTATACTGTGACAGCACACTCATCTTTTCCACCTGATTTCCCGTGTCCATTCAACCAGCTCCTGACCCTCTCTGCCTTCTCATCTCACCTCTGGACAGGAGCTGCCCATTTAGTCTCATGTACCTACTTGAGCTAAGAAGCATTCTCTTCACGAGTATCATTTTATGTCCCACAGTCCAGTCCAATCTTTGTCTGAATAGCTGGCCTTGGGAATTGTTTTAGTTCTGGGCTGACAGAGTCCAGGGGCCATGCTTTCTGGGGTTCCTCCAGTCTCAGTCAGACCATTAAGTCTGGTCTTTTTACTAGAATTTGAGTTCTGCATCCCACCCTTCCCCCGCTCCATCAGGGACTCTCTGTTGTGTTCCCTGTCAGGACGGTCATTGGTGGTAGCCGGGTACCATCTAGTTCTTCTGGTCTCAGTCCTACAGCCAAACATATTAATTAAGTATATTAAATGCAAACGGTCTACATATACCAATTAAAAGACAGAGATTTTCAGAATGGATAAAAAAACTCATTACCCAACTATATGCTATCTACAAGAAACTCAAATCAAATATAACAAAAGAGGTAAGTTAAAAGTATAAGGGTGAAAAAAGATACACCACACAAATATCAATCAAGAGAAAGCTTGAGTAGCTATATGAAAATCAGACAAAGGAATAAAGAAGGATATTACATAATATAAAAAGGTAATTCACTAAGAAGATATAATAATCCTAAGTATGTATACACCTAACAACAGAGCTTCAAAATACATAAAGCAAAAACTGACAGAAATGAAAGGAGAAATAGAAAAATCCATAATTATAGTTGGAGACTTCAGCATTCCTCTCTCAGAAAAATAGAATAAGTAGATAGAAAAACAGGGTCAATAAAAAAGAGGAAGACCCTCAACAAGATGGACTGACACAGTGGCTGCAACAATGGGCTCAAGCATAACGATTGTGAGCATGGCACAGGACCGGGCAGTGTTTTGTTCTGTGGTGCATAGGGTCGTTATGAGTTGGAACCCACTTGACGGCACCTAAGAACAAAAACCTAACAGTTAAAATACTGCATATAAAGTGAAATTTACAGCATTAAATGGTAATATTAGAAAAGAAAAAAGGACTCAAATCTTAAACTTTCACCTTAAGAATCTAGAAAAAAAGAGCAAAATAAACCAAAAGCAAGCAGAAGGAATAACATAATAAAGATAATAAAACTGAAAAGAAAATAATTTTTTAAAAAATCCACAAAATCAAAAGAGAGTCTTCGAAAAGATCAATAAAATTGATAAACCTATAGCAAATCTGACAAAGAAAAAAAAGAGAAAAGGCAAAAATAACCAATATTAGGAATAAAAGAGGGGATAATACTACAGATTCCAGAGACATTAAAAGGACAATAAAGTGGTCCCAACCACCTGGAGTAAAGGAGAATGAAGAACACCAAGGACACAAGGAAAGTATTAGCCCAAGAGACAGAAAGGGCCACATAGACCAGAGACTTCATCAGCCTGAGACCAGAAGAACTGGATGGTGCCCAGCTACCACCAATGACTGCCCTGACAGGGAACACAACAGAGTCCCAGATGGAGCAGGAGAAAAGTAGGGTGCAGAACTCAAATTCTAGTACAAAGACCAGACTTAATGGTCTGACTGAGACTGGAGGAACTGCAGAAAGCATGGCCCCTGGACTCTCTGTCAACCCAGAACTAAAACCATTCCCAGTGCCATCTCTTCAGACAAAGATTAGACCGGACTATGGGACATAAATGGGAAATCAGGGATGGAAAGGAGGAGTGTGCTGTCACAGTATAGGGAGAGCAATTAGGGCCACATAACAATGTATGTATAACTTTTTGTATCAGACTAACTTAAACTGTAAACTTTCACTTAAAGTACAATAAAAGAAAAAAAGGACAGTAAAAGAATACTACAAACAACTCTTAAGCACATAAATTTGACAACTTAGATGAAATGGACAAATTCCTCAAAACCACAAATCATCAAAGCTCATCCAAGATGAAATAGATAATCTGAATAATCCTATAACTATTAAAGAAATTAAATTTGTAATCCAGTATCTTCTGTAAAATAAATCCCCAGGCTCAGATGCTATCATTGGCAAATCCTACCAAACATTTTAAGAAATTTAAAAAAAAAACAAAACCCAAATCTACACAATCTCTTCCAGAAACTTTAAGAGGAAGTACTTCCCAAGTCATTTTATGAGAACAGCATTACCGATACCAAAACAAGACAAAGACAGTTTCCCCCAAAACAGACCGATATACCTCATGAACATAGACACAAATATCCTCAACAATCTACTAGGTAAATCAAATCCAACAATATATAAAAAGAACAAAACTCTACAATCAAGTGGGCTTTATTTCAGGAAGGCATCCTTTGGGACACAGAAGCTCTGCCTTAGGAACCCTCCTAGACCTTGCCTGATGCATCTCTTCATTTATATTCTCTTTTGCTATGATAAAGCTGTTAACTGTAGATATAGCACTTCCGTGACTCATTCTAGTGAATTATCGAACCCAAAGGAGTAGTGGGAGCCAGCAGGTCAGAAAGTGAAGAAGCCCAGGGGGGGACTCCTGAGCTTGCAGCTGGCATCCTGAAGGGCTACTGGGAAAACCTGGATCTGAAGCCAGCAGGTCAGAAGTGAAGGTGTCATGTGGCCTATTTGGCAGTCTGAGGGACGGTATCCTTTTAATGTGTGAGGTCTGAGCTAGCTCCGAGTGGTCATGATCAGAGAGAGAAGCGCTGCATGGGTGGTGGGGGTCAGAACTGAACACAAAGAAGTGGGAAAGTGGAGATTTGTTATAACTTCATGGTTGAGGGCAGAATAGCAGGATTCTGAGATTTTCCTACTTTACACAGGTACATCCATACCATGGAATACCGCTCAGTAATAAAAAGGAATGAACTATTGATACACGTAACAATTTGGATGAATCTCAAAGGGATTATGCTGAACAAAAGAAGCCCTTGTCAAAAGGTTACGTGCTACATGATTCCGTTTATGTAGCATTCTTGCAAAGGCAAAAACCACAGTGACTGAGAACAGATCATGGCCGCAGGAATTAGGTATGAGGGGTGGGTGTGACTACAAGGGGGCACAAGATAGTTTT
The DNA here is from genome assembly GCF_000243295.1 of Trichechus manatus latirostris. Classification (NCBI taxonomy): domain Eukaryota; kingdom Metazoa; phylum Chordata; class Mammalia; order Sirenia; family Trichechidae; genus Trichechus; species Trichechus manatus. The sequence goes on from NW_004444013.1 coordinate 11,020,009, forward strand.
CTGGGGTGATGGGAGTATCTGTATCACGATTGCGGTGGTGGTTACACAAATGTAGCACCAAAACAAGGTCAATATTACTATATGTTAATTTAAAAAGCAGGAAAAAAATTAAAAACCCAAATGGTGAAAATGCCTGTTCAACAGAGGAATGAATAAACAAAATGAAATACAGCCACACATGGAATGCTACTCAGCCACGCAAACACGAAACATGACGAACCCCAAATGCATTACGCCAACTGAAAGATGCCAGACATGTAAGATTACATACTGCATGATCCCACCACTATTTCAGAATCAATTCTAGAAAAGGAAAAACTAGAGTGAGAGAAGGTAGATCAATGGTTGCCAGGGGAGGGGACCGATGACAAAGGAGCTGAGAGAATCTGGGCTGATGGAACTGCATCATGATTGTGGTGGTGGCAACACACTGGACATCTGCAACAATTCATCAAATTGTGTATTTTAAAGGGGCAAAGTTTACTGTATTTTTATTTCCATAAAGCTGACTTACAAATGGCACGTGGATTATATGGGCCTAAGGATTACGCGGAGGCCAGGGGCGGGGCAGGGCCGGGGAGCTGTGGGGTGGGGACAGGTGTGGGGTGAACCTTTCACGTCTTCCTTTCTGGAGTTACTGTTGTTTTTTAAGTGGTAAGCCATTTATAGGTATATTTAGTTTTTTTCAGTATTTTTTATATTCTTCAAATTGGAAAAAAAAAACAAAACTTCCCCAATAAAGTGTTTTTGTCTTACACTATTTTCTTTTCTTTTAGGAAAATGTCCTCTCTAAGCCAAAGTGAACTAAAGAAGACAAACAACAAAAAGCACAGCACACAGGCCCAGGAGGAGGCTCCCACTCTTTCACGCATCTGAGCCCAGGAAGGCCCATTCCTTCCACGCTCAGGAGGGCCTCCCTGCTCTAGACTGTGACCTGCGCTGGCTTTATGAGGCGCTGTGTCCTGCCCTACTCAGATAATGAGCTCGGCTCTGCTCAAAGGGACTGAGCTCAATGTTCGTTGGTACGGTGACCACCTGGTCACGCTGGAGAGCAACGATGTGTTATGTTAATTGCAAGCCAGCGTCATCATCACCGTGTTTGCCTTCAGAACACTGTGCATCCAGGAAAGACAATGCCAGTGCTCAGAGTCAAACCCTGCACCAGGCTCCGACTTCATGGCTGGGTGCAGCGGTGCGGCTCACAGTGAAAAGCGTGGCCCAAGTCGGAGAGACCTGGGGCCGGGCCTGCTCCACCACTTACTAGGGGATGTGCCACTGGGCAAGGTGCCAACCCCTATGAGGATGATGACAATCACCACTGTAATGTGACCCTGCGTACAAAGTGCCAGCACAGCCCCAGGCATGTGGCAGGCCGCTTAGTCACGGGGAGCCACGACTGCGTGGGCACACGGCTGCGCATGCAGTAAGTGCGCCGAACTCACTAATACGGAATAACCAATGTGCAATGATTCCAAACCCATGAACGCCCATTTAAAACTCTGGAGCTAAGACACTTAAAATATTTTAAAACTAAACTAACCAGCTCATTAAGTTATAGAATAAGAGCAGAAGGATTATCAATCATTAGCTTGAAACAGTTCAGAGTTCTTACTACAAGGCAAATTGCAGAAGACACGTAAGAAAACGAATTCTAGGACATCTAGAAAGATGTGCAGGATTTTCTTCTGGCCTCAGCCCACTTTCCAGCTTTCTCTACGGCACCAATCCCCTTCTCAAAGCCCCCCATCTATTAAATATGTCTTACATTTGCTTTCTGTGCCTTTCCTCCTGGGCCCTTTCTTCAGTCGTATCTTGGGCAATTCCATCCTGTCTTCTAAAGTCAGTAAATACAGCACCCTTCATAAAGCTGCAGATGAGCTGAGCCCCTGGGGAACCCTGGGAGCTGCATCCACCCCATTACCCCAGCCACACCTGGAGACTTCCGGACAAGCGGGCCGTGTCTTCCTTGGCCCCGAGCTCTGCCCCCACCACTCATGGAGCAGTTTCTATTTCTTTCCCACTGATAAACTGCCCCTATCCATGGGGAGGAAACCCTGGTGGCGCAGTGGTGAAGAGGTACGGCTGCTGACCAAAAGGTCGGCAGTTCAAATCCGCCAGGTGCTCCTTGGAAACTCTATGGGGCAGTTCCACCTGGTGCTATACGGTTGCTATGAATCGGAATTGACTCAAAGGCAACAGGTTTTTTTTTTTTTCTGTAAATCCATGGGGAAGTGTGCCTACAATTTAAGTTCACAGAGATGGAAAGGAAAGGGAGGTTTGAATTTGGATGTATGGTAACAAAACACCAAACCTGGGGCTATGATCTCTCCTCCTTTCCACTCATAGTAGCGGCATTATTACTATATAGGTTCCCTTAGCTCAAAGGGTCTTCAGTCTGGACGTGTGTAAGAACCACCCGGCAATCAGAAGAAATGCAGATTCTTGGCCCCTCGGAGCCAGAGTCAGTCAGGGTGACCCCGAATCTACTTTTTTAAAAAAATACCCACTTACCTCTCTCCCTACTCCTAGTGCACACTGTAGTTCAAATGGGGGTGGATTAATTTTTTATTTTTGAGAAACAGAAAACAGAAGTAAACAGAAAACAAAAGTGAACAGAACACAGAGGAACAACAAAGCATAAAGTGATGGTCAACGGAAAGGAACGACCCAGCCCCCAAGGGACCTGCCGCAGAGTGTGGACTGCTCAAGTCTGAGGAAGTACAGCCCGAGGGGTGATGCCAGAGGCTGAGATGATGAGGCCTGGGCTCCAAGAAACAAAATAAAGGGCAGGCAAGCAACTTCAAGGAGACGACTGCCAGGACTTCTGGAATGCGGGGGGGATCCCATTCAGATGTGCCCTACAACGGAGCTCTATTTACAGTCCTAGGCTAACTCAAGAAGCAAATTCAAGAGCTACAGAGACTGGTAAGCAAAGGGCATTAAAGAAAAGGAATGCTTCGATTATGAGCTGCTACATTTTTAAAGGAACTGAAGAGTGCACACTAAGCCATCAGCTGAAGCAGGAACGACGAGGGGATGGAGGTGGGGACAATGAGGGGACGGGGTAGAGCAGAAGGACCACAGGCCACCTGCTGCCCTGTTACACCCTCCGCTCTCCTTACAGCTGCCGGATAAGGGGTCCTTGGCACTGGAGGACTATGAAGACTCGCCGCACTATATCCTGATCACTGGTAGGGCGTCATTCACTTGATCAATAGTATTTATTTATACTTAGCACCTACTATGTGCCAAGGAGGAGTCCCTAGGTGGTGCAAACGGTTAACTGCTTGCCTACCGAGAGTTAGCAGTGAGAATCCACCCAGAGGTGCCTCGGAAGAAAGACCTGGCGATCTGCTTCTGTAAAGATTAAAGCCACTGAAAACTCTAGGGAGCACAGTTTTACTTTGACACACGTGGGGTCGCCATGAGTTGGAATCAACTGGTTTTTGTTTTTAATGTGCCAGAAACTATTATAGGTCTCCCCTACATGCTGGGCCAGCTGACAAATTTATGTGACCTATTCAGCAGTCAAGAGCAGAGTTCTGTGATTCTCCACTTCAGCAAAATGTACTTATTGGGCACCTGCTGCATACCAAACACGGTAGAGGGGTAGGGGAGCAAGTGAGTAAATCCTGGGCCTCTTCTGGGGGGCATACCCTATACAAGCCCTCTCACTCCTGGGAGCCAGAGCACTGCAGTATGCTGCTTTGTACTAATATGAGCTTACCTATTTACCTGGACTGGGCACTGCTGCCCATTCTCAGGTTATAAAAATGTGGTCTGTACAGGGTGACTGATGTTAGCAGAACTATCAGGAGATCCAGGAAGGGCATCCAGGTAGTCTCCCTCCCTTAATTCAATATGAATTCCCTGTGCAAACTACATTTCTGCATAGTCTTAGAGCTGCAACTAACCCAAAATTAAATTTTTTTAAAGTAATCATAAAACTATCTGTTGCCTCACAATGGCAATTAGAACAGACCACACTTAAAATTTGTAAACACGTTCTGGGATTCTCTGCATGGCATTTAGGGAGAACAGATACCTGATCAAACAGATAGACAGTAACATCGTCGAAGAACGTCACTGCCTTCTTCTCCTTTCTCCAGGCATCGGGTAGCTGGTCCATGGAGACAGGAGCCGACGGTTTCAGCAAGCTCCGCAGGCGTCTGCCGTCCTCGCTGTTGCTGAGGATCACAGGCACGGGGTGCTCCACCTCACCCTCTGACTCGGAGCTGAGACTGTGGAGGCTGAACGCCCTCAGGTCGTCATCGGAGTCATCGCTATCCCCGTCTTCCTCATCGGCATCAACGCCGTCCTCGGAAAGGTCGAGCATTCCTGAAACCCCGAGCTTCCCCAAGTACTTCCCTTCGATATCTGGCTCCTTCAGCTTGGGGCCCTCAGAGTGGCCAGACAAGGACTTGTCTATCGCCCGGTCTGCTGGGCCGCCAGAGAGAAGGGTGGAACTTGTGTACGCAAGGAGTTCGTTCGTGTTGGTTCCGGTGGAAGTGAGGGTGCAGGGGTGGTCTTCCTGTGTCTCAAAGTCGTCACTGCTGCAAAGTTCTGAATTCAATAAACTCAAGGGGCTGCCAGCCTCATCTTCAGGGGGAGGCATCTGACTGGAAACATGAGTCTGCACTGGCTCCAACAGACCTCTCAATTCCAGGGAACTGGAATTCTGCAAAGCCAGCAGGCAGCTGGGATCGGGCTGGCTCTTGTTGGTTTCCAGGCAACTGTCCTTGGCACCAACACTGTGCTCTGAGGGGACGGGCTCAGGAAGGGACATTGAGGCTGGCAATGATGTTCCAGGGACCTCCTCGGACTTCTTCTCAGGCTCGGACTCGTTATCTGAGAAGTAGGCCGAGTCGCGATATGAACTCTGAGAGCTGGGCGCCGGGGTTTGTGTGGTCACCAGGGTTTGTGTGGTGGTCATCTCTGCACCTCGGTGGCCATCAGCTGCATCAGAGATGACGATGACGGGGTTGGGAGGCAAACCTCTATGATCGCCATCGCCCGCTGCAGCGGTGTCTGTGTCTGAGGCACTGTCAGGAGCAGGGTGCAAAGTCCACTCAGGAGACTCCAGATTTTCGGTTTCATAGCCGCTGTCTGCAGGCTTATCAGGGGGCAGGAGTTTCTGAGGTGCGTGAGAGCCCAGAGAGTCTAAAACCTCACGCACATCCATGGAATCCAAGGAGTCCGGGGTTTCCACAGACTGTTCTGACATCGGTATGGGTGTGGATAAACTGTCTTCTAAAAGGCTGTCCTGGCTAGTCGAGTCCGAGGACAGGGCGGACACCAAGCCCACTTCTTTTGGAACATCTTTGTAATTCAGCTCATTTAAAGTCTCCACGACTTCCAAATTCTTCTCTAGCAAACTACCGCTATGGTGGTCTTCCGGAAGTGGTTGGTTTTTTAAGTTCTGTCTCAATTCTGGGAGACTACTCCCTATGCCTACGCTACTCGCAAAGGTATCATCAAGACCTACCGAGTCATTTTTGGTCAGTCTCAAGGCCTCCTCACTTTGGTGAGTCAAGTCCTGGGGCCCATCACTAACGCTCTGTGTTCTGGCATCAGTCGAAAGAATTTCAACAGGGACAGTCAGAGAGTCTGGATTTACTTCTTGGCAGAGACAATCTTCATGGACACTGACATTTAAGCACGTGGGCTTGGTTTCTCCCTGCCTCAGGAACACATCTGGAGGTACACTGTTGGGTGTCTCTTCTGTTTCAAGTGAGGTAGAGGGTACCTGCACTTCCGGAGGAGATGGCAATGAGACGTCCAAACTGTTGCCTGTAAGCTCGACTCCCAGATCTCTACCCTTTGCCTTGACATTTTCCTGTAACAGAGGAAAGCCTGGTTGAATTTCAGCAAACATAAGCTCAGTATCTAAGGAGTTTCTGCATGAAGTTTCTAATATGGTTTCTGTAAAACCAGCATTTTTAAGCTCTGTTTGAAGATCATTTATATGTTCTTTGCTAGACAATGAGTCTTTTAGTAAGTTTTTCTCTTTAAGAAATAAAAAGTTTTCTGACAATTCTTGAACATTCAGTGAATCAAAATTATCTTGGTGCATAAGGTTTTCTGATAAGCAAAGAGGCTCACAGTCAAAAAGCTTACAGGGATTTTCTTTCTCAAAATGGCAAGGAATTATGGGCTCTCTGGGCTCATCCAAACTTGAACTTAAAGTGGCTGGCTTGAAATCAGCCTGAACCCCATTTAGTTCCATTACGTCAAATATTTTTTGGTGACCGGGCAGATCCTCTGATTTGTCAAGATCATTAAATATATTGTTGAAAGGGCTCTCGGGGCCACTAGTGACATGCAGATCCTCAGGTATGCTAGAATCCTTTGGGTCTGTACTGGTTTGGAAGAAATCCTCCTCTGTGCTGGACTCCTCAAACTCAACATTCCTGAGGGTCACAAACTGGGACGCTTCATCACTCATCCTCTCAGGATGAGCCGCCATTTCAGTTGTAAGCAGTGCCATTGGGCAGTCAAGCTCTGAGTTGCTGCCACCTTTTTCTTCTAACTGAATATAGTAGTCACTTCCCACAGAAAGGTTGTGGGCATCAAACACAGGGACCACCCCTGGGGCCCCGAGCGGGACCTCCTGGGCACTTTCGTCTTGCTTGCCAGGCCCGGGGTCTGAGAGTGAGCTCTCAAAAACCTCCACCGGGAAGAAGATGCTGGTGTACGACAAGGCTTCGTCCGGGTTGACCCGGCTGCGCTCGTCAAAATGATCGTGCTTCGCCGCCTCCCAGACGTACTCGAAGCTGAGTCCCTGGCTCGTTTCAGTCACTGTGAGGATTTCTTCCATTTCACGACCAAGCCGGTCCCTGGTAAAATGGTCGAGAATTGGGAATGCAGCATTATTTGAAGTGTCCCGGCTATTCGTATTTGGTTTAAGTGCATTCCACTGCTGTTCAAAGTCGACCTCGGAGTCCCTCTGGCTTTGCATCCGCAGGTAAGTCAGCAGTCTGTGGACATCTTCCGCTGCTGGCCTCTTGTCTGGTGACAGCCAACAGAACTGCAAAATTTCATACCTGAGCGACACATGGAAGGGAGTTAACGCACTTACAATAAATTGTTTTAAAATAAGTCGTTACAATAACCCCTAAGCTAACTCAACACCTCAAAGTTTCTACCCCTTAATCACTGCCAATCACATCAGAGTTCAGTTTATTGTGCTATCATCGTGAAAGAGGAAATGAAGAAATGTAAAATTTGGTCCATTAATTTTTTGTGTTTTTAACTGAAATTTTTTCGCCCATCATTTTTGTTCTCTGGCGTTTCTCTAATGGCTTCTCCACTGAATTTGGATAATTTTAACGTGTTCTCCTCTTAAAACAATTGCCTTAGGTTTTCTGTTGAGTAAAGAATGCACTTGTCTTACAATTTTAGATTTACTGACACTTTGTTTTTAGAGAGCTCACATAGACAAAGGCTGTCTCTAACTATTCCCATTACCAGTAACACCACAGTCTTAGCAGCACATGGTTTACTTTGATCATAAAAGGAGCTGAATGCGGACGGAAAAGAGTAGAGAATGAAATCCAAAGGAAAAAGGCAACTAGGAGCTGGGTCACTGAAGGGTTGGCTGAGGATGACCAACATCAAACTGTAGCCGTAAGCAGAAGGGAAGACAAAGACACTCCAAAACATTAAATCTATAGAGTATATATTGAGTTATTCTAGGAGAAATAAAATTCTAGCAACTTGAGAAGCTGAGCAGTGTCTAAATGCAGGGGCACCAAGCTTCACAGGCAATGCCAGCTAGGCACGTGGTGGCATGGACAACGGTCTAAAGAGAGGTAAAACTGATTCACACAGGAAACAGAGCAAGAACTGGTCCTAAGATTCACAGAGAAAATAAATCTGTTTTGCAAATGTCAACGTAGATCATGCAAATTAGTTCTAATCACCAATTTAAAAAATATAATTTTATACTATCTATATATTGTCTCAGAGCCCTGGTGGCACAATGGTTAAGAGCTCGGATGCTAACCAAAAGGTTGGCAGTTCCAATCCACCAACCCCTCCTTGGAAACCCTATGGGGCTGTTCTACTGTCCTATAGGGTCGCTCTGAGTCAGAATTGACTCGACGGCAATGGGCTTTTGGTATATACTGTGTCACATATTAGATACCACTTAAATAAACAACCTCATTAAAAAAAAAAAATCCACAACAGGAAATTCCCATTTCTAATTAGTTCTGATGTAAAATGTTTTTCTTATTGCGTGAAACACATACATACATATATTTTTGCTTATTATAAACAGTTTTTCAAAAACATTAAATTTTAAAAACATCAATTATAAAATCAATCATGAATAAAGATACAAACACAACTGCTTTTCACCACATTACTTAAATATAGGGAACATATAAACTAACATCTATAGAAATATAATTTCTTTATCTTCTGAAAGAGAACAGAACAAGACAAGAAGTTACCAACCATCTATCCGAATATGGCTGCTCCAGCTGGGGCTTAGGGAGTTTTGTCTCTCTTTCTCTGATGACTTGATTGAGAACATCTATGTTGGAAAGGTGTGAATACGGCTGAGCAGCATTATCAAAAAGCTCCCAAAGTGTCACGCCCAGGGACCTGTGGGGAAAAAAATAGTTATTTCTTTCTCCCTTTAGAGGCCAAACTTTTTAGACCCACATTTTTGTCTGTACAGTCATTAGTAATTTTAGGAACAAGGTGCGCAATGAAAAGGTTATTAATAATAAGATAAGTTCTTTAACATGAGAAAATACCTGTCAAACCAATAATCAACATCACAATAGCGGCAAAGAAGCATTTTCATTAAAATGAGGGACAAAACCAGAATGCCTCCTCACACTTACTACTGAATACTACTCCAGAAGTTTTGGCCAATGCAAAAAGATCCGAGACAGAGACAACAGGCATCACTGTAGGGATGAGATAATATGACTATCAATCTTAAAACTCAAGAGATTATCTGAAAGACCATTAGAATGATCTGAGTTCAGCAAAATGGTTGGATACAAGATAAATACCCTAAATTCTGAGGGTTTTGGTGAGAGGAAAAAAGTTCCATTCACAATAGTAGTAAGCATCAGAAAAAACCTAAGAGAAATCTTTCCGTGAACAAATGATCTCTTTCCCTGTACAAATGATCTCTTTCCCCGTTAAACCCACACATTTCTTGTTCTGGTTACTCCTACGTATTCTGGGTTTTGTTGCTGTTATGAAAGGGGGTTCCCTGCTACTAAAGCTGGCTGGCTGTGAGTCAAAGAGGCTGCATGGCTGACTCTGAGATGCTTGGCGCCAACCCACCTCACACCCATGCCCTGGTGCTCAGTCCCCAGGAAAACGTTGTCTTCTTCACAAGCAAGATGAACTACTGTGCTTGTCACTTCCTCTACAAGGTATCTCCTAGTTGTGTCTCTTTCCCTCCACTCACCGCGTTCTGTCATGTACTATCATCATCCATTTACTGCAATGGCTTCTAACCTGACTGCTCATGTGTGTCACCTGGGAAGCTTTAAACAAACACACACACTCATATTTAGGACCCACCTCCGAGGACTCTTGTCTAGTAGATCCAGTGTGTGGCCTAAAAAACTGGATTTTTGCAAAGCTCCCTATGTGATCCGGATGCCCAGCCAGGTTAGGGTATTGATGGTTCATGTGATTTTGATTGATAATCAGCAGAATGCTTATTTGAATAAAAAACTGTATTGTATAAATAAGAGTTTATAATTAGAAATTGTATAATACAACTTATGGGTCAAATTCTTATGCTAATTTCACAAATAAGTGAGAAAAAATCAGCATATTCAATATCTAAACTGAGAGATCTATTTATGTATTCATCGAAGAAAAAAAAAGATAACTTCCTCAATCCAATTTAGGAAGTAAGATGTGCCTTCTCCCTGGCACATAAGTGTAGGGGTAGAGGACCATTCTAGGTACAAAAGAAGTTTAGGACACTGTCAGTGACTGTAGGGGAGTTTACAATTAAACTGAGGAAAATAAAAAATGTATGAAATTAGGAAAGACCACAAAGGCCAAACATAACATTTCAATCTTGTTCTACTGACTGGAAAAACATCAAACAAAGGGTGCTAATGGCCCTTTATTACTGTTCCCTTCCCAAGCTTCTATGAGTCAACAGCAATACAAGTGTTATCACCACAGAAACTTGTTCTGACCTCTGACAAATACCTCTACCTATCTCAATTCCTTTGCATCTCTAAGTTAAGTTCCTTTCCTTCCCCCAAGGCGATTCCAAAACAAACCCCCCGTCCAGTTCCTACCATAGCCCTATTCTTCAGAGAAAACCAAGCAGGGGCTTTCTCAACTCCCTACTCTTACCACCTTCTAACATCGTTCTTGAGATCCCTCAGAAAGGCCTCAGAGAAAGAGGAGACATGTCTCCTGTCAAGGTCAATCTGCACTTGAAGTCTCTGTTCTATCCCGTCCAGTCTCCTCTGGGATAATCCCCATCAGTTACCTCCTCTGAGCCTGTACATTCAATGTTTTCCTCCCCACTGGCTCTTGCCTCCTTGAGTACCATCAAGCCTCTTTCTTCTGGAAGGAAAAAGCCTAATAGCTCTTATCAACACTTTACCACCTAACTCTTTGAGCGAGGTCCCTAATGCACCCTGCCATTCACTCCGTGGCACGTTGCATGGGACACTTCTGCCTCTGACACTGCTATCAGCGACTTCACAAACCGCCTAAACCAGTGGACATGATTCTGTGTCTGGAAACGTAGGCTAAGCGTTCATGTCAACCACCTCCCTCCACAAAGAACAATAAAAATGAAGGATTAATCATAAAAGCATCTTTTTAAGGCATCTAAGAACTGATAAGACAGTAGGGAATTACCAGGACAAAACTGAGAACTTAGAGAACTAAATAGAACATTAAAACCACCTTTGCCCTGGGGCAACTGCTGAACCACAGACTTGGTTCTGTGTTCTTGGTTTCCAGCGCTTGATGGGAGTGGTGGGGGGTGGTGGCAGACAAGCCAAAGCCCTGGGTCTGGCCAAGGTAAGGGGTCTCACAGAGATACTTCCTCATGGTAGGAATAAACCTGCCCCCTACTTGCTTTCAGGAGCCTGAAAGGCAAGATGCCTTGGTGGTACAAATGTGTGTGTTTGTAACCACACAACTGGCCGTTACCTAGACTTACAGCCCCAAATCACATCAGCTGAGCGGTTCACAAACTCTCCAGTGAATGTGTAAAGTCCTGGACCAGTAGCAAGCCCTGTGCATGGTGGTGCACCCTGGTGCCTGGCAGAAGTAAATGTATTTCCTCTTTGGGGGAACGTACCTTGCTTGATTCTACATTTCCAAGAATCCTCCCCACAAACAAGTCCCAAAAGAAAGAAGGCATCGTCAAGAACTAGCAGTAGCAAATCCACCAAGACTTCAGATGTTGGAATTATCTGACACAGATCATACCCCAATTACTAAAAACACTCTGGCAAATTTTTAAAAAAATCAAATAGACCTTCGAAAACAGAAAAATTAATAACTGAAACTATAAAGCTCAACAGAGAGGTTTAAAGATTAGACACAGCTGAAGAGAGAATTAGTAGCTGGACTAAGGTCTGAAAAATTATCCACAATGTGGCACAGAGGGTCAAAGAACTATTCATGTTAACTAGTTATATTCACTGAGGAAAATATAAGAGAGACAATTAAGAAACAGAACACAGAGTGTGAAGGCATAACAACTGTCTAATTAGACTTCCAAAGGAGAGAGAATGGGGCAGAGGCAACGTTTGAAGGGTAAGGGCTGAGGATTGTCTAGAAATGATGAATATCAACCTACAGATCAAAAAGCCAAATAAATTCCAAGCAGAAAATCTTAAGAAATCCATACCTATACACATCATAGTGAAACTACAATAAATGAAAGACAAAGAGAAGATTTTAAAAGCAGCCAGAGAGAAAAAGTCACATTACCTTCAAAGAGCTTAGGTAGACTTACAGCTGACTTCTCAATAGCAACAATGGAAGCCAGAAGACAGTAGAATGATATCTTCAAGAAGCTGAGAGAAAATAACTGTCATCAAGTGAAAATATATTTCAAGAATGAGGACAAAATAAATGTATGTTCAGACCTACAAAAAACTGAGAGTTTGTTACCAGGAGACCCTCACTAAAGGAAATTCTGAAGGACACATTTCAGGCAGAAGGAGAGTGATCTCAGATGGAAGGCCTGAGTTAAAACAAAACAAAACAAAACAAAAAATGAAGAGTAAAGTGATTTGATTATGTAGGTAAATTTAAACAACCACTGATGCTTAAAAAACATTAATAATGTCTGTGGGGTTAAAAGAAAAAATTAAAATATCCAACAATAATAACATAAAAGTTGTGTGTGTATGCATGTGGTGCATAGTTAAACAGAGTTAAAGTATTCTGAGGTCTTTGTTACTATTGAGAAAGAGGGTCAAGATACAGATTAACATTAGACTAATGTAAGGGAAGTATATGCGTGTTATAATTTCTAGGGTAACCAATAAACGTATAGGAACAGAGTATACAACTTCCAAACTGAGAAAAAAACAGTCTAAAAAAAAAAAAAAAATCAATCCAAAAGAAGGCAAGAAGAGAGAAACAGAAAAAGTAGGACAACAGCATAAAATACGATGGTAAATATAAATTAAGAAGACTGTAATAGAAATTGTTAGTCAAAGATTAGACACAATTCAGTTTCCATTAAACCGATCCCTTATAAATAACAGTATTATATAGTAGTCCAAACCCCCTTATGCTTTTTCATTCATCTCAAAAAATATTTATTAAACATCTACTATATGCAGGGCCTGCGCTAGGCACAGAAGATAAAAAAGACCTGGTTCCTGCTTTTAGGGAGCTTATTACTGTCAAATGGGTAAGAGAGGCAGTATTCCAAAGGTTACTTCTATAATCGCAATTGTGATCACTGCAATCATACCAGTGAATTGTCTTTTTCACACCACTGGGCACTCTTTTGTTCCTACATCTTATATGATTATTTTCCATTAAGAAAGTACTCAAGGAGAAAGAAGTTAAGACTTTGCTAAACAAAAGTCTAGTAAAGTGGTAAACACATACATACCAGATATTACTGTATTTAGTTTGATCTGCAGTTAGTAATTTGTCCTGAAAGCTGGTTACTAATTCTGGAGCAGTCCACCGCAGAGGGAAAACTTTTTTATCATCGGTTTCAATATAATCCTCCTGTTTTATTAAAAAGTATACAGCATTTTGAGCAGAATTACACTTTTCATGAGCTTAGTGATTCAATTCCAGGTTATTCTCAGAATACACATACCCACCCCAAAAGACGTATCAGGAAAAAAAAAAAAAAAAGCAGGCATGAAGAGAGGCTTTCTGGGCAGAAGGTACGTGAGGAGGTTCTCTGAAGCCTCCTGGCTCTATCGGCTGGTCTCAGAGCCATGATCGCTTGCTAACTCACCTTCCTGGAAAGTGAAGGTACGCCGTGTCTAATGCACAGAACACAGACTCTGAGCAACACGTCTTTCAAAAAAGTACCAGCCCTTATGCACTGAACAGGAAGTGGTGGTGCCGTTTAATGAGTAAGAGCACAGAGTGTAGAATCTGACAGACCTGGGTTGCAGGTCCTCACTCTACCACTTACCACCCATGTGACTGCAGGCAAGCAACAAATATGCCAAGCCTTTTTCCTTATCTGTAAAATGAGGGTTATCCAATGTCTGTCTACCTTTGTGAGGAGGATTAAAGGAGGTAGTGCAGGCAAGGACTTCATAGTGCTCGGTACATAGCAAGTGCTCAAGACACTAGAGCTAACATGCAGGCAAATAACCAGCTCATATTTGCAGAATATGTTTTAGTTACAAAGTACTTTGAAAATAGTATCCCATTTGGTCCTTGGGACAACCTTATATAAGACGAACAGGTATTATCCGAGTATTGCTGCTCAGAAAATGGAGGCCAAGTGGCTTACCTAAGGCCTCCTGACTAGGTGGAGCTTTCTTTCAGCTGGGTCATATACAGACACATGTATACACACACATACGCATGAATGCACGCACAGATATCAAAATCTCATGGATTTCTTCCCTTTTGGGAGTGGGTGGGATATACTTATTATACAGTTTAAAAACCTAAATCCCAAACTTACAGACTGTGAGCCAAAATTTTACTGAGCATATAATGGAGAAATATTTACATGACGTGTGTTTTATCATACAGGTAATAATAATCACTACCCACGTGTTCATACTAAAATATATTGTGCACTTTCAGAGTATATCAATTACACTGTGCATAAGTCTTTTTAGACAAAGCATTCAGAAAGCTGTCACAAAACCCCAGGCACACAGCCACTGACCTGACAAACCACACATCAGAAACCAGCACCACCATTAGAACAACTGGTACAAACTCCTCTCCAAAAGGGCACCAGAGATGAGAGTCTTACCTTTCTCTTCCAAAAATGGAGTGGTATTTCCACATTACAATAACATGACCATGAAATTAAATCAGATGGAGGAGATCACACGTAAAACTTTTGGCTTACCTTGTACCTGCTGAATCCGATTCCATAATCTCCCACTTTTACATTTAAGTCAGAGGTAAGAAAACAATTCCGCAGGGCTAAGTCACTGAAAACAGAGAGAGTGAAGTGAACACAAGAACACAGGGAATCCACAAACAGAATAACGTTACATGAAATTGCTAAGGAAAAAGGCTGAGTCGGAACAGACTCGACGGCACCTAACAACAACAGTAATCAGTATACTGAGTTCCTTGCTTAATAATTAAGGTTATAAAACTCTTTTTCATAGAAAAAGCATTATATATCATACTCTAGTTACTTAAACAATGGAGACTGTCTGAATATTCGTTTACAATAACTTGTATTACTTGAGTAATAGTCTAGTAGGAGTCTGTTTATAATAAGATTAATAAAGTTACAACTTCAAGCACCTAAAAATAATCTACATCACTAGAAATGTTTATTTTTCCCCCCTCCTTTTTCCAAGAGAAATAAACATTATAATCAGGCCCTTTTCAAATTACTCTCATTTCTTCCAAACACCACCTTTCCACAAGGGAGGAAAAAGTGTATTTTCAAGACTGACTTCTAACAATTCACTCATACAATTTATTTTAATACATTAATTTTCAAACATATAATTTGACAAATAAAAACTACATTTGCTAAAAACCAAAACCTACTGCTGCGAGTTGATTCCGACTCACAGTGACCCTACAGGACAGAGTAGAACTGCCCTGGAGGGTTTCCAAGGAGCAGCTGGTGGATTTGAACTGACGACCTTTTGATTAGCAGCTGCAGCGCTTAACCACTGTGCCACCGGGGCTTCTTTTTTCTAAAGGAACTTCCAATATAGATAATGGATTAAATTTTTTGGATTTTGGGTTTAGTCCCTACCATCTCTTCAATCATCAATTAAACGAGCCACTAAATTAGAAAAGAATATAATTTTAAACCATAAACAAAAGTTACCAAAAACTGAATTTCTCTAGCTCAAAATTTTAAATGCTTATCTTTATATGACTGTAGACCAAAAACTTAAGTCAATTATTAAATTCTTACTTTCAAGGATTTTAATTTCTAAAGCTCATGTATGAAATAACGAAGATAACGGTAGCAGCAGCTAACCCTGACATAATGCTTATAATGAGTATCTCTATTTTACAGATGAGAAAACTAACGAAGAGAGTGTTTAAGTGGCAGGTGTTTCTAAGTCTCAGAATCCTAAATATTTAAGAATCCTAAATAGCAGTACTTTGACCGTTCTCACTAGTTTCAATTCAACAGTTGAAACATATAAAGAATTAAACGAATACCTATGCTTCACAGTTCTGAAAAGCTGGGTTCCCTGGTGTTTTTCAGGGAAAGATCATCTTAACCAAATGGTCAAGTTATGCTCAATAATAGCTCTGAGATAATAGCTTCAGTTCCTTAAATTTACCACTAAAGGCGAAACCAACAATGACAGAGCTTACTGCATACCAAGGTAGGGTCAGGATGGCGTGGCCAGAACCAAACATCTGCACAGACAGCTTGGTACGTACCAACGCTGATGTGGTTACATAATAACTAATACTACGCACTTCACGTATTAACTCATTTGATCTCCACAACAACCCTATGAAGTGGGCACTATTATTGTCCCCACTGATAGATATGAAAACTGAGGCACAGAGAATTGAAGTGACTTTGCTAGGGTCACAAAGCTAGCAAGTTACTGTTCAGTAGTATTTTAATTATTTCCCTGTCAGCAACTATCAATGACAACTGACAATTAACAATTGCAGCAAACTCTGTACCTTGCATACAGGTCATCCTCAACACACACTGACCTGCATCTCAAGTTAGTGATGTTACTCTCTCCCTCTGTGTGTTTGACAAGGGACGATTTTCAAGGTGCTTCGTCTAGGCACTTACAGCTATCTGGGAGAAACCTTGGGACACCCCAACTCCACTGTCACAAACCATACAGAAACTTCCAATCTTAACAGAATTGGTCCCTACTGGAAGGGAGGGACGGAAGGAGGGAGGAGTAACTGGCCACTGGAGGGCAGAAAAGTGAAAATGTTTCAAGTCAGGCACTTTTACCCACTGTACCAAGAGCTGCAACTGGGGCAGTGCTGTGGGTTTTGCCAACACAGTAGTGAGCACCATTAACAAGCATTTCTAGGGTCTCAGTAAACCTCCCCAACAGCTTCTTCCTAAGACCAGACTGAAAAGCTGGGTGCCAGCATTCCAGCAGGCCTGGGGCAGCAGCCCACGGCTGGCTGAAGCGCTATTCAGAACACCTGCTCCACCCTCTGGCCCTCAAGGCCATCTCAGAGCACCTGGCACCTTCCACCTTGGCCCAGTCAAGCAACTCCTGGACAACAAGAATACTGCCCACTTCTCCCCCACTCCTCTTCCCAGTGGCTTTCTCCTTACTGATGTTAGTGTAGGACTTTAGATACATCAAATGTGAAGGTTAGATACAAAGATGGAAAATTATATGTGCAAAAGGCCTTTGGCTCTCATTATAAAAGACATTATAGAGTTCTAATACAATCCCACTGATACTCTCAGGGGAAGGAGGAATGCTTCTCATTACCTGACAACACGAGGTAATGAGGCAGAAAACAATGGTATAATTGGGGGAATTTCTTACAAAGCCTGCTCCAGGCTTCTACCCCAAACATTTCAGTCACCACAGTCCAGTGGAAAAAAATATTGGACAAAGCCAGAAGACCTGCGAACAAGTTTTGGCTCCGCTACTTAGTAACTGTGTGACTTTGCGCAAGTCATACAACAAATTGGAGCCTCACTTTCCTTACACAAAAAAAAAGAATGAGCGTGTCATGGCTAACTCACAGAAAAAAATGAAAATACATACGAAATGTTTTAGAAACATGAAAGTGTCATACAGATTCAAGGTAATGATATCATTCAGTTCAAAATTGGTAAAAATAAATACTCTCTAAAACCCAACACCATGCAAAGCTAAAGATGAGAACAACACAAAGGCGTAAGTCACCCAATAACAGGACTGACTCTTGACGTCAATGGCCCGTTTGGGTCAGGAAACACAAACACATGCCCAGTATACTCTCCTCTCAAGCTGAAAAACAGGTCTAGTGACAAGGCTGCCAAGTGACACGAGCCCTGGAAGGTGCCTGGCCAGTCACCGCTCACTGGCAGCGCCCTCTGTCTATGCAGCTGTCAGCGACTTTGTGGGACTCCAGGCCAGTGGGGGGTGCTGACGGACACAAGGAGGCACGAGGCCACAGTTCTAGGGAGTTTCACTCTAGGTTCTCAAGGAACCATCTCTAATTGTTCTGAACTCATGCTAGAATTGTAGTCCACCCAGCTTTGGAAGGAAAACAGCTCAGCTGAAACAGCTCCATGTGGCTGAAGCCATTTTCAGAATGATCCATACCTGTATATGCTGGAGCATAGTTCTACTCTGCACACGTGGGGTTGCCATGAGTTGGAATCAACTCCACGGCAACTAACAACAACAACAATTTATGTTAACTACCTATGCTTCCCTGAGTAACCTGGGCTCCTGATAAAAAGAGCCACAAACAGGAAGCAAAATAACGTTTACTGAATATTCTTCTAGGAGCTTGGCAAACACTATCTTATTTAATCTTTATAATCGCCCTTCAGGGTGAAGATTATCCCATTTTACAGAAGAACTGGGCTCAGAAGGATTAAGTCACATGGCTTACACTGGTAAAGCTAATGATAAGCGAATTATCAACTTCAATGCCAGTCTCTCTCTGCTTATCACACCATGCTGCCTTTGGCAGCCATGAAGTTTAAAAAAAAAAAAAAAATCACTATGGGGCTCTGAAGAGAGTCCACCACTTATCCCTCTAAGATGGGATGCTGTGTAAAGAAGTACAAGCAGATTAAACCAAGAGGATTCTGATAAGGCACAAAGAGGCAACTGAGAGTTTTGACAGCTTTCACCCAGAGCTCCCAGTGCTGGACAACGTGGATGTTCTGACTGGTCAGAGTGGGCAGACTTCACTCAGCAACTGGGCATTTGGATGATGTCACCTCAAGGGCTTAAGAAGAGGGCTCCTCTAGCCTAGAAATAGTGGAACCTCTGTCTGCTTTCTGATGTTAACTGAAAAGGCTTTATCATTTTGCCACTTGGAATGATATTTGCTGAGTTTTGTTAGTCTTTATCTTATTGAAATTGTTTCTTTTCTTTCCTACCAGAGATTTAAATATGAAATAGCTGCTGCATTAAACTAAAGAACGTTTCGGCAATTATTGACATAGTGGTTTTTTCTCTTTTACTAATGTAATGAATTATGTAGACACAGTCTGCTAAAACCTACCCCTATGTTCCTAGAATAAGTCTTACTTGCTTTTTTCACACATTGCTGGATGTAACTTGCTAATATTTGTGTTTATATTCATTAACAATAATAGTCTATAATTTTCTTTTTTTATACCACCTTTTGCTGTTGAAGTTATGTTGGCTTCATAAAAAGAAGTACAGAAATTTCCATCTTTTTTATGGTCTGGAATAGCTTAAATACATTGGAGTCATCTGTTCTATAAAGAGTAGATGGAAATCAAGTGTGAACCCTCTGGACCTGGTGCCGCTTTTAACGGAAGCTCTTTAATTACCTTTTCAGTCTTTTCTAGGGTGTATTAGAATTTTCCATTTCTTCTTGGATTTAAACTACTTTTACATTAATTCCTTTTTTCTGCCACCTTTCCTCATTTCTATGTGAAATACATCACGGGAGATACAAAAGTAAAGAAGATCCTAGCCCTGCCTTCAACATATTTTCCATCTAGAAGCGGGAAATAAAAACATTCACGGATAGCCAGCACATATAAATTCCTCTTTGGTCTTCTTGTTAGCAGTATCTTCTCTTTCCAAACCACCCTAAACTGTACTCCAAAAGTGATTACAAACATGTTAAAACATAACACAGTTCTTTGGAAAACATGCTGCTAAGTGAAATAAGTCAGACACAAAAGGACAAATATTATATGATCCCACTTATATATCTAGACTAGGTAAATGCAGAGAGACAGAAAATAAATAAGTGGTTAGGAGGAGATGGGGGAGGGGGCAGTGAGGAGTTACTCCTTAAGGGGTCCTGAGTTTCTGTTTGGGTGATGAACAACTTCTGGAAACAGTGGTGACGGTTGCACAACATGGTGAATACAATTAATGCCACTGAATGGTACACTCAAAAAATGGAAAAAATGGCAAATTTTCTGTTATACAGTGAAACCTGTGAGAGCCAGAACTCAACAGAACTGCTTTCTTTTTCCGGGTCTCGGAAGTTTTGCATTTTTGCAGGGTGCAGTCTTAGTACTCTTCTATCATTCGTTTTAGTGGAAAATATTTGAGTTTTCCTTCTCTGACAGGTTTTCATCTTCTACATCCCAGTCTTCGCAGGTTATACTGTATGTAGTTTAACCACAATGAAATAAAAAAAACAAAAACAAACCTCACACTGTTCTGTTAATGTCATCCCACTGCCTACAAAATAGTCCGAAAGCCTTATACTGACACTCGAGGCCTCTATAATTGGTTTTAAGCTACGTCTCTGTTCTTATCTTCCCCTATTTCCCTCCGTGCATCTTCTGTTCTGATTAAATGTGACTATTTGATATCTCACTAAAATCCCTTTCCCTCTTTCTCACCCACCACACACACCTTCTAGCTAGTCACTTCTCCAACCAGGTCCTAATTTCCTCCTTTCTCCATCTTAATCTTCAAAGATAACTAAAATGCTACCTCCCTCAGAAAACCTACCTTGATTCTCCCCACACAAAAGTAACTTCGTCTCCTGGGGTTTGTACCTTAAACAATGGCACTTATTGAGACACAACAGTACAATAAGGATGGTAAGAGTACAGGCTCAAGAGTTTGATGGCTTGGGTTCAAACTGCTCAGTCAACTTAATGGCTTAGACAGACAAAGCACTCACCACTCTGAGCATTGGTATCCTCCTCTTTAAAATGGGGTTAATAATAGCACCTGCATCATGGCTCACAAGATCGTCCTGAAGATTAAATAACTCTATGTAGAATGCTTTACAAATGCTTGGAACGTAATAGCCAAGCATGTTCTAACTCTCCTGCTGGAGTGTTAGTAGGAAGCACGTATTTTGCTTTGATTTTAAATATATTTCAATATCCCTCACACTGTCAGCACAAGACTGGGCAACATTCTGTTCTCTTGTACACGGGGTCGCCGTGAGTTGCAGCCAACTTGACATCAACTAACAACAACAACATATCCGTCACTTTACCACTGATTGCCTTTGGTAGGAGTTCAATGATATTTCCTGAATCAATGAATTTTACATGGTCTTTAACTTAGTATCGAAACAAATCCAAAAAAGCTGAAAGTAAGACAAGGCCCAGCTTCATCCATCATAATCATCGTTTACTTCTCCTGCTTCTCTTTCCTCCCCTGGTTGTTACCAGACCAGATACTAGGAGCTTTAGGGTTTCATTTAATCCTCACTGTAGTTTTAAGAATTCAGCACTATTACCACCACTTTCCTAGTGAAGAACCTGGGGCTAGACTAGGAGAGTAGCTGTTTGCAGGACTGTTCATTCTTTTGTTTCGCATACACTTATTCCTACAGGCTTCAAATTCAGGTCTGACTCCAAAGCCTATGTAATGAAAGTCTTTAATTATGAAATCAAGACGATGTTAGATTTGTAGTTTGTTGTTTTGTTTTTTTTTCCATTTAATACTACTATGTGACAGGGACTACCTGTGGCTTTGATTCACCATAAATGATCAAATGAATTAAAGCAAAGGTCATAGTTATTACCATATGTAAATTTTCACCTTAAAGACCAATATTTAACATAGTAAGCATTAGAAGGAATTTTAAAAAGGTATATTCTAAAGATTACACACACAAAAATGAGTGAAAACCCCTAATAATTCACTGACTTAAACATTTAAGCTAAAGTTGCAGAACAAGCTGATCAGTAACCAAACTTTCTAAGCTTTACCAACGTGGACACCCATGTAAAATGACATCGTGGAAACAATCATGTAAAATGACATCTACCACTAATAGTGTTTACTGATCAGCTCCTATGACACTCGACACCCAACACTGAGGGCTGGCTAAGTTAGTAACCTCAGTGCTCCTCAGCGGAAAGTTAAGAGGAAGCGTGCTAACCTTGTTGTTGTTAGTTGCTGTTGAGTCGATTCTGACTCATGACTCCATGTTTACAGAGTAGAACTGCTCCATAGGGTTTTCAAGGCTGTGACTTTTTGGAAGCAGATCACCAGGCCTATCTTCCGAGGTGCCTCTGGGTGGGTTTGACCCACCAACCTTTTGGCTAGTAGTTGAGTGCTTAACCGTTTGCACCACCCAGGAACTCCTATGTTAACTTTAAAGAGGTTCTTCCACACACAGTCGCTGCTCTGAGTACTGCCTCAAGGCCAGTGCCACACAGGTCTCTTGGACACGTGAACCGGCAGGACAACCCGGTGGCCTGTTGGAACCCTCTTCACTGAGCTCACCTCGGGGCCCTGGTGGCATCTCACTGATGGGCTGCGCAGGAAGACTCGCACTCGGGGGACAGGGAGTCCCAGGCTCTCGGCCAGGACAGCGTAGGATGGCATGGCATGGCAGCACACTGGCAGCCTCTGCTGTTTACATGGCCTTCATGAAGGTCATATGTACTATTTCAGAAACGCAGACTACCTGGGACACAGGGATAGGTCTCCTCTTAAAAAATAAATAAAAATAAAATTTAAATGGAGGTGCTTTACTGGAACATTTCCAAACATAGTTGACATCTGCTGTTCTATTTTTCATCAACACAGAGTCCTACTTGGAGTCAACCAATAAATATTCTAACTTCCAATTTTAAAACGTACTATACGGTATGCTCCCAGCAAGAAACAAAATTTTGCCCCAAATGTAAATTATATGTATAAAATATGGCTACTTTTAAAAACCAAATGTTTTCTACATGAACCACAGCCTCATCTACCCTGAGACCAGAAGGACTAGATGGTGGCTGGCTACCACTACCAACAGTCCTCATCAGGGCTACAACAGATGGACCCTGATAGAATGGGATAAAAATGTGGAAGAGAACCTCAAACTCCTTAAAACAAACAAAAAACCAGACCTACCTACCAGACCTATCCCCTGAGATACCCTTTAATCCTTGAACAAAACTAACCCCTGAGGTTATTTTGTAGCTAAACAACAAATTGGCTCAAAAAAATAATGAAAATCAGCCATAAGTACCGTGTTCCTTTTAAAAATCACTTATATAGACCAAATGGTCAACAATTACCTTTAAACAAAGATGAGAATGTAAGAGGGCAGGGAAACTAGATTAATGAAAATGGAACAACCAAAACAGAAGTAATGAGAATGTTCATACATTGTGAAGAACGTAACCAATGTCACTGAAAACTTGTTTAGAAATTGTTGAATGGGAACCTAAACTGCCGTGTAAACCTTTACCGAAAACACAATGAAATATTACTAACAAAAACAAACAAAACAAAAAAACCTAATGGTTTCAAGCATTTTCTTTAACTTGAATTTTTGTACCTGAATAAAATCCAAACCATTTGATTTAAATTTATTATCTTTATTTCTTCTAAAGTTCACAAGACTCTAAATCAGGTAAAATTTTAACCTGATCAAACTCTCTGGAAAATAGTATTTACTCTGACATCTTTACCAATTTTCAAAATACACTAGTAGAAATGTACTTGGGCTTTCAACATAATTTCTAGCTGTCTTTGATAACTTTATGATGCTGATTCTGATATGATCCTCTTTTTAAATGTTGTATTCTCCAAAATTTAAAAAGTTCTAGACCAGATAATAATCTGTGTTTTACAAAATTTTAACAATAAAGATTAAAAAACTAAACATAGGAGCTCTCCATTATAAAATAAATAGATCTTTAAATTTTGAAGTTTTGTATGGGGATTCTGCCTCAGGCCTTAAGAAACCCATAACCTTTCAGGTTCTTTTGAAAAGCATATTATCGGAATAATTTGTTCATTACAGAAAGTCAAACAATATAAAGATGTGCAAGAAAAATATTAATAATTTACCTTCTCCCTCACCCTAAAGTAATGCTAAGAGGTACTCCAGCCTGTTCTCACTCACACACACACACACACACACACACCACACACACACACCCTAACAAATACAGACAGATGCTGTCTTATTTTTAAACAAAATGGAGCCATACTATATTCTCTGTGACTTGATTTTTAAACAAATATAATACTCCACAGACATCCCTTCAATCAACACACACAGGTGTTCCTTTCCAGGTCTTTGGATTATTAAAAAGTTAAAAGAGCGAATTAAAGTCAAGTAAAGAGACCTAAGAAATAATCCATTTTAAACATAAATCTGAACTCAAAAGGCTAGAGAAGAATAAGCAGAAATCTCCTTTTGGAATCACAAGCCATCATCTCAGATAGGACTCAAAGCCTCTTGTTTTAATCATGAAAATCACCACCGAGGATATGAACAAACACACTGCGCTCCAAAGAATGGTGGCCATTCAAGGACCTGAAATCTGTGCTGTCAATCACTGTGCTGCTCACACCCAACCCTGACCACTGG
The DNA here is from genome assembly GCF_000243295.1 of Trichechus manatus latirostris. Classification (NCBI taxonomy): domain Eukaryota; kingdom Metazoa; phylum Chordata; class Mammalia; order Sirenia; family Trichechidae; genus Trichechus; species Trichechus manatus. The sequence goes on from NW_004444013.1 coordinate 11,044,129, forward strand.
TCACCCCTGCTACAGGTGCCACCCTCTTCAGATCAGATCACTCTGCTGATGCGGGGGTGGGGGAGCTGACCGAAGCCCCTCCTTACACTGGCCAGAAACCAATGCTAGGACCTTATAGGAAAAGACGATGCGAGCTAATCAGACACACTGCTCTCTCTCTCTCAGGAATCTGGACTGGCATACACTGTGAAACTCAGCCTAAAGCGAGCATTAAAAGGCTGCGAGAACAACCTGAAGAATGCAATTGACGTTACTGAATTGTACATGCAGAAACTGTTGGGATGGTGTATGTTTTGTTATGTGTATTTTCACCACAATAAAACTAATTTTAAAAAAAGGATGCAAAAAAGATGTCATGAGGTAGGCTGAGGCTGCTTACTGCCAACTCTGAGGCATCAAAAGTTTTGAAATTCTGGAAATAATTTCTAAACCTTAGGCTGGAGAACAGTTTAAGACATTCTACTCCCTAGTATTGTTTTACGTGAAGCTCAGCTCAACCCCTACTCTGGCCCCAGGAGGTACAGCACAGCCCTGCTTTTATAAACTGAGAATTGGCTTCACAAACTGTCCTCCTTAAGCGCTGCACAGCCTTCTCACAACCTGAACAGCCTCCGCTGAGGGCAACGCCAGCGATGTGGAGGGCAGCCCCTGACTGGACGCCCACCTGTGCAGGAAGTGCAGCTTGTGCATGGCAGCCAGCCCCGCGGCGATCTCGCACGCCATCCTCTGCAGCAGCATGGTCTGCGAGTCCCCTCGCATGTGCTCGTGCTCGTTGCGCAGGTAAGCTTTTAGATCACCCTGCAAAGAGTAGTGCATTTTAGTTTCAGATGTGGACTGTGTGAGTGAACTGAGCAATTAAACGTGTGCCTTTGTCAACACTAATTATTACAATTACTTATCAGAAATCACTTATGTTTGAGGTTAATAAAGAATCTCAGACTGTCCAAGTTTTCAAGTTCAAGTTATCAACCAAAGGTTTCCAAGGTATAGAACACTATCCTTTCAGGGCCATTCTAACTAGATTAAACACTAGTTTATCTTTGTTATATAAATACATGTAAAAGAAAACAGTAAAAAAAAAAAAAAAAAAAAAAGATAACTTTGTAATACTGCACACTTTAACTGTTGTTAGCTGACGGTGAGTCAGCCCGACTCATGGCGACCCCATGTGTTACAGAGTAGAACTGCCCCGTAGGGTCTTCTTGTGTAGAAGTATAGAAATCTCCATGTAACTAAGAGATGATACAGAGAATAAAAGAAATGGTACCATTAGCTCTGCCTCTGAAGGATCCTAGGAGAAACATGGTCAGTAACAGTTACATCGCGAAGGCACCACATGGCACCACCAAAGCACTGATGAGCAATGGAGGGATGAGAGAATGACAGAAAAATGGGTGGGAAAGGAGGGAGAAAACAGGAGGAAAAAGAACACTCAGTGCTGGTAACAACTGCTCAAGTCTTCGACAACTTCCCCTGGCCATTGTTACCCAGAGACCCCTGTGAGAAAGAACATTCCAGAAAAGTCACAAAGTTAACAAGCCAATTTGAAGGGTAGCAGCATGAGCAGGAAAAGGAGCAAATTCCATTGAGACATCCCACACACATCAAACCTGCTGCCGCCGCGTCGATTCCGACTCACAGTGACCCCACAGGGCAGAGTAGAACTGACCAACAGGGTTTCCGAGGCCGTAATCTTTATGGAAGCAGATTGCCACATCTTTCTCCCGCAGAGCAGCTGGTAGGTTCAAACTGCCGACCTTTCTGTTAGCAGCAGAGCGCTTCACCACTGTGCCACCAGGATTCCTTCTAATACACGCTGTGTGCATTGCGAGGTCCCAGGTACTCCTGTCTGACTTGCCAGCACTCCTTGTCTTTATTTCATGACTTTCATTGAGGACTGTATGTTTTGCGGTTTAACAGTATGTCTGTTTTGGGGAATACAACTTCTGAGGAGATAAAATCTGTATTCTACCGACTGCATGATTAAATATTTATTGATGTAATTTCATTCCAAATTAAAGTGTTCTGTAATCAAAAACCAAACCAAATATGTTGCCGTTGAGTCAATTCTGACTCATAGTGACCCTATATGACAAAAGAGAACTGCCCCATAAGGTTAGCGGCCACATACTTGACCACTGTGCCACCAGAGCTCCTTTTCTGTAACCAGTTAATAAAATTTAGAAAGCAAGCGAATAGCTGTTTTCTTTAAAACTGAGCCAAGAAAAGACTTTCTGAAGAAGGAAACTTCTCTTGACCAGCTAAAGAACATACTTCTTCTGTTAGTGAAGAAAGCAAATTTATCAAATTCCTTCAAGAATAAAACTTTAAAGCACAATATTTCTTTACAAACGTGTCTATATTTAATACTAAGCACACTCTAATGTACCTTCTAGATCCACTCTAAATCTGTATTTGTTTTCATTCCGTATCAATGATCTTTATATGAATGATCATGACATAGGTGGTGGTGGTGGGTGCCGTCGAGTCAATTCCGACTCACAGCGACTCCATGTGTTACAGAGTAGAACTGCCCCATACAGTTTTCTTGGCTGTAATCTTTATGAGCGCAGATGGCCAGGTCTTTCTCCGAGGAGCCCCACTCGGTGGGTTTGAACTGCCAACCTTTCAGTTAGCAGTTGAGCACTTAACCATTTGCACCATCAGGGCTAGCTCTTGAACACTGTGCCAAGCAATGTGCTCAGTGTTTCACAGCTGTTACCTCAAATAATTCTCACAACTGGAGATGTTTTACAGCCGTGGAATGGAGGCTGTGGGAGGGGAATTCACCACAGAGCTATGAAATGGTGGAGCTGCACTTCCACTTTTCAGTTTACCAACTTGTCAAGGAAATTCTATATAGCAAGTGAGTTAAGTGAATATGCAATTTATCTTATTAAAGAATGGATAATAACTTCAATAGGTCAATCACATCAACATGCAGACTCCTCCCAAGCACACTGTGGCTGCTCTGTCGGGGAGGCAGTGACTTCCTCTGGGCACCTACGTGCCTACTCAACCAACATCAGGTTCTTCTCATGTTTCTTTCCAAACGTAGTACTTTCTCCTTTTGTTCCCACTGGAATGACAAGCTACTCCAGGAGGAAGAGACATCTTTTTTTTTTTTTCCTTTAAAAACTATATGCCACTCCTCACTCCCGTAGCTTCCATTCAACACTTACCTGATAAAGGACTTGTAGCCAAAATATACAAAGAACCTTTACAACTCAAAATAAGAAAACAAACAACCCAGTCACAAGATGGGCAAAAGATATGAACAGACACCTCACCAAAGAAAACATACAGATGGCAAATGAGCATATGAAAAGATGTTCAACATCATATGTAATCAGACAATTGCAAATTACAACAACAACTAGATACTGCTACACACCTATTTGAATGGCTAAAACCCAAAACACTGACAACAGCAAATGCGGGTGAGGATGTGGAGCAAGGGGAACTCTCATCCACTGCTTGTGGGAATGCAGAATGGTACAGCCACTTTGGAAGACAGTCTGGCAGTTTCTTACAAAGCTACACAATCCAGCAATTGTGCTCCTAGGTATTTATCCAAATGAGATGACAACATATGTCCACACAAAAACCTGCATATGAATATCTGTAGCAGCTTTATTCATAATTACCAAAAACATTGGAAGCAACCAAAAAATCAGAAGCATAGGTGAGTGGATGAACAAATTAACGTATATCCATACAACAGAATATTATTCAGCCATTAAAAAAAAAAAAGAGCTACGAAGCCATGAAAAGACATGGAAGTACATTAAATACACATTGCTGACTGAAAGCAGCCAGTCTGAAAAGGTTACATGCTATGATTCCAACTACGTAACATTCTGAAAAAGGCAAAACTACAGAGACAGTAAAAAAATCTGTGGTTGCCAGTGGCCCAAGGGGTAGGGGACAGGGCTGAACAGGTGGAACAGACGAGCATTTTTGTTGTTGTTAGGTGCCATCGAGTCATTTCCAACCTACAGTGACCCTACGTACAACAGAATGAAACACTGCCCAGTCCTGCGCTATGTCTGAGCCCACTGTTGCAGCCACTATGTCAGTCCACCTCCTTGAGGGTATTTATTTTTCGCTGACCCTCTACTTTACCACGCATGATGTCCTTCTCCAGGGAATGGTCCCTCCTGATAACATGTCCAAAGCACATGAGACTAAGTCTCGCCATCCTTGTTTCTAAGGAGGATTCCGGGCATTTTAAGGGCAGGGAAACTATTCTGTATGATAGTGTAGTGGTGGACATATGACATTATGCATTTGTACAAATATATAGGACTATACAACACAGACAGTGAACCCTCATGTAAACCATGGACTTTAGTTAATAATACCGTATTGCTTCATCAAGTGTAACAAATGTACCACAGGAACGCAAGATGTTAAGAGGAAACTGTGGGGAGGAGAGGGAGTATATGGGAACTCTGTGTGTTTCCTGTGCAATTTTTCTTTAAACCTAAAAATGCTCTTAAAAAGTCTATGGGAAACAAAAGCCCCTCCTTCGTGCCTGCTCCCCTCCCCACCCCTATTCCAGGCAAGGCTCTATCTGGCATGAGAGTTATAGGAATAAAGATGATTTTGACAACAATCAAATAAACCCAGAACAATTCCAAAGGGAAAAAAAAACCACTTTCAGGTCTATGGGCTAATGGGGTTTTCATAAGGTAGCCCATATGGAAACCAAATACAAAAACAAATAGCTTAAGTATATTTACATTACCAATGAAACGGCAAGTCAAATTCATTTGCTTAACCTCTTTATGGCAATATTCATCTAAGGAAAAAATTACTCTCACACGAAGTAGGATTATGCTGTGCTGTCTCTGGCCAATTCTCAAAACAAACAGTAGCTGCTGTTGGCAAACAGGACTCGCTACAGGTGAGGGTATAGTTATTTTTCAATATTATCTAAAGTATATTCATTACCACTCACTGTTCTTAAAATATCTTCTCTCTGCAACACCCCACTCCCCAAGCTTCACTAGAAGATAAAATGTAATAAAGAGAACGGGGTTTTACTTAAAGGTATTAAAGCTTATGTTTCTAGCTTGGCAAAAACTAAAAGGGTTCCCTCTATTGAAGAAGATAAGGTCAAGGCAATCTAGGCAAAAATATCTTTAATTTGGAAATGTGGAATTAACATCAAAGATTACTAGAAGCCTAATGGCTATTTCTCCTGGATAAGACTTACTGGTGGGTTGAGCAGGACCCAAGGTTAGTTCTATGTTCTAGAAAGGTCCTAAGAGCTCTCCTGAGGTTTACAACAATCATAATTAAAAGTCTTCAGGGACTTCACAGGTTTCTAGGACCAAAAAAAACCTCAAACCCGTTGCTATCGAGTCGATTCCGACTCACAGCAACCCTATAGCACAGAGTAGAACTGCCCCACAGGGTTCCAAGGCAGTAAATCTTTATGGAAGCAGACTGCCACATCCTTCTCCCATGGAGCAACTGGTGGGTTTGAACTGCCGACCTTTCAGTTAGCAGCCAAGCGCTTTAACCACTGCACCACCAGGGCTCCTTTTTCTAGGACCAGAGGGAAGCAATTCAATGTTCATGAATATCTGCAAAGAAAAGTTAGCAGAGAAGCTTTAATATCAGCAAAAAAAAAAAAATTATATTAAGCAAGTATTAAAAATTGATTCATTCTATTTAAAACAGACAAACCTGTATTTAGGTAACTTTTAATGTTTACAGTAGGCAGACAGGGATTACTAGTTTGGTCCATTATTTAAAGAAAAAACCACAAGAACATCAATATAGTCTGAATTAAAATAAACTTTCCTTTTTCTAAGTTTTAAAAATTTTGCAGATCCTCTCCAAAGCCCCCCAAAGGCTCCACAACAAAAATTTATGACACTAGATGGCAGCAAAGTGCTGTAACAACAACTCAGGTAACACTAAGCAACTTGGAGTTCTCAAATGAGTCATTCCAAGACCTTTAAGGGGACACTCATAAAGATTCTCTTAAATTCCAACATAAATTGCAGTGAAAGCTTTATCCAACTTTTTGCAGGACACAGAGCAATGAATTAATTTCAATACAATGTAAAAAACACAATAACAAAAATTACAGTCATTTATGGCTAGTTATGGCTAGTAAGATGACCTTTTGAAAATTTATGATTTTTTAAACATTTAATGAAAGGGTTAAAGAATGACACAGACACATATCCACCACCCAACTGGTGAAACGAAACATTACAGCTGAAGCCCCTGGACACCACGACCCAATCATACCTCCTTCCAACTAGAGGCTGTTTCTTACCAGAAGCTCTCTTCTAACTGTGTCTCCTTTATCTCACTGCCACTCAAGCTAGCCGCCTATCTATATGTGTACACTTATATATCATCTTCTCTTTCGCTAAATCATGGACTGTTCATGTCCACCCTTGTACCTTTCTGAACTCAATCTCTTCATGATTCCACCTCTTCTTTCTGTTCAAATGCTCAAATACCCCTCAGGTAAATCCCTCCTCTGACTTCATGATTTTCTCCAGCTCCATCCCATGTCTCTGCTTCTCCTTGAGGCAAAACTCAAAAGCACAGTCTTTTCTGCCTCCGTCCACTTTCTGGTTCTCTCCTGAACCCCTGCAGATAGCCGCCACCCACCCCTTGACTACAACTCCCCTGTCAGGAGTATCGATGGCTGCCAATCTGTCAAACCTGAGGGTCACAATAAAGCTACAGTCTGTTCCTTCCTTCTTCAAACATGTTCCTCCCCTGGCTTCGGGACACCTGATCTCCGGGCCTTGTCCTCTGTCACTGGCCACTCTTCCTCAGCCTTCTCTGCTGGTCTTCCTCCTCGCACTGGTCTGCAGTGGACATGCCCTGGGCTCAGACCTAGGTCCTTGGCACTGTGGTTACTCGCTTCCCAGGGGGTTTTATCCACCCCATGGTTTTAAAAAAAACCCTCTCAGATACATGTCTCTGGCCCAAACCTCTCCATCTCCAGAGCTCCAGACTCGTCTGTCCAGCTACAGACTGGACATCTGTCCCTGTGTGCCTGAGAGACATCTCAAGCCTAATACGTCCAACATAAAACTTTGCCAATCTCCTCCAACTCAGTAAATGGCATCACCGTTTTCCCACACTATCCATCAGACCAAAAACAAAGAAGTCATTCTTTTTGTGAAAGTACACATAGCCAAAGATACACCATTTCAACATGTACAATCGGTGACACTGATTTAAGTTGTGCTACCATTCCCACTATCCTTTTCCAAATTATTCCACCACCATTATCTTAAACTCACTGCCCCCTAAGCTTCCCATCCAACCTTTCCATTTGCCGTTGTCAATTTGATCACACATATATAGTTCTTTAAAAGAGCACAATGCTCAAAGCAGATGCATTTTACTAATTAAGATAAGCTATTTTTTGGTTCAAAGTATACTTCAAGGGATAGTTCTGGTTTAAGGTTTAAAGCTTAAGGATTATCTCAGGGCAACAGTTTGGGGGGTTTATCTAGCCTCAATAGCTCCAGAGAGTCTGGATTCCACTGAGAATGTGAAATTCGGTTGTGTGTTTTTCCCCCTTTTGAGCAGAATTCTTCTATAGAATCTTTGATCAAAATGCTCAGTAATGGTAGCCGGGCACCATCCAATTCTGATCTCATGGCAAAGGAGACAACCAGACATACATTCAATTTCCTCCTCTGATTCCTAACTCTCCTGAAGAAGTAATTCTTGAGGTCTCTTTGTCTCTACACTCCCACACCCAATCCATCACTGAGTCCTGGATCTATTTTCAAACTGCACTCAGATCAGACTACCGCTCCCTGACTCAACTGCTGTCATCCTGGTCCAAGCTGGCAGCCCAGCTTGTGTGCATGACAACATACCCTCTAAGTGGCCTCCCTGCTCACACCCTGAGCAGACAAAGGGAGTCTTTCAGAACACAAATTAAATCATGATCTGTCACTGTTTAACATCACCCCCTGGTTCCTACCCGACATATTATTGCTTGTCTGTCTCCCACTAGAAACTAAGCTACTCAGGGCTGGGACTCCATCTAGTTCTCTACTGTGTCCCTAGAACCTGGAACAGTGCTGGGCACATAGCACGAGTTTAACAAATATTTGTTAATGAGTTTCTTCCTTTTCTTTGCTTAAACACATTAAAAGAAAAGATTTATCAAGAAGTACTAAATGATGTCCCCAAAATTAAAGCTGGGTGAATCATTTTTCCCAAAGCAGTTCTATCATATAATTTTAATTTAACAATCTAATAATAATGAATTCAGGAGTAAATCTGTAATTTCAAATTTTTACTGGGCTTTAAATGTATTTTATTGTTTCAGTACTCAGCATATTAAAGCTATCCAAAGACAGTTAATTTAGAAAAATAATATTTTACTTTTTAAGTAAATAAACCTAACTGTATTTGGAAGTTTTATCTTTCTAACTAGTAAACGCAATAGATTTTACTTCAAAGACGGTGTCTGGATTATTCCAAAACCCCATTTAAAGCTCGATCCCTAGGAATCTCAGAATGCATTTCTCCACAGTTTACAGCACTGTCCAACAGAAACAAAGTGTGAGCCACATACACAATTTTAAATTTTCTAGCAGTCATATGGAGCCCTGGTGGCATACTGGTTAAGAGCTTTGCTGCTAACTAAAAGGTTGGCAGTTCAAATCCACCAGCCACCCCTTGGAAACCCTGTGGGGCAGTTCTACTCTGTCCTGTAGGGTTGTTACGAGTTGGAATCAACTCAACAGCAACAGGTTTGGTTTTTGGGTTTTCGTAGTCATATAAAAAACATAAAGATGTCAGAAAAAAAAAACAACAACCAGGTAGACAGGTAGATTAACTGTAACAATAATATATTTTACTTAACCTAATATATCCAAAATATTATCATTTCAACTTGTAATCAATATTAAAATTTACGGAGATATTTTATATTCTTGTTTTGTACTGAGTCTTCAAAATCTGACATACATTTTATACCTTACAGTGTATCAGTTCAGACCAGCCACATCTCAAGAGCTCAAGAGTCACATGTGGCAATGGCTGCTGTACCCAACAATGCAGTTATGGATAATGATTAGGATCCCAGTCAGCCCACTCTAGCACCCTCCAAACGTGCCAGGTAGATCACCACCGAGAACGTGGCCTCTGCCAGTACGTTTCTCCTACGCTCCAACCCCAGATCTGCATCTTGGTGACACAGGAACAGGAGCGAGAACACAGCATCTAACGGGTGCCTCGGCCAGGCGGTGGGGGCAGTGCCAGTGAAGAACTAGCCGAGGGGGCAGGGAGGGCATAGCCAGCCACATGCCATGGGGCAAATCAGCAAGGAGTCAGGACCGCCCCAGGGCAGCCGTTCAAGCGTGGGGAGGGAAAGCAGGCCACTGGCAGGGCACCAGAACAGGACCAAGGGCCCAGGACCAGGATATTCCCATCTCCCCCAATCACTCCTCACTTTCCAGCCTGAAATGCAGTCTTGGTGATTAAGCACAGTGCCTTCTCCTGTGAAAAGCCTGTGCCGGCTCTGTGGGAGGAAGGAACACCGCTCACCTGCTCATCTGTCCACTGTACCTGCATGCCCTCTCTCTTCTATACGAGCTCCTTAGGGGCAGGGATCACATCAGTCAGCTTTATATCCCCAGAACCTAGAAGAGTACCTGGTGCATGGGGCTTACTTAATGAACACAAAAAAGAGATGCTTATTAATTAGGCAAACCAAACCCAGTGGCTCCGTGAGAGAAGGATCGGGCGATCTGCTTCCGTAAAGTTTACAGCCATGAAAACCCTATGGAGCAGTTCTACACTGTAACACAAGGCGTAACCATGAATCAGAATCGACTCGACAGCAATGGGTTTGGTTTTTTCTTTCATTAATTAGGCATTTTCAGTACAAAGCGTCAACTGGAGGTTTCCCACTGGTAGAAAGAATACAGACAACATTAAACCAACTGGTATAAAAGTACACAGAATAAAGTCAAGCCATTGGTGAAGACACTCACTTTGCCAACAGTAATGATGTGAAGTAGACAAGTCAATTAACCAAACAAAGGAAGACCAGAAAGCATGGTCCTCAAGTCAGACAGACCCGGGTTTGATTCTTCATGTTCCTTCATCTCTCTCAGCCTTAGTTTTCTAGTCTGTAAATGGAGCTACCACCACTCAGCTCACGCATTTGTCAAGAAGATTCATTAAATGAAATAACAAATATCAAATGGCCAGCACAAGGCCGGACACAGCGAGGTTAGCTCCCTGTCCTCCTTACTCCCCTGCATGGGCAGCAGCCAAGGTTCCTTCCAGCTCCAAGAACCTGTGAGTCTAGGCTTTCCCTGATTTTGCCCATCCTAGTCATCTATCCTTCAAGAAAGACTGAGGGAAGCAAATCCCACAGAGGAGTGTGCTACAGGAATGCCAATCTTGGAGGCAGATGTCAAGGAGATGTCTTCCCCATTCTCATCTGGCCACCACTCATTACTTTCAGAACTTCACTCACTGCTCTCTTAGCTGAGTATACCCATTGCCATCGAGTCGATTCTGACTCATAGCGACCCTACAGGATAGAGCAGAAATGCCCCACAGGGTTTCCAAGGAGCGGCTAGTGGATTTGAACTGTCAACTTTTTGGTTAGCGGCTGAGTACTTAACCACTGCACCACCAGGTTCTTTATATGAAAGGAGGCACTCCTGTAAAGAAAATACTATTATCCCTGCTTTGGAGTCAGGTGATGGGTGTGGAGGAAACTGTTCACTCTTAAGAAAGATGAAGACAAAGCGGAGGACTTATTATCACAGTTTAAACTACATTCTCCCCATCTCCTCAGCTTGCACTCTGGTCTCCAGAGCAGTTTGTCTCCCTCCCTGCCTTTCACCTAGCCAGTCTACTCTTCCCAACGGGAGCCGACCTGCTCCTCCCAACCCTCCATGCTCCCGCCCGCCAGCTGTATCCTCGGTTGTTCCCCACCCATACAAGCACTGTCGTGCTGTTCCCGCTATCCTTTTCTGCCTAGAGAAAGGTCTATCCACTCATTCTTCAACACATATCAAACGTCACTTCCCTTGTGAAGCCTTCCCCAATTTTTCCAGTTAGAATTTATATACTCCTATACACATTACTCAAATCTTTGAAATTATGATTAATTTAAATAATCAAATATTAATAAAAATAACTGCTACTTACTAAACACTTACATGTACTCAGTAATTTACATTTATCATCTATTTTATTTAATGGTCATGATACTCCTAAGGGCTAGACAGTATTATCCCCATTTTCCAGATGTTTAAACTGAGCCTTAAAGAGTTTAAGTCATTTTCCAAGGTGATCAACTAGTCAGTGACAGAATGAACATCTGAAGGCAGGCCAGCCTGGCTCTAAAGGCAGATAAAGCAGAGCTCAGGCTTATTCCTCTCTAAATTCCCTAGAGCCCTGAGCACAGATCTTTGCACTTGATAGGTGCTCAATAAATTTTTGTTGAATGAGTGATGCTTAACCAAACAACGATCTCATTGCTCTGATATTCATGTGACAGCACCGTGTACCTCCTATCGCAACAACTGATACACAACACCCTGCAATAACCTCTCAACTCATTCCATACACACTGTCACCATCAGCCTTACAAGTCGGTCGCCCTGGTCCAGCTACCAAACTCACTCAGAACAATATTCATGTACTTTCGTAAAACTTCAAGATTGAGTGTTTTTTAAAAACAGGCTGGTAATTCCATCTTACAAAGAACTGCTTAAGTAAGTGCACAAATATTCTCTCCTTTCTACTTAAAAGATATTATCATCAAGCACGCTCACTCTCTGCTTGGTAACGACTGAAAAGGCCAGTGTTCATGAAAGAGTGCTTGACCTACTAAGAACATGTGAAGACAGTCAATCCTTTTACTGTGGCTGCAGCTGCTCACTGCTCAGTCAGTGGCAATTTCCCTTACTGTCCTTTGGACCTCACCTGGTGAGCAGCTTTTACCTCTGGATTATGCCACCTGCTCAGGCTGGCCTACTTCTGGGGGTAGGAGGGAAATTCTGAGGGATCCAGGCTGAGAGCTGGGGGGTGAAGGTGGGAGCTGTGCTGTGCCCCAGGGGCTCTCCCCACAGCCCAGTGTACACGAGCACCCTCTTGGGCTTGTTGGGTTAATGTTGTTCCTAACCTGGCTGGGTCAACCAGGCTGTTCCTGTCTTGTGACTTAAGTGCAGTGGCCCTGCCACAGCCCTAGCCCTTGCTGCTGGAGAGATACTCCCTTTCAAGTCTTCTAGGGCCCGGAAGTAATGAACATGAGCCTGTCAAGGAGACAAATGTGACAAGGTGGAGGGACCCCTTAGGTCAACGGCCTTTAGTTTGATACAGAATGGCCATACCAAGGGTATCCTAGCCTCCTTCTAGAACACTTGGCACAGTACCTTAAATAGTGGTATGTAAAAATGATCAATGATTGTTTTTTAAGTTATTACTGATCAGTGTGCCACTGGGTGGTATACTTAAATTAAAAATTGTACTATTAGTTCTATACTGCCAGTGAAAACTTTTGGAGGGGGTGAGGGTGAGTGCAAGGGAAAGGCCAAGGGTGAGGCCAAGGGTGACGGCTTTTCCAGATACCCAGCCTTCAGAAGTAAACATTCCCCCAGTTTGGCTTAGGAGGCTCACATAAAATGTATGCTTCAAGCAGTCAAACATTTGTTAATTCTAGAGGGTGGTACACACAATCTTCACCCCACACTATGAAAGCCAGTACCAAGTTAGGTAAGTTGATGCGCTTTGAATAGTCGCATTACCTGGATACTGTGCATCTAAGTATGAGATCTAAAAATGATGGGAAAAAACTGTCATCAAAAGAATGTTGAGTTTACAAAGGACATGTGCATTTATTATATTTACATAAAAATGATATCTGTACAATGACAAAGATGCAAAGACTACTCTAGAATCTTGTCAATACTGGGTTGTTTACAGTAATGGTAAAGGAGTTATTTGTGTATTCTGCTGTTTTTACTGTTTCATTGTAAAGTAGGTTAAATTACTACTTCCAAAAAGAACAGGCAGCGTTCTCAAAAAACAAACAAAAAAAAAAAACACACACACAAACTAAGCTCGCACTATAAAACTAAACCAGTCTCCTGAGTTCATTCGGAGAAAACATCAAGTAGAGTGTCTGCTGTCTTTTACCATTTCAGAAAGAAAAAGAAAAAAAACAAACGCCAATATTGTGTAATAAAATTTTTAGGAATGGATTCCGAAGGGTAAGAGGCACAGGAAAACACCAAAATCTGTGAGACAGTTTTATACACCATGTCAATCAGCCTGGGAACAGGTGACCGACTGCCTTTCAAGTCAATGCTGAGTCCTGCTATTTCTGTTATGTTCACTCACAAAGAGTGTGTTTCAACTGTTATTTATAATCAACATCAGGAACTTTAAGGACCCCAAATAAGGCATCACTAAACATCTCAGGAAAAGGGAAGTCTGGCCAGCAGAGTTGTTCCATTGCATAAATACACATTCCACCACATAAAATCGCATCTTTGTACTGTATTTTTTTTTCCCTCTCAAATGCTGTATCAGCACAGGAATCACTATCATACTAGTCACATGGAGCGAGACTAAAAGGAAACAATTTTCATAGTACAAAAACCTAGGATTGTAAATATTATACCACTGATCGTATTGAGATAAACAAAATAAAACATTCAATAAAGCTATCAGAAATGCTGCTGAGAACTCCCTCCTCAAGTCTCTAGAAAAGAATTTACCAGGCTTAATGGTAGTTATCAGTGCACGTGTCTGCCTGCCCATTCTCTCTAACGAGGAGACCTAGAGGACAATAACCACACAGTTTGTCCTTGAATCCCTTAGGGCGCAGCGCGCTGCCTCACTACAGTAAGAGTTCAATAAATAAGCACCCTCCATGATGGAAGAGCATATGGAGACAGCAAAGAAAAGTAGGTTTAATTCCAATTTTCCTTACACGAGGGATAGCTCTGAGGGAGCCCAACTTTTTTTTTTTGTCGGGGGGACAACATACTGATGAATTTTAGACTGTTAAGTAGGCATGTTGTAATTTCTAGTGTAACTGTATATAAATTAAGAAAGAGGATATTTAAAATTCAAACTAGTAGATGAGGAAAATTAAAATAAGAAAAAAAAATCAGGAATCCAAAAAGAAGGCAAGAAAAAAAAAAAAACTGAAACGGGTAGAAAAAAATAATATGAAGTAGGTGGACATAATAACAAATATCTCAGTAATTACAACAAATGTAAATGAACAACAAAGCGCATGTTAAGTGATCAACACTGCCAAACTAGTAAAAACTTTAGCAAGAAGCTATTTACAAGAGATGTAAACCAGAGTAGAGAAGAGCTGACAGAAATAAACCAGACAAATTCTAAGCAAAAGAAACTGTATTCATATCAGTGAAAATGGACTTGATCCTTAGTAATGTTTTTAGCCTTAAAGAGAGCCCTTGCATAATGATAAAAGGTTAAAATCACAGTGAGTTATAACAACTCTAAATGTCTACCTCTAACACAACAGTCTCAAAATACATAAAGCAAAAACGACCAGAATTACAAAGGAAAATCCACAATCAGAGCGGGAGATTTTAACATGCCTCTCTCAATCATTGATAGGAAATGGATTCAACTCCTTCCTTGCCCCAATAAACACCAGAAGGTTATAGACTGAGAAACCTCATTAGCTTGACCCAAAAGACACATACAGAACACTAGAGAGAACAAGAGCAGAACATTTTTTTTTTTTTGCCAGCATCTACAGACACACACACACACACACACACACACAAATGACCAAATATTGGGCTATCAAGAAGTCTCAACAGATTTCAAAGAAGTAAAATTCAACAGACCATGCTCTGACAACACCATAATAAGCTACAAAGATAACTTTAAAATATATGTATTACAAGAGAATACTGAAATTTCATAAGCTAAACTTCCACTATAAGAAGTCAGAAGAAGAACAGCAAAATGAACTCAAAGTATAAGGAAATAATAAAGAACAGAAATGAATAAAACAGTACTTAATAGAGATAAAAAATTGGTTTTCTGAAAAGCTGATAAACCTTTGAAGAGAATGACCCAGGGAAAAAAAAAAAGAGAAAACAAACAATATTAGGAATGAAAAAAGGCATTTAACTACAGATGCTACAGACATTAAAGAGAATAGTATGTACACTATATGCCAACAAATTTGATAATATAGATGAAATGAACAACCTCCTTGGAAAATAAAGCAAAATAGACTCAAGGAGCAAAAAACTTGAACAGTATTCTATAAATTAAATTCATAGTTAAAAATCTTCCCACAAAGATAACTTCAGGCTCAGATGGCTTCAAAAGTGAGTTCTACAAATTGATAAAAAAAAGATCAGACTTACTAGTCTGACAGAGACTGGAGGAACCCCTGAGGCTATGGGCCTTAGACACCCTTCTAACTTGGAACTGAAGCCACTCCTGGAGATAATCTTTCACTCAAATAAGAGACAGGCCTATAAAAAAAATAACAACACCCATGAGGAAAGTGTTTCTTAGAACAATCATTTATATGGGACCAAAAGGGTAACATCTGCCCAAAAACAAAGATAAGAAGGCAGGAAAACCAGATGAATGGAAAAGGGGAACTCAGGGTGACACATAGCAGGGATTGCAACCAATGTCACGGAACAATTTGTATATAAATTATTGATTGGGAAGCTAATTTGCTCTGTAAACCTTTACCTAAAGCACAATAAAATGTTTAAAAAAAAAGTGAGTTCTGCACTCAAGAAGAAATAATGCCAATCTTTCACAGTCTGTCCCAGATAGGGAAGAGGGGCCACAACTTTTTTTTAATCTTTTGAGGGTTTTGTTTTTTTTTAATTGTACTTTAGATGAAGGTTTACAGAACAAACTAGTTTCTCATTAAAGAGTTAGTACACATATTGTTTTATGACACTGGTTGACAACCCCACAACATGTCAAACCTCTCCCTTCTCGACCTTGGTTTCCCTATTATCAGCTTTCCTGTCCCCTTCTGCCTTCTAGTCCTTGCCCCTGGGCTGTTGTGCCCCTTTAGTCTTCTTTTGTTTTATGGGCCTGTCTAATCTTTAGCTGAAGGGTGAACCTTGGGAGTGACTTCATTACTGAGCTAAAAAAGGGTGTCCGGGGCCCATACTCTCAGGGTTTCTCCACTCTCTGTCAGGCCAGTAAGTCTGGTCTTTTTTTGTGAGTCAGAATTTTGTTCTACATTCTTCTTCAGCTCTGTCAGGGACCCTCTATTGTGATCCCTGTCAGAGCAGTCAGTGGTGGTAGCTGGGCACCATCTAGTTGTGCTGGACTCAGTCTGGTAGAGGCCATGGTAGACAGGGACCACAAACTTTTTATGAGGCCAGCATTAACACTGATTACAAACAAGGGCATCAAATTTCTCTGGACCTCTAAGCTAACTGGAACAAGGCTTAGCGAGCAGAATCATGAGGCTATTTAGCTTTTACTTACACAAACTTTGTTCCACCCACAGTTTGCCTCATAATGGCCCAAACAGCCTTAGCTGTTTCTTTTGCTGACAGGGAACAGTTAAGCCATGATGCTCACAAAGTGCACCTCTATCTCCATGCAAACTGTACTGTTGCAGAAAGGCAGCCGTCAACAAAGGATTTATATAACCATGCACAAAGTGGAATATGTTTAGATTTATCAGTGCCAAAATAGTTTGTCTTACAAAGTCCCCATCGAATAAAGGAAAATCGTGTTTTGTCAAACTGGTTATTACTATTAAAATGATACCCTATTGCAAAATCAGCACAAAAATGGCGGGGGGGGGGGGATCTAGGTAGATGGTAGACTCTTTTAGTAAGAATTTCGCTATATGAACTATATAGTTTCTCTATATGATCTACTTGGATTAATCAATGAGCTGGGGAGAAGTTAAAAAGCTAACCAACCACAGTCTGGAGAACTGACTGATAGTAAATAATGGATGTTAAGATAATCAGTCAGGACTCTGCTCAAATGTCACCTTACCAGAGATGCTTCCCAAGCTCCCTATCCAAAAAGGGTGCTAACCCATCACTTCACAACTCACGCCTCCACAGTACCTGCCCGACAGACTATGAAATTTGCTTACTGTTTGTTTCTCCTCACAAGCATGCAAACTTCATGAGGATAAACACAGAGCTTTATTCACTGCTACATTCCTAGCACCTACAACACCATCTGGCACATAGCAGGGATTAGACAAACATTAAAATTTATTGAGTCAATCACTCTCTACCTTATCAAATGGGCTCCCTGTGTGAGCTGGCCATTGCTCTTTTACCTCTGCCACAAGAATAACATGTCTCAAACGGAGGCTGCTCTTTTCCGCTTGATCCTAGAGTGAGTGAAGCTGACGTGTCGTCTGGAACTGAGCTGCAGCTGACCCATGGCCAACGTGTAAGATGAGTGAGAACTAAGCCTCTAATACTATTAGCCACTGAGATTTGGGGTGTTACTATGACATAATCCAATCAAAGCTATCTCATACATCAAGCTTATCAATTTTTCTTTGAAAGTCACCTCTACCAATGACAATAAGGCGACCTGGTGATGCAAATGGTTAAGCACTGGGCTACTAACTGAAAGGTTGGTAGTTTGAACCCACCCAGTCGCTCTGTGGCAGAAAGATCTGGCGATCTGCTTCCATAAAGATTACAGCCAAGAAAACCCTATGGAGCAGTTCCACTCTGTCACATGGGGTCAGTACAAGTTGGAATTGACTCAACAGCACCTAACAACAACAGCTGTAGTTGAGACTGCAAACTCTCAGAAGGGACACACCTAACCAAGCTCTGGCTGGGCCATATACTTTGGTCCACAACGTTTTCTTCATCTCTCTGAGCCTTATTTTAATCATATGTAAAATGTGGACAAATACTACTAATTCAGGCATCTGTTATGACCAAATGTGATAATACAAGAAAATGGTTCAGTACAGGGACCAGAGTATAATAAGGCACTACATAATTGTCAGCTAATACGTTATGAATTAATGCATCACACAGTTCTTCAAATGGGAGGCAGAAGTGAAAGTAGTCCCTTATCCAGCATTTTTATCTGCCAAAAACCCTTGAGTCCTGCCTATCACCGCTGAGAGATCTGGCCTGGGGCACAACAGAAGACCCCAGTTAGAATGGGAGAAAAATGCAGAACAAAACTCAAATTCTTAAAAAGGCCAGACTAACTGGACTGCCTGAAACCAGAGGACTCCCTGAGACTATCGCCCTGAGATGCTCTCTAAACCTGGTACCAAAACTATCCTGAGATCACCTTTTAGTAGAAAAGCAGAGTGACACACAAAATAAAAGATATTACCCATTAGATCAGTGCTCTACAAAAAAAAAATGTGTATGAGTCCAAAAGGTCAACATTTAATCCAAAGCAAAGATGAGAAGATAAGGGGGCAGGGAAACTAGAGACAGGGAAATGGAACAACCAGAACATAAAAGAGAATGTTGACACAATGTGAAAAATGTAACTAATGTCATTGATCAATTCGTGTGGAAAATGTCAAATGGGAACCTAACTGTTGTATAAACTTTCACCAAAAACACAATAAATATTATTAAAAAACACTTGAGTATTACCTTTCAAAGGCTTGAACTTGTATTTCTACTAAAAACTTACCAAGTCACAGAACTCAAACACCAGAAGATAGGGAATTGCTTCTACACACTGTCCAATACACTGAAGAATATTTGGATGCTGAAGAACACTGGAAAAACAAAAGTCATGGTATTGTTCATTAGGAAGCATGCTAGTATACTGTTTCAACAGTAACCCAAATTTTAATATTCCTAATTATTTAAATATGACAAACTGAAAAGGTCACATTAAGAATATACTCAACAGATGCATACTATTCAAATATTCAGTAACTATTAAATTTTACTGACTCAATCAATCTCTGCCTTATCAAATGAGTTTCACTGAGATTAAAATTGTTGTCGTCGAGTTGTAGTATTCCCTTATTATCCTTTTGTTGTCTGTAGGATTGGCAGTGATATCCCTGTTTCCTTCCTGATATTAATAATCTGGTCTTCTTTTATTCTTTGTCAATCTAGCTTGAGATCTGTCAATTTTATTGATCTTCTCCAAGAACTAGGCTTTTGTTTCATTGATTTTACCCGTCAGTTTTGTTTTCAATTTTATCGATTTCTGCTCTCTAGTATCTGCTTCCTTCTGCTTGCTTTGGGTTTATTTTGCCCTTTTTTTCCCTAATTTCTTAAATTGCAAACTTAGATTATTGATTTGAGACTTTTCCTCTTTTCTCATGTAAGCTATAAATTTAGTGTTACAAATTTCCCTGTCCTCACTGCTTTAACTGCATTTCACAAATTTTATTATGCTGTATTTTTGCTTGCATTCAGGTGAATATACTTGATTTAATTTCCCTTGAGACTTCCTCTTTGAGCCATAGAAATGTGTTGTTTAGTTTCTAAATATTTGGAGATTTTTCTGTTACCTGTCTGCTATTAATTTTTAGTTTGACTGCATTATGGTCAAAGAAAAACATTCTGTATAGTTTCAATTCTTTAAATTTATTGAGCTTTCTTTTACGGCACAGGATGTGCTTTGTCTTGACAGATGTTACATGGAGCCCTGGTGGCATAGTGGTTAAGAGCTCAGTTGCTAACCAAAAAGGTCGGCAGTTTGAATCCCCCAGTTGCTTCTTGGAAACCCTATGGGGCAGTTCTACTCTGTCCTATAGGGTCACTATGAGTCAGGATCGACTCGATGACAACAGGTTTGGTTTGGTTTTGGTATATGTTACATGGATGCTTGACAAGAATGTGTATTCTCCTGTTGTTGGGTGGAGTGCTCTATAAATGTCGATTAGATCCCTTTGGTTGATGGTATTGTTGAATTCTATATCCTTGACGATTTTGTGTCAATTGTTGAGAAATGAGTGTTAAAGTCCCCAACTATAACTGTGAGCTTGTTTCTCTTTTCAGTTCTATCCATTTTAGTCTCACATATTTTAAAGCTCTGTGGTTTCCTGAATACAGCAGTAGGCCTTTTTAGTGGATTGACCCTTTCATTATTATGTAATGTCCCTCTCTGTTTCTGGTAATTTTCTTTACTCTGAAGTCTACCCGATCTGATTTTAATACAGCTACTCCTGCTTCTTTGGATTAATGTTCCCATGGAACATCTTTTTCCACACTTTTACTTTCAGTATACCTATACTGCTACATTTGAAGTGAGTTTCTTGTAGTCAACATATAGTTGGCTCCATTATTTTAATCCACTCTGCTAATCTCTGTCTTAACTGGTGTATTTAACCATTTGCATTTAATAAATTATTGATATGCTAAGGGCTTAAGTCTGTCATTCTATTTTTTTGTTTTCTGGTTGTTCCCTCTATTCTTTATCTCTGTTTTCATTTTCCTGCCTTCCTGTGGGTTACCTGAACATTTTTAGAATTTCATTTTGGTTTATCTACAATGTTCCTGGGCAGAACTCTTTGTACAAAATTTTTAATGGTTCCTCCAGGTATTGTTACATATACATAACTTATCACAGTCTACTGCTGTCAACATTTTACCCTTTCAAGTGAAATGCAGAAATCTTACCTCCCTTTAATTTACCTTCCCTCACTTGTAACATAATTGCCTTAAATATTTCCTCTGCATCCTTTGAGAACCACATTAGACAATATTATGATGTTCATGTCAACCATCAAACATAATTTAGAAAACTCAAGAGGAGAAGCAAAGTCTATTATATTTACCCATATTTTTGTTCTTTCCATTGCTTTCTTCCTCCCTAATTTTCCAAGATCCCTTCTTTTATGATCTCCTGTCTGTTTAGAGAACTTCCTTTAGCCATTCTTTTAAGGTAGGCCTGTTGGTAACAAGTTCTCTTAGTTTTCCTTCATCTGAGAATGTCTCCATTGCCACTTCACTCCTGAAAGATATTTTCAGTGTATATAGGATCCTGGATTCACAGTTTTTTATTTTCAGCCCTTGAAAAACGTGCCATTTCCTTCTGGCCTCCATGGTTTCTGATGAGAATTCTGCTGCCATTCAAATTGTTTTTCCCCTATAGATAAGGTGTTGTTTGTTTCTCACAGCTTTCGAGACTTTTTGTCTTTAGTTTTCAAAAGTTTGACTATGATGTGTCTTGGCATGGATTTCTTTGGGTTTATCCTGTTTGGGATTCGCTCACTTTCTTGAATCTGTAAGTTTATGTCTCTTCTAAATTTGGAAAAATGTTCAGCAATTATTTCTTTAAATGCTTTTTCAGTCCCACCCTTTACTCTCATTCTGGGACTCTGATCGCATGAATGTTACATCTTTTGTTAGAGTCCCCCATGTCCTTGAGGCTCTACACATATACATATATATTTGGTCTATCTTCTCTCTGTTGTTCAAATTGGGTAATTTCTATTGTTTTATCATCTAGTTCACATATTTTTTCTCCGTCCTTTCCATTCTGCCATTAAGCACATCCACTGATTTTACTTTGGTTATTATATTTTTCACTTGCAAAATTTTTAAGTCTTCTATTTCTTTACTGAGACTTCCCATTTCTTTGCTGAGACTCCTCTTTTCATTTGTTTCAAGTATGCTTGTAATTGCTCATTGAAGCATTTTTATGACGGCTGCTTTAAAATCCTTGTCAGATAATTCTAACATCTGTCAGCTGGATGTTGGCATCTGTTTGTTCTTTCTCATTCAAGTTGAGTTCTTCTGGCTCTTGGAATGACGAGTGATTTTTTATTGAAACCTGGACATTTGGGGTATTATGTTAATGAGACTCTGGTTCTTACTTAAATCGCATATTTTGCAGGTGGACATCTCAAAAGTTGTTTTAAACACTTGAATTTCAACAGACCACAGACCATGTTTACAGAACACATGTTAAAGTTTACTTACTAGTAAGGTTCTCCATTTTTCAAAAAAGTATCTTGTTCCTTTGGGCTTGCACTTGCTTTTAACTCCTTCACTATGACTCTTGCTACACTAGTGCCTGTGTAAATCTCTCCAAGGAGCACCTAAAACCAAAGAAGTTGTTCAAGTCACTTCCATCAAAATTGTAAAGAAGTATTTCTCTATTATCAGGAAATGAAACACAGGACAACAAATTAAATAGCAAACAGACAGCCCTCTGGTATTTTACATACTTCCTCACAAAAAGCTTGGAAAACTCAAATATTTTTCTTCAGAAAAGGTATCATTTCAAACTATTCATCAGATATTTACAACATTCATATAGTTTTAAATATTTCTTTTCCATTTATTTAAAAATGTATTATGCTTTCATGGAAATTAACAAACACTACATACGACCAACTTACAAACTCAGTTCAGCCATAACTTAAATGTTTCTTAAAAACACTTCAACTGAGTTTTACAAGTTAGCCTCCTTCTCATGAGAAAGTACACTGACAAACAGCCAGTACACTGTATCATTGCACTGTAACTCTGTAGAATCATGGCATTCCAAAGATACCAGGCCTTTATCTTGAACCAAAACTTCAGTCAAAACACACAGAAAAGTATTCTACTGAAATTAACCAAGCCCAAACTGAGAATGAGCTGCCTCATACAAGAAACTCAAAGAGAAATATTAAATATAACACAGAACAGTGCAAAGCCATTCCAAAATACAATATTTAGGATGAAAATGATAAGGTAAATGTTTTTATTTAAAGGCTGATTAAAGCTTTAAAAAAAACTTCCTTTCTAAATAATTTTTTAATATTTTCACAAAATAATTAGATTAACATTAATACCCTGGAAACAGAAAGTAAGAACTTGAACACAACTCAATTAGGAATATAATGGCAATAAAATGAACAGAAAGCATAAAGAAATTCTGATAATTAACTAAGTCATACTATTTGTTTCAAATCATAAACTTGTGCATGTATAACAAGCAAAACAATCATAAGATACCAGTTTCAAAAAGGGGGAAGAATAATGGTAGGCTATTCAATAATCTGGCTTGTTTCTCTTTCTCCACTACCACTGTTATTATTCTTGGTGTTCAATATCCACATGGACAACTTATTCAATGCCTTGACCTCTTAGTTCTTTAACCTCACTTCCAATCATTTTTTCTGCAACCCCATCTTAACAATGACGTCCAGGGGCCTAGATCCAACTTATCATTGTTGTTGTGTGCCGTCAAGTCAATTCCAACTCATAGAGACCCTATGGGACAGAGTAGAACTTCCCCATAGGGTTTCCAAGGCTGTAATCTTTATGGGTGCAGATCGCCAGGTCTTTTCTCCTGCAAAGCTACTGGGTGGGTTCAAACCACCAACCTTCCAGTTAGCAGCCAAGAGCTTAACCACTGTGCCGCCAGGGCTCCTTAACTTACCATTACCAAATAATTATATTATGCCCAACATTTTGATTTTAACCTCTTCTTCTCTAACAGCCCCTTCATTTCCAGCTCATTTACTTCAACATTTCAATCTGGCAAGTGTCCAACTTGGCCCTCTAAGTCCATTGGTGATACCACTTTTCTACTAGAGTCCTCACTCCCCTCCCTAGCTGGCACAGACTCCATACTCCTTCTCTGTCATCACTTCCTTGTGCCTCTCTCCAGGAATTAGCTTAGCCTAACCTGAGTGCTGGTGAAATCCAACTACCTACCTATAATACACCACCAAACAGAGACAAACACACAACCACAATGAGTGGTCTCATTTTAAATGTGAGGGTCCTCCGCATTGCCTACCAATCCTCCTCCATTTCCCTAGTTGATGTTATTTCCCAGAGATCTCTTTCACACCTTCTCCCCTGTCCAAAACTTCCAACACAGCCTTCTCCTCCTTACTTTGAAGTGAGGACTTTGCCTCTTATTCACTGAAAAAGTGATCACGAGTGAACTTTCTCATCTTAATACCACCAAATCCACATGAACCTATATCCATACACGCTACTTTCACTTTCCTTTGGAGAGAGAAACTGTCTCTGCTCCTAAGGTCAAGGCCCACGACTGTGCCATGGATCCCTATCCTCTTGTTCACTCAAGGGATTTGCTCCTACAACTACCCTGGCTCTGCTCCTGCATTTCTAATTTCTCTTCCTCTACATAAAACATGTTGAAATAGCTTCCCATCTTATTAAAAAATCAAAGCAAATCAAAAAACCTTCCCTTGGCTCTACAAATGTTCACAGTACATCCCATTTCTCTGCTCCCTTTCAGAGCAAAACACCTCAAAAGAATTGTCTAAATTTGCTGTCTCCACTTTCTCTCTTCTCTCCTGAACCTGTTCCACGTAAGGGTATGTCATCACCATTTCGCCCAAACAGCTTCTTTCACGTAACCAAGGACTGACTTCACAGTGCTGAACCCAAATTCTCCTAGTCTTCATCTTATTCAATTTATATGTGGCATTTAATATAATCATAATCTTCTTGGAGTGCCTTCTTTGCCTGATGTTCAGAACACTCCTCTCTCCTGGGTCTCCTCCTCCTCACTGGTTGATCCTTCTCAGTTTCCTTCACTGGTCCTTTATTGCCCTGGCCTCTCAACGCTGCAGTGCCTCAGGGCTCAGTCCTTGGGACTCCCTTTCTTCTTTACTTTCAAATTCTAGGTGAGTTCATCCATTTCTGTAGCTTTAAATACCATACATAGGTTAAGTTTTCCCAAATTTACATCTCCAGCCTGGAACCCTTCTTCTGAACTCTAGATTTACATACTCAGCTGTCTACTTGCTAGCCCCACTTAGATGTCGAATAACCACCTCAAATCTAACATATCCAAAAGTGAACTCCTGATTTCCTCCCCTAAGCCTGCTCTCCCTATAGACTTTCCCATTTAAGTTGATGGCAACCCCATCCTTCCAGCTCATCAGGCCAAAGATAGAGTCACCCTTTGCTCCTCTATTCCTCCGGACTTCGTATCTAATCTATCCTAAATCCTATATGCTCTTATTTGAAAATCTATCTTGGGTCCCACCACTTCTCACCAGGTCCACAGCTATCATCCAGGTTCATGCCCCATCATCTCTCCCTGGATGATCGCAGTAGCCTCTGTACTGTGTTGAACAGTGTCCCCCCCAAATTCATGTCCACTTGGAACCTATGCATGTGACATTATTTGGAAATGAGGTCTTTACAGATATAATCAAGTTAAGATGAGATCACATGGGATTAGGGTGGGCCCTAAATACGACTGGTGCACTTACGAAAGAGAGAGAGACTTGGAGATACACAGAGAGTAGACAGCCATGTGAAGAAGAAGGCAGAGACTGAAGTGATGTGTCTACAAGCCAAGGAACGCCAAGGATTGCTGATAACCACCAGGAACCAGAAGAGAGGTATGGAACAGATTCTCCCTCAGAGATTCCAGAGGAAACCAACACCTTAAATATGGACTTCTGTTGTTGGGTGCCACTGAGTTGATTCCGACTCACAGTAACCCCAAATGACAAAGGAGAACTGTCCCACAGGGTTTCGTAGGCTATAATCTTTACTGGAGAGATTGTCAAGTCTTTCTCCTATAGAGTCACTGGGTGAGTTCGATATACCAACCTTTTGGTTAGCAGCCGAGTGCTTTAACTGCTGTGGCACCAGGGCTCCTTTCTAGCTTCCAGAATTGTGAGAGAATAAATTTGTTTGTGGTAATTTGTTCCAGCAGCCCTAGGAGACGAATACACTTTCTAACCAATTTCCCTGCTTTCACCTTGATCCTCTACAACATGTTCTCTATGTAGCTGCCAGAGTGATCCTTTTAAAAGGTAAATGGGATTACCTTACACATCTCTTCCCCCCGCAGTGTTTCCCACCTCACTGAGTGAAAGTCTGAGCCTTCAGATGTTCACACAGTCTCATATCATTTGGCTCCTCTATACTGCTGTGGGCCCAGCTCCTACTGCAGATGGTTTGCTGTCTGAAGACCCCACCAGAAATGTAAGGTTTGTGAGGGCTGGCTTCTATTATGTTCACTGCTACATTCCCAGAGCCGCCACACAGGCCAGAACTTTACCCATCTTCTTCCACATCATGCCCCTAGCACCGAGAACAATGTCTGCTACAAAACAGGTTTTGCTAAATGGCTTAAAAGATTAGGTAACTAATGAAGCTTGGAAGCGATCGAAGATGCAGAATTGACAGACGACTCTGAACAGGAAGACAAGAAGCATAAGATGGTCGACTACAGAGCAAACACATCTTCCTCTCTTAACCACTCTGCTAATGATGCAATCGCCACTCAGTTAGGAACCTTTTACAGAGAATGACTGCTACATTGTGGAGATGTTTGTTGTAAGATTATTCCTTCAGAAAATTCTGTGATAAAAGATCAGCAAAGCACTGTTACTACAGCACTTGACTGGCTATAAGAAATAACTGTTCACAGGGAACAGTTCTTCCCAAAGGTTTTCATTATCTGAAGTTCTAAAGTGGGTTAAGTGTCATAAAGGGAGGTGGAGGGATCTATGGAGGAGCAGAGAAGGAGAAAAAGAAAAAGAAAAAACAAATAATTTAACTTGTTGTTGGTAGGTGCCTCTGAGTCACTTTTCGATTCATAGTAACCCTGTGTGACGGAGCAGAACTGTCCCACAGGGTTTTCTAGGTTGTAATCTTTTTGGGAACAGACTGCCAGGTCTTTCTCCCATGGAGCCGCTGGGTAGGTTCAAACTGCGGACCTTTCGGTTACCAGCCAAGCGCTTAACCACTTTGTTGCGCCACCAGGCCCCCTTAACTTCAGGAGGATAAGAATCTTCTAAAATTCCAAGTCTCTTTTCCCTTCTAACTGTTCGTATGCCAACAATTAGAAAAGTCTCTGATACATTAAAAAAAGATCTTTATGGAAAGATCTTCAGGGATGCTGAAGCTCACGTTCCCACCAATTTCAGGCAGCAAAAGGGAAACTCCACGAGGACTACAGCGTCCAGTGAGAATATGTAATGTCACACGATGCAATTCTTCATCAGCTTTAAATTCTAAACAGTTTAACTAAGAGAAAAAGAGTACAAGAGAAAAACGTTTTACCTTTCCGAACCAGCCACTTCCAATCTCCTGTATGTAGTTCAGGCTGTGGCGTGCAACTTGAGACTTCAAACCTTCTGTAGAAAAAAGAACATTAAAAAATGTAAACTCTACCAAATCGAAACATGAAATACATAACCTACAAAATACAAACACTAACATAAGTTTAATGCTTGTACTAAATACAAACACTAATATAAGTTTAATGCTTGTACTAATACAGGTAGAAACAAATACATCAAAATCTCCTTCAAATGTCAAACAGCTTCAAGTTTTAAAAATGACAGTGTTTTTGAATGAGTATCCTACTCCCATTCTGTAACACCTTGCAATGTTTCTCTCGGCTCCAACTACTCTACGGTAACCACTCATCACTAATGGCCTTTACCCAGTGTTTATTTTTCTGACCCCTCTTCAACAGCTAACCTAGACAAAGGATTAAC
This sequence comes from Trichechus manatus latirostris, assembly GCF_000243295.1. Lineage (NCBI taxonomy): Eukaryota > Metazoa > Chordata > Mammalia > Sirenia > Trichechidae > Trichechus > Trichechus manatus. The sequence goes on from NW_004444013.1 coordinate 11,071,562, forward strand.
CCTTCTGAAACTACCTTAACTTTTTAAAAAACAGCTTTATTGCTGTTGTTGGCTGCCTTCTAGTCTACCCCCAACTCATGGTGACCTCAAGCACAATGGGAACTGACCATTGTGATGCATAGGGTGTTCACTGGCTGATTTTTCAGGAAGTAGATTGCTGGGGCTTTCTTCCTGGTCTTAGTCTGGAAGCTCTGCTGAAACCTGTTCAGCATCATAGCAACATGCAAACCTCCAATGATAGATGGATAGGTGGTGGGGCTGTGCTTGAGGTGCACTAGCCAGGAATTGAACCTGGGTCTCCTGTATGGAAGGTAAACATTCTACCACTGAACCAACACTGTCCACAGAAGAGCTAACTAGCTTTGAGTACTCATCTCCCCCTCCAAATTCCCAAGGCTAGTGTTAACAATCAAGGAAGAATCTCTCCCAAAACTGCTTCTCCCAGAGGGGCTATGGAAAGAGATACCAGTTAAAGGATAGGAAGACTTAATATTGTAAAGATGCCAGTTCTCTGCTCCAACAAAAATCCCAGCGGTTTTTTTTATGGATAAGCTGATTCTAAAATTTATCTAATAAAGTAAAGGGAACAAAAATATGAGAAAAAGACCTAGAATAGCCAAGACATTTCTGAAAAAATGACAAGGAAGGGAGTTTTGTCCTATAAGAGACTACTGCTGTTAGTTGTCGTTGTTAGCTGCTGTGGAGCAAATTCACTTATCAGAAGCTCTTGTTACCATCGAATCAATTCCAACTCATTGCAGCCCCATGTTTTATAGAGTAGAACTGCTCCATAGGGTTTTCTTGGCTGTAATCTTTATGAAAGTAGATTGTCAGGCCTTTCTTCTGTGGTGCCACTGGGTAGGTTCAAACCACCAACCTTTACATTAGTAATCAAATGTAAATCATTTGTGCCACCCAGGGACCTTAGAAGCTATTATAATTAAGACAGTGTGGTGGTAGTGGGACAAGGAATAGACAAATCAACTAATGAAACAGAACCGAGAGCTTAGAACTGACCTACATACATATGGAATTAAAAAGCAGAGGGAAAAGGAAGAATTAATCAATAAACGAAGCTGGAAAAAAGACATCTACAATGAAAACTTAAACTGGACTTCCTCCTAACACCATACTCAAAAACCAACTCAGGAAGGGTTATGGATTTAAATGTCAAAGCAAAACTTTAAAACTTATGGAAAACAACAACAAAAAAAAACACTTGGTAAGAATCATTTTGATCATGAAATAGAGAAGGATTTCTTGACACAAACAGTTCTAAAAGCTCTTTAAAAAAACTCTAAAAGAGAATGTTAAGCTTGATTATATTAAAATTAGGAACTCCTCATCAAAAAATCCCTTTTTGTGTTTTGATTTTTTCTGTGTACCATTTTGATTCCCTTTTCATTTACTTTTCTGTATATTTTTTAGTTATTTTCTTAGTGGTTATCATAGGGATCATAGTTAGCATCCTGAATGTATAACAACCTACTCTGAATTGATACCAGCCTAGCTTCAATAGAAATAGTAATGTACAATCTGACACCATTTGATACTCCAGCTGGCAGGAGTATAAGCTGGTACAACTCCTGAGGAGTAGACTGGCACTATCCACCAAAACTATAAAGGAACCACTTTTGAAAATTTATTCTACAAATATACCAGTACGTGTGCAAAACAACCTACATACAAGCTTTATTTTATTTTTTAATATTTTACTGTGTTTTCAGTGAAGGTTTACACAGCAATTTAGGTTCCCATTCAACAATTTCTACACAAGTTATTCAGTGACACTGGTTACACTCTTCACAATGCATGAACATTCTCATTACTTCCATTCTGGTTGCTCCGTTTCCATTAATCTAGTTTCCCTGCCCCCTTATATTCTCATCTTTGTTTTAAAGTAACTGCTGACCGTTTGATCCCATATAGATGATTTTTTAAAGCAGCAGAGTACTCATGGGTGACAGTCTTTATTCTGTGAGACAATCTGTTATTTAGCTAAAAGGTGCAGACTTTATTTTTAATAGCATAAGATTAGAAACAACCCAAAATGCATTGATGGGACACTGGTTAAATAAATGGTGCTAAGTACATACAATTTAAATATTATGAACCAGAACTGTTCAACTTTAAATAGTATGAACTGTAAACCAGAATATATAAGCTATCTTTATTGATATGAAAAGATCTCTATGGTATACTGTTGAATGAAAAAAATAAGATGCAGAATAGTGTATTTGCCATGCAACTTCTGAGTTAAAAAAAAGTGGTGAAGGGGGGTATGCGCATCAAGAAACTCTGGAACGACGTAGAAGAAACCAAGAAGACTGGCTACCTAGGGAAGGTGGGGGGGTGGGAACTGAGGTCAGATCTGAGGATTAGAGGAAGACTGTCACTGTATATACCTTTTTATGTTTTGGTTTTGAACCATGTGAATATATTATCTATTCAAAAAAAAAAATACAGTTTAAAAAGGGGGGAAAAATACTGGTAGAGTTCCTTCTAGACTTGCTTATGAATATGTGGCCCAACTATTTCACTTAATATATCACAAGTATTTTCATAGTCAAATATAAATTACCTTCATCCTTTTATGTCGTTGTTGTTGTGTGTGCTGTTGAGTCAATTTCGACTCATAGTAACCTTACAGAACAGGGTAGAACTGCCACATAGGGTCTCCAAGGAGGGGCTGGTGGATTCGAACTACAGACTTCTGGTTAGCAGCCTGATCTCTTAACCACTTCGCCACTAGGGCTCCATCCTTTTATAGGACTACGTAATACTCCATCATATGGATTTACGATAATTTCACAAGTTACATATCGATAGACATTTAATGTTTCCATTTTACACTACCAAAATAGAGCCCACCAACTGTCCAAGGTTCAGCTTAGATGAATCAAGGAGACCAGATTTATTCTTACTCATACCCAGGGCCCAGAAAGGAACAGACCCAACTCCTGCAGGAACGTAATGGGCCTGCCCAGTAGAATGCAGCTTGGCCAGAGAGTAGGAAGAGAAACAAACAAGCAAAGGAGGAGATGGGTAGTCCAATATTTTATAATTAGCAGCAAGCTCCCATTTTCATTTCTCGAAATAATTCATGAAACTATGCCATCAGGAAGGCCAAGTCTTACCTACAGAAGGCTGGAATTGGGATGGAGCTGGTAGTGAAATATTTGGTACTGAAAGTGTAAAAACTTCTGCTGGGGACTGAAGAGAGGGAGTATCTTCTGCTGGTGGTGTGAAATCTATCTCATCATCAAAGTTATCTTCAAATTCCTAAAATAAAACAAGAGTAACGTCACCTCTAATATAAGTCAGTTTGGGAGCAGATACAAACACCATCTGCTAACATTTAAGATAGGAACATTCATTCACTCATTTGGAACGTGCTGCCAGCAATTTTTTTTCCAGCTCAAACTTACCTCAAGTAACAAGCATATGCAATTGTGTTCTCCAATCCCAAAGAGTAGACTAACTTTTTAAACTGACAGTTTGAAGTTAAATGCAAAATTTTCTAAAATGGCCATGTGACTGAACAAAACGGAAATACTCTTCCAGGTTCAAAAGTTCACTTATAAATTACTAGTGTTTAAGCTATCCGTTTTTGTTGTGTTTTTTTTTAACTACTCACTTTCACCAATCTCTCTGTATACTGAAAATGAACACAAAACAAATTCAGTTTTCATTATATATGCATTTGTAGTTGCAACGTGATTTCTATCAAAGGACAGTGAAAACACACTCTTAAGCAATTACTGCTCTAGAAAAGGTTAACAAGGGAAAAATTATTCAGCTAGGTAGAAACTGATTAGGACCTGAGCCATGAACGTCAGTATAAAACTGGAGCACTTAAGCATAATTAACATACTAAAAATTTCTAGTTTTTCTCAAGATGTCAACTTAAAAGTTGAGGATGCAGCAATAAGTCTATAGAAACTTTTGAAATGACTGTTTAGATGAAAGCTCTCTTGATTCTTTACCAGCATTCCAGTGAGCTGCGTGAACCTTGACGTCCATGCTAATTTAATAATGGCAAAATACAGATGATTATCGAGGCCACTCGGTCATTCATTCAGATAACAACTTTCAAGAGAACACTCAGCTCTAAAATGGCATAGTTATCAAATCTAAAGGAAACCAACAAATTCCAGGTGGTAATAATCTTATTCAGTCACATAGCTTTTAGAGCTGGAGAGGATCGTCTATACAGTCTGGTTCCTGGGCCACCTGCATCAGAATCACCTGGGGAAGCTTAATAAAAATACAGATTACCGGGTGCCACCTTAAATCTGCATTACAATAAACTCCCTCATTCAATACTGAGATTCAATAAGGTTAGAACAATCTAAAGCAAGAATGAGGTACCATAAAATGTGAGACAGAGACTGGATTTAAGTACCAACAACACTGATCAGACTATCTTTATCCCAAATGGCCAAGTTTCTGCTGCAAAGTCCCTCAGCAACACTGACAATCAAGGGACACAGATATTTTCTTCCTGCAAGTACACGCCCACAAGTGTGTTTCCACACAAGTGACTGGTGTGATCCTAGTGATCCTAGGGTTTAGGGGTTGACATCCTGATGAAAGAAAGTCCTACCATTTGGGGAAAACTCTTCTAAAGAAAATAACCTGTGGGAATGATTGTTTTCCTACAGCTTTCCTGTCCTCAGCCGCTGAGTGTATAATGCTGGCGAAGAGCAAAAAATGACAGCATGTCTCCTCACTTCCTAAGAGCTGCCGCCAGATGCAAGGTAAATAGAATATAGAATAAAAACAGGCACACGGCTCTAGAAATAAGGTTCATGTGTCCAGCAAAAAGGTTCAGCTAGCACGCAGCTTTCTGTCACACATGTAAAATGCACATGGACCAAACTAACATTTATGGAATGTCTTCCCCCAATCTGAACCAGTGGCCCTCAGGACCCCCCAGGACACCCTCTCTGCATACATGCATAAAAATATATGTTTTAGTATTTTTTTCATGTATTCCTTTTTAATAAGTATTTATTGAGACCCAATATGTGCCAGGCAGGCATGCAGCAAGTTCTAGAGCAGGGTTTCCACTGGCTTCCTGGCAGATCTCACCCATTAGCTGCTGCATGGCCCCTTCCAGGCTCTCCCTCCCCTGAGCCAAGACATTACATCAGCCATCCCTCTTCTCCCCCTTAGGGAACTTGAGGTTTTGAGGAAAACTAAAGATGCTGTTCCTCATCACACACAAAGCACACTGAGGGATCTCTGTGATTCAACAATCTTAATGACCACAAATATACCAGGCCTACAAAAAAATCAAAACCAGCCTGTTCTTCCTTACAGGCCCTCAAAGCAAGTGAGTTCAATCATCATGCTTTATTCCTCCCTTAGCAAAAAATTAAGTTCACCAAAGGCAGATGGTTATTATCAATGACCCTCTAAGCAAGGGCCAACAAACTACAGCCTGTGGGCCGAATCCAACTCGCCTATGTTTGTAAATAACCTAGTGTCCTCCAGTCGATTCCTACTCACAGTGACCCTATAGGATTCAGTAGAATTCCCCATAGGGTTTTCAAGGCTGTAAATCTTTACAGAAGCAGACGGCCACATCTTTCTTCCGCAGAGCAGCTGGTAGATTCGAACTGCCAACCTTTCGGTTTGCAGCCAAGCGCTTTAACCACTGTGCCACCAATGCTCCTTTTTGTAAATAAAGTAAAGCTTTATTGGCACACAGCCACGACCATTTGTTTCCATACTCTTTACAGCTGCTGTTAAGCTATAATGGCAGAGTTGAGTAGTAGTGACAGAGATTTGTGTCTGAGTATGGCCCACAATATTTACTATTTACTATTGCTGAAAATATTTACACCCTGGCCCTTCAGAAAAAGTCTGCCAACCCCTGCTCCTAAGGGACTCTGATGTATCTGCCATTCTATTGATTAACATATTGAAAGACGATTTCAACGTTCCTACCACCTGTGCTCACCTTAAAGTCTATTTCTGGTTCCTTACAGCAGGATACGCAGTTTGCAATTAACACTATTAATAGCATTAAACTGCACACAGATAGGATCACGAAAGATAAGGAAATTTCTGCAGCAGATGCCTCCCCTGAAAAGAGAGACAGAGTATTAAAAACATGTACATTCCAAAATCAACTTTAATTAGTGAACCAGTACATTTCCCCTCACATATAAATGGGTCCGGTAGTTAAATAATTAATGCTTAAATGCTCAAGATAAAGCTGATGATCAATCCAGGATACAGAGTTGGTTGTTTGTAACTTTTTATTGTGAAACCATCTCAGATTTACACAAGAACTGCAGAGATGGTACATAGTACAGAGAGCTCTCATAGACCCTTCTGTCAGTTTCCACTAATAGTCACATATTACACTACCAGGATATACTTATCAAAACTGAGACAATGACATTGGTACAATACTATTTATGAAACCGGTTCGTCTGACATGTTCTCATGATCAGACTGAGATTATAGATATTTGGGGAGACTAACACAGGTTGAACTGTCCTTTCTGCCACATCATATGAGCAGCACATGAAGCCAGTGTGTCTTATTGCTGGTGGTGATAACTTTGCTCACATGGGTTGGGTGCTTCCTGACAGGTTTCACCACGGGAACATTATGGTTTTTCCCTTTTCATACTCTATTCCTTAAAAGCAAGTCACAAAGTCCGACGCACACATGCAGGGAAAGGAACTGAACTATACTTCCGGGAAAGAGGAGCATCAAAGAATTTGTACATGTGTGTTGAAACAACTACAGTAATTAATAAGTGTTTGAGGCAATACTTTGAGGTTATGTAAATACTCGGTTTCTCCACTAAAGCTAGGCCCACTACTGCATCCATCAGTGGATCTTGCCTGCAGCAATTATTACTGTGATGTTCTATTTCCCTCATTCGTTCTACATTTATTAATTGGAATTCTTCTGTAAGGAAGATCTGCCTGTCCATCCCACCCTCCCCCATTTATTTATTAAGGCATTTAAACAGCACGGACTCGTGGATGTTTATTATGTGGGTTATACATAATTGTTGTTGTACGCCATCGAGTCAATTCCCACTCATTATGGAAGCAGCCTTGGCGGCGCAGTGGTTAAGCACTGGGCTGCTAACCAAAAGGTTGGTGGTTCAAACCCACCAGCTGCTCTTTGGGAGAAAGATGTAGAGTCTGCTTCCATAAAGATTACAGCCTTGGAAACCCTATGGGACAGTTCTACTCTGTCCTATAGGGTCACTATGAGTCGGAATCAACCTGATGACAAATGGTTTTTTTTTTCTTCTTTCTAATCTTTATGGGAGCAGATTGCCAGGTCTTTTCTCCCACAGAGCCGCTGGTGGGTTCTGACCACCGACCCTTCAGTTAGCAGCCCAGCGCTTAACCACTATACCACCAGGGCTCCATTACTACCGTTGCTTACTATGTGGCTCAAATTGATCCAGCTTTGGCCATGGAGCTCTTTCAAGTTGACTACTGGGTTCTTCTGACATGCCTCATCCTTTTCTCCAACTTTCTGGTATTACAAGAAGCTCTGGACTCCTCTTGTATTTTCCCTACTCCGACTCTATAATCTGCCATTTTCTCCAAGGAGCCCTGGTCATGATAAGGACTTTTTCTACCAGAGCCGGGTCAGCAAACTACAACTACTACCTATTTTTGTACTCGAGGGTAGGGAGTGGGTAAGAATGACTCTTACATTTTTAAAGGGTTGTTCTAAAAAAAAAAATACGCACACACAAAGAAGAATATGGAACTGATAACAAACGGTGTGTGGGCCACAAAGCTTAAAATATTTCACTATCTATTTACAGAAAAGGTTTGCCAACCCCTGTCTAGAACATATTTTTATAATTTTCAGGAAGTACTTAGCTATCCAGAAAACACCTATTCAACTAGGGCAATTCTGAACCTTCTCTTTGTTAGGACAAACTTGTAGGTCTCAGTTACTGGTATTTTATTAAGAAACAAACTTTTCCTTAAAAATCTTAATCCTGAGAAACTATTTGTTCTGTAAACCTTCATCCAAAGTACAAAAAAAAAAAAGAATTATCTATGTGAGATCAAATTGACAACAGCAACTCAAAAGGTTTGATGGGAAGCCTAGGGGACAGTGAGTTGAAGATAATGGTGATGGAATAATTTGGAAAAGGATACTGAGAACAGCAGCACAACTGGAAGAATGTCATTGATGTCACTGAATTGTACATGTAGAAAATTTTGAAATGGTGTATCTTTGGCTACATATATTTTCACCAAAAAAAAAAAAGGTCCTCCAAGATGGAGAAGGGAGAGTGTTGACATGTCATGGGGTTCTTAACCAATGTCATAAAACAATATGTGTACTGACTGTTTAATGAGAAACTATTTGTTCTGTAAACCTTCATCTAAAGTACAATAAAAAAAATTTAAAAACAAATCTTAATCCATGGCTAATTAGGTACCCACATGCGTCAAAGGGAAGGTGAGGAGAAAGGTTAACCATGCCACCATTACTTCTGAAGGGAAACTACGGTACATGAAGAGAAGAAAAACTAATCTCAAATCATGTGTGGACAAAACACATTCTTGAGTATAAGTGACTTCCATGAAGATCAGAGAAGTCTGAAATGAACTGCACACAGGACTAAATTCTTTTTCGGTCACAAAAGGTTTGAGAAAGAGCAATGCTGAAACAACATTGTTGTAAGTATAATATCCTTAAGTTTATTCTTTACAAAAATAATATAGTTAATCAAGGGTCGTCAAGAATCTGCAAGTTCTTACAGAAGGCCCATGCAGTGGAGTCTGCTCCCGTAGTAAACACTCTACTGGCCTCCCTGCGTACTCCATAGCTCAGACCTCTGAAACCAACAAGACAGACCTCCTGGGGAATCAGTTCAAGTCTGTCTCTTCCCCCTTTCAGTCAGTGCTGAGGATTGCTGAGGCTGCTGTGTGCTAAGAAGCAGACATCTTTAATGGAGGATATACCCACAACCAACATACTACAGGGAGGGTTCTGACTGCAACAAGGCAGACCTCCCTGGAGGTCCCTTTAGAGTGTGACAATACCTCCCCCACCTGGACACTGTCACCTGCAAGCCTGCTGTGAATTGCTACAGAAGGGCCCTGCAGTGGAGTTTGCTCCCACAGTCAGCACTCTACCTGCCTTCCTGTGCACCCCAAAGCTCTGGCCTCTGAAACCAACAGGACAAACCTCCCCGGGGGTCAATCAGGGTTAGTCCACTCCCACTTCCAGTTAGTGCTCAGGACTGCTGACTGAGGCTGCTGTGTGTTAGGAAGCAGGAGTCTTGAGCAGAGGCTGCACTCACAGCCAACAATCTACCAGGGGGACTCCGACAGCAACAAGGCAGGACTCCATGGGATCTGACCAGAGCGTGACACTCCTTCCCCCACCTGCTAATTGTTGGTTGCCAGGTTGTTGCAAACCACTACAGAAGGTGCCCACAACAGAGTCTGCTCCCATAGTCAGCACTCTACCTGCCTCCCTGTGCAGCCCATAGCTCAGGTCTCTGAAACTAACAAGACGGACCTCCCTGGGATCAGTTGGGGTCTGTCTGCTCCTCAGTGCTGAGGACTGCTGAGGCTGCTGTGTGATAGCAAGCAAGCATCTTGAGTGGAGGCTATATCCACAGCCATCATACTACAGGGTAGGCCCTTTTAGCAACAAAGCACACCTCCCTGGGGGTTCGTTAGGAGTGTGACTACCCCTCCCCCAGCTGGTAACTGTCTGCTGCTGGACTGATACAAATTCCGACAGAAGGTTCCCTACAGTGGAGTCAGGAGGTGAGTCACCTTAGTGAAGACTGCTTCCCCAACCACCACGGGGCCACTGGAGCTCTGAAACCAACAAGACAGATCTCTCAGAAGTCCTTCTGGGGAGTGCCAGCCCCTCCTCCTCCTGAAACAAAGGAAAGTCTGCCTGTGCTTCCCCTGAATGCCAGCTCAGATATAAGCAACCCCCACAGAGCAGGGAAGGAAACCTCAAGCAAAATTGGAGGGCAACACCCCCCCAGTCCTGAAGAGGGCTCGCTGGGTGTGGGTTTTCCAACTAAAAACGTGACTGCAGAAACAGAGAATGGAAAGGAGTAATAACCAGAGAAAGGGGAATGAGCTCCCTGGTGGACAGACTGATTAGCATACAGTATCTCGTCTGAGAGGTGATGCCCGCTAGTGGACAGACTGACCACATACTGTTCTCTGGTGTGTTTGGGAGAGACTGAAAGTTAAAAAACAAGATCTGGAACTTCTGAATCCCAATTAAACCAGGGAGGGAGAAGGAGTTATCAAAGAGAGGGAGGAGAAACAGTAAGCAAAGGCCAAAGGCTCTGCCCACCTAAGAGTTCCCTACAGAAAGGAGTGCAGGCAAAAACATCAAATACTGGGGAAAACTGAGGAAGTTAACACCCTTGAAAATTCCAATGCCCCAACAAAAAATCACAAGACACACAAAGAACAGAGAAACAACAGCCCATCCAAATGAACATGACAAAGGGAGTGAAAGTGTGTCTAGGGATGACCAAACAGTGAATAAAATGGAAGAATATAATACAACAACATTAAACACAATTAAAGAACTAAGGGAAAACATAAGACAAAGAGCTAAAAGAAATAAGGAAAACAATGCAAGAACAAAATGAGGATCTAAAAAAAGAGATAATGCAACTGACACAATAAATAAAATCAGAAACAATAGAAGGACTTGTCAAAACATTTAATCAGACAGAAGAAAGGATCAGCAAATTAGAGGATAAGATAGTTAAAATTACAGATGCTGAAGAGCAACAAGAACGGAGGCTCAAGAAGTCTGAGCACAGTTTAATGGAATTATGGGACAACAACAAGAGACCTAATATAAGCATCACAGGAATTCCAGAAGTAGATGAGACAAGAGAAAGGGACAGAAAGAATATTTGAAGAAATAATTACGGAAAACTTCCCCAATCTAACAAAGGAGATGAATCTACAAATCCAAGAAGCTCAAAGAACCCCAAGCAGGATAAATGCAAAGAGACCTATACTAAGATACATCATAGTTAGGCTCTCAAAAAGTAAAAACAGAGAATCCTGAAAGCAGTGAGAGAGAAGCAGTCACATACAAAGGATCCCCAATAAGATTAAATGCCAATTTTTTCCTCAGCAACACTGGAGGCCAGAAGGCAACGGAATGATAAATTGAAAGTGCTGAAAGAAAAAAACTGTCAACTAAGAATACTATACCCAGAGAAACTATCCTTCAAGAATGAGGGTGATACTGAAACATTTCCAGACAAACAGAAGCTGAGAGAGTTCAGAGCCACCAGATAACCCCCACAAAAAATACTAATTGGGAGCTCTGTAGAAGCAAAGAAAAAGACACTAGAAAGAATTCAAAGCAATACATAAGGGCTAGTAATAAGGTATTCTTGCTTGATAATTCTAAATGTTTTGTCCTTCCATTTTTTTAATAACAAATATATAATAGGCAAGGATAAAATTATGTTACAGGGCACACATGAAATACAGACATAATTAGTGATAACAACAACAAAAGGGGAAAGGAGAGGAATAGTATATAGAATTTCTTGTATGTTACTGAAGTTGGTACCAACTCACCCTAGAATGGTACAAATACAAGCTCTTAAGTGTTATATTCATGATAACCACTAAGAAAATACATTTTTTAAAACACATACACAAAAGGAAAGAAGGGAACCAAAAAGGTCACTACAATAAACCAACAAAACACAAAAGCAAGCAGTACTAAAGGACAAAGGCAAAGAAGGCTTAAGACACATAAATAAATAAGAAAATGGCAGAAGTAAGTCACTTCTTATCAGTAATTACTGTGAATGTAAATGGACTAAATGCTCCAATCAAAAGGTAGATAATGGCAGAATGGATAAAAAAACATGATCCAATTATATGCAGTTTACAAGAGACATACCTTAAACCCATGGACACAAACAGGTTGAAACTGAAAGGATGGAAAAAATATTCCATGCAAATAATAACCAGAGAGAGCTGGGGTGGCAATCTTAATACCAGACAAAGTAGACTTTAAGACAAAATCTGTCAGAAGAAATAAAGATGGACATTATATAGTGATAAAAGGGTCAATTAATCAAGAAGATTTAACAGTCATAAATATATATGCACCTAACATCAGGGTACCTAAATATATAAGGCAAACACTGATAGAATTGAAGAGAGAAATAGTACCACGGTAATCGTTGGAGACTTCAAAATACACCACTTTCAATATTGGACAGTACATCTAGAAAGAAGATCAACAGGTAAACAGAAGACCTGAATGACACTATAAACCAACTAGACCTAACAGACATATATAGAACACTCTGCCCCAAAACAACACAAGATACATCCTATTCCAATGCACATGGATCATTCTCCAGGATAGACCACATTTTAGGTCACAAAGCAAGTCTTGATAAATTTAAAAAGATTGAAATCATGCAAAGTATCTTCTCTGACCACAACAGATTGAAGCTAGAAATCAATAACAGAAAACAACCTGGAAAATACACAAACATGTGGAAATTAATAACACACTATTAAACTACCAATGGGTCAAGGAAGAAATCACAAATTTCTTAGAGTCAAATGAAAGCACAACAGACCAAAATTTATGAGATGCAGCAAAGGCAGTACTTAGAGGGAAACTTAGAGCAATAAATGTCTACAAACAAAAAAAAAAAAAAAAATTGAACATCATCTGTAAGTTTCCCTAACCTTTTGTTCAAATCCAGGAACTAGAAAGAGCAAACTAAGCCTAAATCTACTAGAAGAAAAGAAATAAAAAAGATCAGAACAGAAATAAATAAAATCAAAAACAGAAAAACAACAGAGAAAATAAAATCAGAAGTTGGTTCTTTGAAAAGATTAATAAAATCAACAAACCTTTAGCTAGACTGACAAAAGATGCAAATAACCAAAATTTAAAAAATGAAAGAGGGGCCATTACAACTGACCCAACAGTAATAAAGAGAATTATGACAGAATATTATGAACGACTGCATGGCAACAAACTAGATAATCTAGATGAAAGGAACAAATTCTTAGAAGCATACAACCTACCCAAATTAACTCAAGAGGAAATAGAAAAAGTCTCAAGAGACCCATAAAAAGAGATTGAACTAGTGATCAAAAATCTCCCAACAACAGCAACAAAAAACTCCTAGACCAGATTGTTTAACTAGGGAATACTACCAAATATTTAGAGAAGAATTGACATCAATATTGTTTAAACTCTTTCAAAAGATACAGAAGGAAGGAATACTCCCTAATTAATTCTATGAAGCAAATATAACCCTGATACCCAAACCAGACAAAGACACTACAAGAAAAGAAAACTACAGGCCAATATCTCTTATGAAGATAGATGTAAAAATCCTCTACAAAATATTAGTGAACAGAATCCAAAAGCATATTAAAAGACTCATATACCATGACCAAGTGGGATTTATTCCAGGAATGCAGGGATGGTTCAACATTAGAAAATCAATCAGCATAATACACCACCTCAATAGAACAAAGGGAAACAATCACGTGATCATTTCTACGGATGTAGAAAAAGCATTTGATAAAATCCAACACCCTTTCTTGATGAAAACCCTAAAGAAGATTGGAATGAAGGGAAATTCCTCAATATTATTCAGGGTATATATAAAAAGCTAAAAGACAACATTAGACTTCAATGGAGAAAGACTGAGAGCTTTCCCCTTTAAATCAGGAACAAGACAAGGTTGCTGCTCTCGCCACTTCTAGTCAATATTGTATTAGAAATCCTAGTCAGAGAAATAAGATAAGAAAAAGAAATAAAAGGTATCCAGATTGGAAAAGAAGTAAAATTATCTCTATTCACAGCTGATATGATCCCTATATACAGAAAATTCCAAAAAGTCCACAAGAAAACTTCTAGAGCTAACAGAGAAATTTAGCAAAGTTGGGCAGGGCAAAAGGTCAGCAAACAAAAATCATTTGGGTTTCTATACACCAGCAGTGAGAAATCAGAAAGGGAATTAGGGAAGCAATTCCATTTACAGTAGCATCTAAGAGAATAAAATACCTAGGAATAAATCTCACCAGGGACGTGAAGGACATATACAATGAAAACTATAAAACCCTAATGAAAGAGATTAAAGAAGACTTAAATGTAAAGATGTTCCATGTTTATGGATTAGAAGACTTAATATTGTTAAAATGTCAATCTATACATTCAACACAATCTTGATCAAAATCAAACAGCCTTCTTTACAGAAACAAAACCAATCTTCAACTTTATATGGAATGGCAAGAGGCCCTGAACAGCTAAAGCAATGCTGAAAGAGAAGAACGAAGTAGGAAGACTCATACTTCCTGATTTCAAAACATACTCAACAGCTACACTAATCAAAACAGCCTGTTACTGGTATAACAACAGACACACAGACCAATGGAATAGAATTGAGAGTCCAGAAATAAACTCACACATCTATGGTCAACTGGTTTTTGACAAAAGTGCTAAGTCCATTTGATGGGAAAAAAAGAGTCTCAATAAACAGTGCTTGAAAAATTCGATTTCCACATGCAGAAAAATGAAACAGGATTCATGCCTCACACCACACATAAAAACAAATTAAAAATGGATTAAGGACCTAAATGTACAAACTAAAACAATAAAATTCTTAGAAGAACAAGCAGGAGCAATGCCACAGGCCTAGTTTTCAACAATGGATAATCTAATGTAAAAACGCAAACAGCAAAAGATAAAATTTAAAAAAAGGGAACACATAAAAATTAAAAACTTTTGTTCATCAGAAGACTTTACCCATAAAGTGAAAAGACAAGTTATCAACTGGGAGAATATCTTCAGAAACCATGTATCTGACAAGAATCTAATAACCAAAATATATATAAAACTTTGACAACTTAACAACAAAAAGACAATCCAATCATAAAATGAGCAAAGAACTTGAACAGACATTTCACAAAAGATAACATTCAAATGGCCACTAAACATATGAAAAGATGCTCTGAGTCATTAGTCATCAGAGAAATGCAAATTAAAACCACAATGATACCATTTCACTCCCATCAGGATGGCTAAGGTAAAAACAAAAAACAAATGTTGGCAAGGATGTGGAGAAACTGGAACCCTAATCCACTGCTGGTGGGAATGCAAAACAGTACAGCTGTTATAGAAAACAGTGTGGCACTTCCTCAAAAAAACTAAAAATAGAACTACCATGACCCAGCAACTCCACTCCTAGGCATATACCCAAAGGACTTGTACACCAATGCTCACTGCGGCACTATTCACAAATGCCCACCAACAAATGAATGGATAAACAAAATGTGGTACATATATACAATGGAATACATGCTACAGTATGGATAGAGCTTGAAGACATTATGCTGAGCGAAATAAGCCAATCACAAAAGGACAAATACTGTATGACCTTACTTATATAACAGACAAGAAAAGGCAAATGTACAAAGACCAAAGTTTATTACTGGTTACCAGGGGCAGGAGGGGGCAAAAAGTGGGGGTTAATGGTGATGGAAAAATTGCATTAATGGTGGGGTTGCAGAGCCAATTATTGTAATTGGTGTCAATACGTTGTACAACTGTAAAAAGCTGAATTGGCAAAAGTTGTGATAGATATATTTACAACAATGACCCCCCCCCCCAAAAAAAAAGTAGCTGCTGAGGCTGCTTATGGACAACTAACCACCTCATGGGATTTAGTTCCTTGAGGGGGTCATGGTTTCACAGGACATCCCAGTTAAATGGCCTAATAACATGTTTAGTGCTTCTGTTCTACCTCCTAGTTCACTGTGTAGTGCCTAGGGTCTTAAAAGCTTGCAAGCCACCATCCAAGGCACAGCAATTGGTCTCTATTCACCTGGAGCGACACAGGAAGAAGAGAGTCAGGAATAGGAGGAGGATATAGAATGTGTGGCTAATTGCCTCCATGAACAACTGCCTCCTTTGCCATAAGAACAGAAGAACTGGATGGTACCCATCTACCATTACTGAACATTTTGATCAAAGATTCTGTAGAAAAATCCCGATCAAAAGGGGAAAAATGAAGAACAGAATTTCCAATTCTCCTAGACTCTAGACTTTCTGGAGCCATGCAAAAGTATATGAATCCCTGAAACTATTGCCCTAAGATAATCTTTAAACCTGAAACCAAAAATATCCCCTGAAGTCATCTTAAAACAGTACTTTAGCTTCACTAATAAAAAAGGTCTGCCTTGAGCATTATGCTCTTTTAAGAACTATCTATTCTATATGGGGTCAAACTGACAACAGCAACTCAAAAGATTAGATAGGAAACTTAGAGGGCAGTGAGGGAGGAATAATGTCTTAGTTATCTAGTGCTGCTATAACAGAAAAACCACAAGTGGGTGTCTTTAACAAAGAGAAATTTGTTTTCTCACAGTCTAGTGGGCTAGAAGTCCAAATTCAGGGGATCAGTCCGAATTCTCTCTGTTGGCTCTGGAGAAAGGTCCTTGTCATCAATCTTTCCCTGGACTAGGAGCTTCTCTGAGCATGAACCCTGGGTCCAAAAGACAGGCTCTGTTCCTGGTGCTTCTTTCTTGGTGGTATGAGGTCTCCCCCTTCTTTGCTCCCTTCCCTTTCCTTTTATCTCCTGTAAGATAAGAGGTAGTGCAGCCCACACCTCAGGGAAACTCCCTTTACATTGGATCAGGGATGTGATCTTAGAAAAGGGTGTTATACAATCCCACCCTAATCCTCTTTAACATAAAATTACAATCACAAAACGGAGGACAACCACACAATACTGGGAATCATGGCCTAACCAAGCTGACACACATTTCTGGGGGACACAATTCAATCCATGACAAGTAACTCAGAAAAGGAAGATGAGAATGGTTGCATAACTCAAAGTATGTAATCAATGTCACTAAACTGTACATGTAGAAACTACTGAATAGGTGTATATTTTGCTGTATATATTCTCAACAACAAAATAAATTAAAAAAAAAAAAGAATCTGCAAGTTCTAAACCAACCTAGTCAACAGCAACAAAATCAACCAACAGAGGGAAATGAATACACTGAACCCAAAAAGTAACCTGGTGATTCCACTCAAAAGCCAATCCAAAATGATGTCCACTTTCACTGACAGCAAGAATTCCCTAACAGCTACCATCATACTGTGTACAACTGGAAAACTCAACTAAGTGAGGAGCACTGAGCCACTGAGAGCAATTATCTGTGAATGAAGATACTTTCCAAGATCATTTTCTCTCCCTTGCAGCTAGCTGTTAGTTCAGCCTGTGCTTCCCATTGGTATTTATTCTTATACCATTATTTCACTCCCCTGACTCACATAATGAAGATTAAATATGACTCCTGAGGCTTATGTAGTAAAGTGCTCTCATATACACTGCATTTTATTGATTTTTAAGAAGCAGTTTTTTTTTTCACCACGTTTTAACACCCCAGAATTTCAGTGTATCTTACACTTGAAGTCAGAAGAGTTTAATCGGGAGCATTTCTTCTTTCTTAATGGCACAAAAATAAGGGTAAGCAATCATATCTGAGATTTGATAAAATTCAGTATTATTTCATTAGATCTTCACAACACCTGTGAGATAATATTACCAGCTCCATTTCCCAGGTGAAGAAACTGATCTGCACAAGAACGTAAGGCTGGTAAGTGGCGAAGCCAGAATTCAAAACACAAGGAAAAAGAATTCCTTGTTTTGCCTCAATGTGGTTAACTTCTAACACTTAAAAAGAGCTTAATCTAAGTACTTTGAACTGAAGTTTATTGCTATTAATTAAATAAGCTCATATTCTGAGGCTCTCTTCCAAACTTCACAAAGCAGATGTGAAATTACTTTTTCCTCTCTTTTCTCTATTTTTTGTATCATCACATACTACCTTATTTCTTGTAAAACTTAGTCAGGGCTGCCTGAAGGTGAAGTCCAATGACCTAATTCATGATACTATCTTCTGTGAGTTATTAGTGGCCATGAAGTCATATTCATGTTAAAAATAATTAGTTATGCTAACCTGTGTCCTACCTTTACAACATACTCATTTCTGTTACAACACTGCAGCAGCTATCTCATCGCCCGTACTCAGATTTCCTCATGTGTACCAGGTCTACTTAACCCCAATGCTTATTAGCACTCCTATTAAAGGGGCTGTACAAGTTACTGTCTCAGAAACTTACTAGGTAGCCTGAAGCAGTAATTTTTAGTTACCACTTTTAAAAACAATTTTATTTACTGAATTTTTCTTTTGCTCAGTCCAAAGCACTGTGCTTTAAAAAATTCTACATACTAAGGAAGGAAAAACCCCCATAAAATGAGGAAATCAAACCAACCTGGCATATGCTGAAAGGTAAGATGGGTTTGCATAAACCACAGAAAGGAAGTACATTCTACACAAGAGGAACCATAACTAAAATCCCCACGCCCCATTGGTCAAACTAGAAACTGGGACTCTAGAAGGTTCCTGGTTGCAACTGTTAGGAAATTGTGAAGAAAGGTAGTGTTCCTTCAACATTCTAAATCTACAGTATTCAGCAATACACAAATCAGTCATCTACTAAAGAGAAACATCAACAACAGGAATGCATTCATACATTAGGCAGCTGTACCGATTACAGAGAGCCAGGATAATTAGAGGTTTGGGATATTTCATATGCTACCCCGAAAAACTACTTGGCATCTCTATAGCACAATAAGTGAGTTTTCATTTTACAGTTTTTGAAGCATTTAAATATATATCTAGCACTTGATTTAATAAGCAGAAAACTTGAGAAAGAGGTAGGCATATATTATCTGCGTTACAGACAGGTAATTTGGAGAATATGATTTCTCAGTAATGACTCACAACAACTCAGGAGTACTACCTAGCTATTAATTCAACCATTATAAATCCCTAGCTAGAACCCCAAACGAACCTGAATACACATGTAATTAACTAATGAGTGACCTGGATTAAATAAAAAAATTTAAAGGTCCACAGGTAAGAAGAAATGTTTTAGAAGAAAGCTCCTTTAATTTTCATTGAAAAACTGCACTGAACACTTCATTAATAAATATATGTAGCCAAGGCAAACGGATTAAGTTGTCTTCAAAAACTGCCTTGCTGCAACTGGACTAAACCAAAGCTAAGAAGTTTCCTGAATACAAGCAAACACTTCGAGGGACAGAGTAGCAGGGGTGGGGGTCTGGGGATCATCCTTTCAGGGGACATCTAGGTCAACTGGCATAACAAAGTTTATTAAGAATGTTCTGCATCCCACTTTGGTGAGTGGCGTCTGGGGTCTTAAAAGCTACTGAGTGGCCATCTAAGATGCATCAATTGGTCCCAAACCACCTGGAGTAAAGGAGAATGAAGACCACCAAAGACACAAGGAAAGTATTAGCCCAAGAGACAGAAAGGGCCACACAGACCAGAGACTTCACCAGCCTGAGACCAGAACTATATGGTGCCCGGCTACCATCAACGACTGCCCTGGCAGGGAACACAACAGAGAGTCCCCGACGGAGCAGGAGAAAAGTGGGGTGCAGAACTCAAATTCTAGTAGAAAGACCAAACTTAACGGTTTGACTCAGACTGGAGGGACCCAGGAAGACATGGCCCCTGGCTCTCTATCAGCCCAAACTAAAACCATTCCCGAGGCCAACTCTTCAGACAAAAATTAGACTGGACTATAAGACATAAAATGGTACTTGTGAAGAGTGTGCTTCTTAGCTCAAGTAGATACATGAGCCTTAAATCGGCAGCTCCTGTCCAGAGGCG
>NW_004444013.1:11092260-11120206 GCF_000243295.1 Trichechus manatus latirostris
AAAAAAAAAAAGAAAAAGAAAATTACAGACCAATATCCCTCATGAACATAGACATAAAAATCCTCAACAAAATTCTAGCCAATAGAATTCAACAACATACCAAAAAAATAATTCACCAACTGGGATTCATACCAGGTATGCAGGGATGGTTCAACATTAGAAAAACAATCAATGTAATCCATCACATAAATAAAAGAACCACATGAACTTATCAATTGATGCAAAAAAGGTACAGTGACAAAGTCCGACACCCATTCATGATAAAAACTGTCAGTAAAATAGGACTAGAAGGGAAATTCGTCAACATAACTAAGGGCATTTATACAAAGCCAACAGCCAACATTATCGTAAATGGAGAGAGCATTAGCATTCACTGATTTTCCACCTTCATGTTGTTTAATAACCTTTTGTTTCACTTCCAAATCGACCCATCTCCTTTGCCTCTTGCTACTGCTACTAGTAGCACTGGTTTTGCTGCATTTAGGAGCCATGATGCACTTCATGGTAATATTTTCAAAAGAAAATTAAACGAGAGAGATAACGCTATAACATTCAAGAGACTCACAATACACGAGATTGGATGCTGCTGCCTACAAGTCGAAGCATACACTATTATAAACTTTGCAACTGTAAGTAGGGAAAATTCATATTAAAATAACGACAGAAAGTATACTACAGTACATACATAAGCCTGTGACATAAGGCATTTATTATGACTATCAAGGCATATGTATTATAGGTTATATACGTACTGTACCATTACACGCCTGGCAGCACAATCGCTTTGTATACAAGAGACATGAGACACGTGTTTAATGCAGGAAGCTGTTGCATTTGCTTCATCCGATTACATCTGCTACATCTTGTTCTCCGATAGGGATTTCTGAACTCTATTACTACCTTATGGGACCACAAAGGTATATGCAGTCAGATGTTGCCCAAACGGACGTTACGCGGCACATGCCTGTAAATACAGTGCTTGAGAAAATACTTTAAATTTCTTCCTAAAGCTGGGTTGCAAATTTCAACTATAAACTGAGTCTGTTAAATGTCTTTAACCTGGTAATTCAATTCTGTAGGAATACTGCTACTCTCTACCAGGTAAATATTAGGCAGTTTATTAATAAAGGAAACAAGGACAGCATCAGTGTGTGTACATTTTAGTAGTCGTGTTTCTAAAGGGTAATGAAGAGATAATCAGAGACAAGTTCAACTTTTAGCTTGCATGTATACAATCTAACACTCTGTAATATAATAACTATCTTCAGTAAATACCAGCGAGCCAATGAAAAAGGAAAAAACAAATCACGCCACAAGGTAAAAAGTCATTTTTTAGCTGGAGATAAAGTGTAAACAGTGTGCATTATGAAGAGGTCAATGGACTTTAGGAAGCTTAAAAAAACAGAAATCTGTGCCAAACAGGAAAGCGGAGTACCATCATCACACGTACCTCAACATTTTACATAATTTCTTGCACATCAAGAAGTGTCTTTCTTAGCACTCACAAAGCCAAAACATTATTGTGATTCTGCTTATAATCCTACCCAATTTAAAGAGAACATTTCAAATTGACTGAAAGTAAATAATAATAATATTCCAGAGTAGCTGCTATCAACTACCCATCCTCAGGGCAGACATGAAGTTCTATCAGCACACACCAGGGTTAAGCAAAACTCCTGGCTGACTAAATGTTAATCCATGTTTTTTCCTCCCATTCAAGAAAGCAAGTGAGAGATTATGAGATAGCCTTGAAAATACTCATTTATTCTTTTATATTTTATGGTTTAATACAATATTTGATACACAGTATTCATGTAATGTATGTAAGCTATGAAGCCCTAGAAAGCACCCACATCCCTACCACCTGGGCACCTACTATCTGCTCCTTCCCTTTTCCATCTTTACTGCCTGCCTCCCAGAGCTAACCACTATCCTGAACTTAGTGTTTATTATTCCCGTATTTTTTTTCCTATTACATACACAGGTATTTCTAAACAATATATACAACATGTTTTTGAGCTGTATAAAAATGGGATCATATGGTACTGTCTTCTGCCACTTGCTTTTTGTTTCTAAATATTACATTTTAAAATACTTCCATGCTGTTATGCATAGCTGCCATCTATTAATTTTCAATTCTGCATAATATTCCATAGTGTGAATATACTACTTTATTTATCCATTCTCCTGACAATGAACATTTGAGGTTGTTTCCTTTATTTCATTTTTTATTGTTTTGACAACTGCAAACAATGCAGTAAACATTTCTCTTGGTATAGAGGTTTAAGAGTTTCTAGGACAGAGGTCGAGAAACTGTTCCTGTAAAGGGTCAGACAGTAAATATTTTAGGCTCTGCAGGTGATTCGGTCTCTGTCGCAACTACTCATCACTGCTGTTTTAGCACCAGGACAGCCAGAGAAAACATGTAAAGGAACGAGCATGGTTGTTTTTCAGTAAAACTTTACTTATGGACATTAAAATCTGATTTCGTAATTTTCACATTGTCACAAAATATTATAATTATTTTTTACAACTATTTAAAAATGTTAACACTTATTCTTAGCTCGTGGCCATATAAAAACAGACAGCGGGGCAGGCTGCGGACCGCAGGCTACAGTTGGCTGGTACCTGTTCTAGGGTATATACTTAGAAGGGAAACTGCTTAGACTACAGTGATACTAAAGTTTAATGTTACAAAACAGTCCCAAATTGTTTTCTACAGTAGTTGTAACACCAGCAATGAATAAGCAGTCCCACTGTTCTGTCCAAGACTGTGATCCTAAAATAAACATTTCACCTTAAAAGAAACCAAGGCCCACTTTATTATTTTTTTTTATTTTTCCCATACAAAAATTCATACATACATTGTTATGTGACTCTAATTGCTCTCCCCATACTCTGACAGCACACCCCTCCTTTCCACATGTCCATTCAACCAGCTCCTAAACCTCTCTGCCTTCCCATCTCACCACTGGACAGAAGCTGACCATTAAGTCTCTTGTATCTACCTGAGCTAAGAGGCACACTCTTCACGAGTATCACTTTATGTCCCACAGTCCAGTCCTATCCCTGTCTGAAGAGTTGGCCTCAGAAATTGTTTTAGTTCTGGGCTAATAGACAATCTGGGGGCCATGCTTTCTGGGGCTCCTCCAGTCTCAGTCAGACCATTAAGTCTGGTCTTCTTACTAGAATTTGTGTTCTGCACCCCACCTTTCTTGTGCTCTATCTGGGACTCTCTCCTGTGTTCCCTGTCAGCGTGGTCATCGGTGGTAGCCGGGTACCATCTAGTTCTGGTCTCAGGCTGATGAAGTCTCTGGTCTATGTGGCTCTTTCTGTCTCTTGGGCTAATACTTTCCTTGCGTCTTTGGTGTTCTTCATTTTCCTTTACTCCAGGTGGTTGGGATCAATGGATGCATCTTAGAGGCCGCCTGCAAGCTTTTAAGACCCCAGACGCCAAGGCCCACTTTACAAGAAACCCCTCTTCCTGGGGAAAATGACTGATACCAGGTTTAAAGTAGAAAATGTACAAGACAAACCTGGAACATACTAGATACAATCCAAGACTACCAGGATCCTATCAAAGGGCTTAGGAGCAAACCTAAGGAGGTCTGACTGCCCAAACAGAAGGTCAATTTGAGCACCAATAAAGATAAGTGCAACAGACTGAAACATAGTAAGTAGTTTAAGTCCATTACCAGAATACCAACTGCCATTGAGTCGATTCTGATTCATGCTCCATTAGTTCATAATGTTATCAGAAAACAATCACAGCACTCTGAATTGGTCACTGCTATAGAATGCTGGTGAACCAATCCATTTTTTAAAAAAACAGGTAGAGAAAGAGAGAGAATTAAGGATCTACCCGGCCTTTCCCTAATGACTTGAACCATGAGGTAAAACCCAAAACCAAACCCACTGCCAATGAGTTGATTCCAACTCATAGCAACCTCAAAGGGTTTCCAAAGCTGTAAATCTTTATGGAGGCAGACCGTCACATCTTTCTCCCACTGAGTGACTGGTAGGTTGCAACTGCCAATCTTTTGGTCAGCAGACAAGCACTTAACGCACTTAACCACTTCGACACCAAGGCTCCATATAATAGTACAGCAGCTATTAACTAATGAAGGAATGGTGAAATTAGAATACAAGCATTTTGCAATCCCTAGGGGATCTAGACAGTGATAATCAATGGCTGATAATTCAAAAAAAAAACCGATCAGACATTATGTACCACCTGATGGAAAAACACACCACCACCTATGAAACAGTACAGCCACAAACAAACAACGAAATATCAAACCTGAATCTGACCAGGCCTCTAGATCCAAACACCAATTTACAGGAAATACAAACAGATGGTGGGACATGTTAAACAACATCCCCATACGGTTTTCTAGGCGGTAATCTTTATAGGAGCAGATCACCAGGTCTATCTCCCACGGTGCTGCCAGGTGGGTTCGAACTGCCAACCTTTCGCTTTGCAGCCTAGTGCTTAACTGTTGCTACACCAGGGCTCCTTAATCAGCAAAATACAGACTATGAAAAACACTCAGGGCCAAATGCCTAGTTAAAAGCAAAGAGGAAAAAAGACAAAAGAGAAAAATAGTCCTTATCTTTTAAAGAGTGAAATATTCAACAATGTCTGGAATTTGCTTCAAAAGAGTATGAGGGGTTAAAAAAAAAAAGTATAAGGAGTAGAGAAAGTATCTGGGGCAGAATGAAAGAGGATGCCCATGAGATGATGGTTACTCAAGCTAGGTGAAAGGAACATGAGAATTCATTATATGATCCATCTAGTCTACCTTTGACATTTTCCAGTCAAAAGTTTAAATAGAAAAACATAAGATGTAACAATTTACAATCTATATTCTTGCCTATTCTTGGTATGAAAAGTCCTTTCTAAAATTCTTGCCAACCAAGTGGGTATAAAATGGTATCTGTCATAGATTAAATTGTGTCTCCCAAAAATATGTATATCAGTTTGGCTGGGCCATGATTCCCAGTATTGTGTGACTGTCCACCATTTTGTCATCTGATGTGATTTTCCTGGGTTGTAAATCCTACCTCTATGATGTTAATGAGGTGGGATAGGTGGCAGTTACATTAATGAGACAGGGCTCAAGCTACAAGACTGGATTGTGTCTTGAGTCAATCTCTTTTGAGATATAAAAAAGAGAAGTGACCAGAGAAGACGGGGAGACCTTATAACACCAAGAAAGCAAAATGTGTTCTTTGGACTCAGGGTTCTGGCACGGGGAAGCTCTAGTCCAGGGGAAGATTGATGAGAAGGACCTTCCTCCAGAATAGACAGAGAAAGCCTTCCCCTGGAGCTGACACCCTGAATTTGGACTTCTAGCCTACCAGGCTGTCAGAAAATAAATTTCTCTTTGTCAAAGCCATCCACTTGTGGTATTTCTGTTATAGCAGCACTAGGCAACCAAGACAGAATTCAACTAAGGCCTTGATCTGCATGTAACTGAATACTGAAGTTGAGCATCTTTCCACAGACAGATATGCCATTTCTGTTTCGTCTTCTGTGAAATGGCTGTTTCTGCTTTTGCCTAGTTTTCTACTAGGTTTTTTTTTCCAATATATATAAAGAATGTTTACAAATATTCTGGATACAAATACTTTGTACTTACATGTGTTACACGTGCTGCAAACATTTTTCCACTTTTTTTAAGGTGTTTTTTGATAAACATTTTTTTCAATGTTTTTGAATTTCAGAGTCAAGTTTTTCTTTTATGGTTTGCTCTTTGTACCATTTAGCTACACTTCCCTACCCTTAAATTATGAAGATACTCTACAAAGTTATTTATAAGATCTTTTCTTCTAAAAGCTCTAAAGTTTTTACTTTCACATTTAAGTCTTTAATTCACTAGGAACTGATTTTTGTGTTTGGTGTGAGGTAGAGATCCAGTTTCAGCTTTTCCATATATATAAATGCTGTCTGAACCTCATTTGTTGAGTAGCCCATCTCACTGATCTACAATATCATCATTAATGTGAACAATCTGGGGCTCTACTAAGGTCCACTGGTCTGTTTGTATGTCCTTGTCCTAATACTAATCTTACTGTCTTTCTGTCCTGCATTCTGGATAATTTATTCAGATTTTCCTCCCCATCATTTATTCTCTCTTAGCCTACAGACTGGGAGCCCTCGTGGCACAGTGGTTAAGCACTTGGCTGCTAACCAAAAGGTTGGCAGTTGAAACCCACCAGCCACTCCACAGGAAAAAGATGTGGCAGCTGCTTCCATAAAGATTATAGCCTTGCTGAGAGCTGGGGACCATGGTCTCAGGGGACATCTAGCTCTATTGGCAAAACATAACTTATAAAGAAAATGTTCTATATCCTACTTTGGTAAGTAGCATCTGGGGCCTTAAAAGCTTGTAAGCAGCCATCTAAAATACTCCACTGATCTCACTGCGTCCAGACAAGGGAGAATGAAGAAAACCAAAGACAAAAGAGAAAGATTAGTCCAAAGTACTAATGGACCACAACTATCACAGTCTCCACCAGACTGAGTCCAGCACAACTAGATGGTGCCTGGCTACCACCACCGACTGCTCTGACAGGGATCACAACAGAGGGTCCTGGACAGAGCTGGAGAAAAATGTAGAACAAAATTCTAACTCACAAAAAAAAAACAGACTTACTGGCCTGACAGAGACTGCAGAAATCCCAAGAATATGGCCCCCAGACACCCTTTTAACTCAGTACTGAAGTCACTCCTGAGGTTCACCCTTCAGCCAAAGATTAGCCAGGCCCACAAAACAGAACGAGCCTAAATGGGCACACCGGCTCAGGGGCAGGGACAAGAAGGCAGGATGGGACAGGAAAGCTGGTAACG
Source organism: Trichechus manatus latirostris (assembly GCF_000243295.1). Lineage (NCBI taxonomy): Eukaryota > Metazoa > Chordata > Mammalia > Sirenia > Trichechidae > Trichechus > Trichechus manatus. The sequence continues at coordinate 11,099,114 of NW_004444013.1, forward strand.
GAGAACCCAAGTTCGAGAGGGGAAGAGTGTTGACGTGTCGTGGGGTTGGCAATCAATGTCACAAAACAATATGTGTATTGTTTAATGAGAAATCAATTTGTTTTGTAAACCTTCATCTAAAGTATAATTAAAAAAAAAAAAAAGATTACAGCCTTGCTACTATTACTGAACATTTTAATCAAAGGTTCCATAGAAGAATCCTGATCAAAAAGGGGAAAATGCAGAACAGAATCTCTAATTGTCATGGACTCTAAACTTTCTGGAGCCATGGAGAGTAGATGAACTCCTGAAACTATAGCCCTGAGATAATATTTAAACCTTAAACCAAAAATATCCACTACAGTGTCATCTTAAAATTAAACAATAGTTTACTTTAACTAATAAAAAAAATGTCTGCCTTGAGCATTAAGCTCTTTTAAGAACTATCTATATGGGATCAAATTGACAACAGCAACTTGAAACATTAGATAGGAACCTCGGGGGGGCTGTGAGTTTATGTTAATGAGGGAAGAACAACGTGGAAAAGGAGGGAGAGAATGGTTGTGCAACTCAAAGAATGTAATCAATGTCACTAAACTGTACATGCAGAAACTGTTGAATTGGTATATGTTTTGCTGTGTATATTCTCAACAATAAAATAAATGAAATTTAGGGGGAAAAAAGACAGAGATTACAGTCTTGGAAACCATATGGGGCAGTTCCACTCTGTCCTATAGGGTCACTGTGAGTCCGAACCGACTCAACAGCAATGGATTTTTTAGCCTATAGGTTATTTGATCTTTCCATTTTGCTTTTTTCTCTATGTCAATCATATCTTTCATTTCTAAATTACTGTTGAGTTTCTTTTCAACAATATCCAGCCATTTAATAGTCTTTGGTTGCTTGATAACTTTGATTATCCTATCTTTCATTTTTTAAGAAGTCCAGAACTTGATTATTAAACATTTTCTATCTAGTAATTGCAACATTTGAAGTCCTTGCCTGTTATTTCTGCTCATTTTCTCATTTACGGTGGTTTCCTTTTGTGTTTAGCGATCTTAGAATCTAAATTTGTATTTGCCTGATCTTTGTAGTTTTCTACTGCTGCCATTAACAAATTACCACAAATTTAGTGGTTTAAACCAACACAAATTTATTATTTTACACTTCTGTAGGTCTTAAATCTGCTACAGGTCTCACTGGGCTAAAATCAAGGTTTCAACAGGCTATGTTCCCTCCGGAGGCTCATTAGAGTTATTGGCTGAGGTCCCCGTTTTCTGGCTGAATGTAAACTGAGGGTAGTTCCCAGCTTCTAGAAGCCGCTGCACTCCTTAGCTCAAGGTTCCCTTCTTCCATCTTCAAAGCCAATCACTGCCAGTTAAGTCCTTGTCAAGTTGCATCTCTTCTACCTCCCTCTTCTGCTTCTAAGAAATCATGTGATTAGATTGGGCCCACCCAGATAATCCAGGATACTCTCCCCATCTCAAGGTCCTTCATTTTAACCACACCTGTAAAGTTCCTTTTGCCAGGTAAGGTAACATTCACAGGTTCTGGGGATTAGAACATGGAAATCTTTGGGGGCCATTACTTTGCCCATTACAGTCTTAATCTACACAGAGCTCCTCTGTCACTTCATAGTTTTCAAGTTTCCATTCTCCTCTAGCAGGAACTCTCTCCACAATGCCTCCTCCCCTCCAATCCATCTTCACCATTCAGATCTCAACTTGGACCTCCCTGTCTCCAGGAAACTATCCTTCATGTCCCACAGGTTAGATGCCCCTGCCTTTGGGCCCCCAATACACCCTATATTTCTTATCACAGTAGTTATCATACTGTATATTTTAAATGCCCATCTGTCTTCCCCACTAGACTGCAAGGTAAATGGGGTCAGTGGTCAGGCCTGTCTAATCCACCAAGGACTCGCCAGAGCCCTGCACAGTGCCTGGCACTCAGAAGTGAAGGGTAGGGGACTGAAGGAGAGAAAAAAGTACATGAGACAACAATGAGGGGCATGAGAAAGGGAAAGATGAGTGAGAGAAGGACACAAAAGAAAAAGCGAGAGAGAAAGAGACAGAGATCCATAATCAACCTAGTGGCTAAGAAAGTAAATTTGTTTTCAGAGTTAAACACATAAGATTATAAAAATAGTACTACTTCCATAATTTTATCTTTACTTGGCAACGATTTTCCATTACTAATCATACCCTAGTGTACATGGTATTGGGGTACTTCTCTTTCCACTATTAAAAGTACATCACATATTCCTTCCCCAGGTCTCGAAGAACTCCCACAAACATTCTGTATTTACCCATTTTACAGTTCATGTTTAGCAGTATAACTACTGAGTTGTCTTTTTTAAAAAATAAGTTTTCTTAAAAAGTGAATTTTCCCAACTTATGCTCACCTGTGAAAACGAGTATTTATTTATACACACCACTTCCTCCTATAGTCTCGCTTTGCTGGCAAACATCATAGTTTCACTCTGTGCTAGCAAAGGAAGAACCCAAAGGCACACCCTCTCCTCCTAGGTAGCCCCAGGGTGCTGCTGGACTGTGGAGAAAGCCCAGGCATGAGCAGGGCTCTCCTGTTCGGCTGACCAAGTTCCCTGGGCCTCTTCTCTGACATTTGTAAAATAAGGAATCTTAACAGATGCCTTCTAAGATGTGACTAAATTAGTTTTGTCTGAACACTATGTAAATCTATTAATTTACAAACGTCATCCCCACTGGTCCGGGTCCATTCTCAGCAGCACTAGGTAAGTATACACTGGCTTCCTCTGTGTCTTCCCAGGCCCCAGTGGTTTGGCAATGGGAAAGAGCTATATAGCTGTCAAAGCCAGTGTCAGGTACTTACATACCTAATCTGTTTTCAGGAAATTCACATGGGAGATTTATGTGCCTACTTGAGAATTAAAACTAGTGAGCAGAGGGCTGAAAGGGTAAACTGGACAGAAGAAACTCAGGAACTGAGGGATACTAGACCAGCACTCTTCCAAAGTGGTCCTGACATAAAGTCCACCTATAAAATACAGTCTGGCTTTTTTTGTTTTTGTTTTTTAATCTGAGTACCACCAGTAAGCCCACTTTCTTCTTCCAACACGCTTACAAGTAGCTTTGTATCACAGAGACTTAGTAAAATGAATCATCATCATACTGTTGTTGCTCGTTGGTGTTGAGCTGATTCCGTCTCAGAGCAACCCTACAGGACTGTGTAGAACTGCCCCATAGGGCTTCCTAGGCTATAGTTTTTATGGAGCAGATTGCCAGGTAGGGTCAAACCATTAACCTTTCCGTTAGCGGCCAAGCACTTAACCACTGCACCACCAGGGCTCCTATCATCATAAACCAGTTGATGTTGAGTCAATTCCAACTCATAGTGACTCTAAGGGACAGAGGAGAACTGCCACATGGGGTTTCCAACAGCTGGTGGATTCAAACTGCTGACCTTCTGGCTAGGAGTCACAGCTCTCAACCACTCTGCCACCAGGGCTCCTCCTGTCATCACACTAGGTGAGAAAATTTGGACAATCATTGCAGACTGTACGTTTTTATTTAAAACCTCAAAATTACAGACCCACCTATCATAAAGGTTTCCTGTACACAGGATCTTAAGTCACTGAATGTTTCCCTTGTCTCTTAATGTAACAATGTATCTGTTTATAACATTAAATAATTTTGACTCTCCCTCATGTATCCTAATAGTAGAAAGGAAAGAGAAAATAAATATAGCGCTAAATATACTCAACCACAGAGAACAGTAAACAGGGCAATGACGATGTAGTTGATGAATCAGAGATTCCACGGACCCTTCAGCCAGAATATCAACAGCCTAGAGGAATAAATTGCACTGTGTGCTAATCACAACGGTGAGTGTTCCTCTTTGTTCAAAAGTGATTTTCAAGGTCAGCCAGCCCAACTGTTCTCTCGTATTAGAGAAAGGTTATATAATTGAGTGCTGACTGAATACCTGTGAATGAGATCATTTTATACAAAGCTACTGGTTTCTCTCAGCCCATTCCATTAAAATCTATTATCAAAGGTTCATTTCATTTCAATTTTAAAAACGCCAACTAGGATAGAGACTGCCACAATTTTGCTAATCTAAGGTGGCACAGTTTGGTCCAAGGAAGGTCAAGTTTAGATGACTTCTATCAGACTTCTGTGCCCCATGCCCCACGAAAATGATGACACACTGTATAATACTTTTCAAATTAGCATCTTAATTAAGTCGTTATTATAGTAAGTTGGTGCATAATCTACAGTGCTTAGGATTTTTAACAGCTTGGAGTCAGGATCTTCCTGAGGCCCAAGAAGCCAGCTCAGGAATAGGCAGACTCTAGTCCCAGAAGAGAAGCCCTGGTGGCACAATGGTTAACAGCTCGGCTGCTAACCAAAACGTCGGCGGTTCCAACCCGCCAGTGGCTCTGCAGGAGAAAGAACCTGGCAATCTGCTCCCCTAAAGCTTACAGCCTAGGAAATCCTATGGGGCAGTTCTACTCTGTCCTATAGGGTCATTGTGAGTTGGAATTGACCTGACGACACACAACAACAGTCCCAGAAGCGCTGTGGGGTCGTTCAACTCTGTCATAGAGTCGTGAGTCAGAATCAACTCCACAGCACACAACAGTCCCAGAAGCGCTGTGGGGTCGTTCATCTCTGTCATAGAGTCGTGAGTCAGAATCAACTCCACAGCACACAACAACAGTCCTAGAAGCAGAAACTCAGAGCCAGCTTCCAGGGCTTCTTCCCTGACAAACAGTCACTTCAGGGTCCCGCTAAGGTTTTGTTCTTCCATACAAGTTCCCACTGAAATCTGTAGAAACGTGTCCGCAAATCAATGACAACATTAGACTTACAATACCTGTTGTTATTAGGTGCCGTCAAGTCGATTTCTATACATAACCACCCTACAGGACAGAGTAGAACTGCCCCACAGGATTTTCTAGGCTGTAATCTTTAGGGGAGCAGATCGCCAGGTCTTTTCTCCCACAGAGCTGCTGGTAGGTTTGAACTGCCAACCTTTCGGTTAGTAGCTGAGCATTTTACCCATTGCACCACCGGGGCTCCTAACAATACCTAGCTGATACAATCTCTGTATAATAGAACAAGAGAATAGGAAGTGACCTAAATGTTTGTTCCTTACTTCCCAGGTAGGGCAGACCTTAAGTATCCTAGAAAAATGAAAGTACCTTTTCCTTTAAAATTTCCAGCATGAAGAACCTAACTTTTTAAGGTCTAACTTAAATTCTTGATAATATAATTGAAACGTGTTCTTAGGCAGTATGTCCTTAAAAGTTCTCTCTTCAAATATCTATGGATGAAACAATATATCTGGGATTTGCTTCAAAATAACAGGGAGGAGACGAAGTGTATGGTGGTGTGGATGGGGCAGGACTGGCCATAAGGGATGGGTGTGGGGACTGGTGGATGGGTGTAGAGAATTCATTATACTCTTCTGTCTGCTTTTGCGTATGTTGAAACTTCTCCATAATAGTTTTTTTAAGTACTCTCTTCATAACTATGCCACAAATTGCTCATAACACTGCCCTTGACAAGCTTCTATGGCACATAAAGGCAAGGTTATCCAGGGCTTCCTATTTGATGATGCTCCAGCTAATGTGTCTTTATATTATCCAGAAAAATAAATCAATGACAAGTTAGTCAAATATAATTAGGTGCCTCAAGACACTCAGGTGAATCCCAAATTAAAATTTAAGACAGGAGAGTAGGAGATAGAGTAAGATGGAGAAATAAATTCAGGAGTCACTGGAACAGACGCGATATCTGTAATTAGGAGTTCAGATGAGAATGGATTAGAAACCACCAAGCCACTCCACACCTAGTTAACTGACTTCACAGACCAGAGAAAATGAAAACCTGAGACTCAAGGAGAGAAAACTAGCATGACACAAGTCAATTCACAGTGGAGAACCCCAGAAAGGCCCGCAAATTGAAGTCACCAGGTACGTATAAAGACAGGAATGGGGAGGGGAGCTCAAAACAGCAGGATAGGTAGGAATCTTTAAAAAAGAATCAGATCTCACTATCCTCGTCCCAGCCCTGGTAGAAGTCTGAGATCTACCGAGTGGAGATGCTGAGCTAGAAGGACATCAAGCACCACAAATCTGTGCAACTTTGTAGAATCCACGGATAAAGAACATCTTAAAAGCTGCCAACAAGGGGGATAAAAGAGGCACATAGTAAAGGAAATCAGATCACTGGAAAGCCACCACTCCAACAGGGCCCAATGACAGATCAGCCAAACACGCTGAGAGGAGATTCAACTTCTGCTGAAGAATGTGGCATGAATTAATGATACGTACATAAAAAGCTAACAAAACAACAGAGGGCAAATCCGGGAAAACAAAGCTGTAAAAGGAATTTAATCATCAGAAGGACTACAGGGTCACAGTTGTGAATAATATTTATAGAGTCATAAAAATATAAACCCTGAATAGCGATTTAACCAGAGTTTAAATAACTATAACGAGAATAGGAAAAATGTGTGTATGCATGTGTGTGAATATATAAATCCTCTTCTTCCATAGTCGTTGTTAGGTGCCACTGAGTTGATTCTGACTCATAATGACCCCACGTGACAGAGTAGAACTGCCCCATAGGGTTTCGCAGCCTGTAATCTTTACAGAAGCAGACGGTCAGGTCCCTCTCCCACGGAACTGCTGGGTGGGTTTGAACCGTCAACCTTACAGTTATCAGCTGAATGCTTAACCATTGTGCCACCAAACCCAGTATCTAATCAAACCAAAAAATAGTGGCAGAATATTTAGCAATATGACTAAAAACTGCTAAAGGAAAGTGCCCTGGGAGGCACAGACAGTAAGGATAGGGAGGGGTAGGGCAGGGACTTGTTATTTTTATTATAAACCCTGAAAAACTATTTAATTTTTTAAGCTATTTACATGCATTATTTGACAAAAATTATAATTTCCAACAGAGAGAAAAAGGAGAGAGGGAAAAGGAAAAGAAACGAGGGCCAAGGAGTTAAGAAACAACAACATTTAAGGGATGAGACAAAGAAACAGCAGAATAGGAAACAGGAAAGACGAAGTTCTAGAGGCTGACGGAGAAACTGAAGAGAACATTGTCACAGGAAGCAAAGGAGGAAAGCGTTTTAAAAAGCACCATGGAGAGAAATATGGCAATTAATAACAAAAGAACCATAAAAGGCTAACTTTTTTTTTTTTTTTTAACTATTCCTGAGAACTTGTACTAAGGGAGTTATTCATAAAAAAAAAAAAGTAGAATAAAGCTTATGGAAAAAGATATACACTGAATTCCTATTACATAAATTTTATACTAATTTATAAATTATTTTCCTAATTTTCAATATGAAGGTTTTTTTTTTAGTACTTTAAGAATCAATTACATAATAAGTATTTTAAAATTTCACCTCAGTACTTTTAGATAGTAAACAGAAATAAATATCCACAGGAGGAATTATTGGAATTAGTCTATCCACATGTGGGTATATGTGTGTGCAACATACTAATAATATGGGTGTTCTTTAAAGTCTGAGACAGTCCAGGTTGGTGAACAGGGTAGACTGGGTGTTAGCATCCCTCATTCTAGAATGACCTTTGCCAATTCTGGTGGCATGGAATCAACTATGCTACTTAACTCATCTGGGCCTCAGTGTCTTCATTTGTCAACCAGAGCTTCAGCTCTAGAACTTTATATACAAGGATTTATGACTCCAAAGTTGCATAAGCCTACCAAGTGCCTGTATGGTTAATGTTGGTGATTAGAAGATCTTTTGTTGAAGCTAATTTTATTTTTCTTAAAGAACACTAATTGAAGTGACAGGACTATTTTGGTATGTCTGTTGTTTTCCTAGCACTCAAGTGTCTGGGGGATGCATCTTAGTAACAGTCACCGGCAGGCTGCATCCTTGGAAAGTACCAGCTGCTGCCTATATTGAGAACCATCGTACAGAGGCAAATTGCCAGGTAGGAACAGGGAGAGGGATTGTTTCTTTTCTTTTTGAAAGAAGCACTGGTTTAATTTATTGAGGGTTCTGAGGAAGAATTTACAACGTAAAAAATATTGTAAACTTAGTGGCTAATATGAGAGGCAACGAGTAGATCAGTTTTTAATAAAAAGCTGAAACTATAAAATTTTATAATGACGAGATAGTTAAAATAGATACTTTAAATGTGCAAAATGACTGCAAACTCATCTTCCTTTATCTTCTAAGTTACTTACTAGAGAAAACCAAAACCAAATTCGTTGCTATCGAGTCAATTCCAACTCACAGCGACCCTACAGGAGAGAGCAGAACTGCCTCATATGGTTTCCAAGGAGCACCTGCTGGATTTGAACTGCCGACCTTTTGGTTAGCAGCCATAGCTCTTAACCACTATGCCACCAGGGTTTAATTTAGTTACTATAATTAAAGTTTATAAAGTTATATATATAATTAAAGGTCATGTCAAACTCAAGTCTCCTGTTCAGTATTGCCCAAAAAAAAACCTTTTTTTTTTCAGGAGGGGCTTTGACTATGAACCTGTAGGGGAAAGACATGGCCCTCAGGGGACACTGAACTTCTGTTAATGGTGACAGGAAAATGTGGAAACGGATAATGGTCATGGTTAAACAACATGATAAACATCACTAATGTCACTAAATTGTACACGTGAAGAATGTTCAAATGGCAAACGACTTCTTACATAGTATTTACCACAGTTAAAACAAAAAGGTAAAAAAAAAAAAAAGACACAAACTTTATAAATTACTTTATAGTGGTTTCACTTTTGAATAAGGGCATCTTCCCTCAAAAATCACTATTGTAGATGCTTGTAACTAAATTGCTTTCTCCTACCCAAGGCATATATGCTGCCACAAACAAAAACAGAATCCTGAATTATCTGTACTAGTATATGAGCCTATGATGTTCTTAATCAAACTCAACTGATTATACAGTCAGTATAATGTAGCAGTTTCAGAGACACGTGTTCTGTGTCTCAGTCATCTAGTGCTGCTCTAACAGGAATACCACAAGTGGATGGCTTTAACAAAGAGAAGTTTATTTCTTCACAGTCCAGTAGGCTACAAGTCCAAATTCAGGGTGTCAGCTCCAGGGGAACGCTTTCTCTGTTGGCTCTGCAGGAAGTTCCATGTCATCAGTCTTCCTCTGGTCTGGGAGCTTCTCTGTGCAAGAACCTCGGGTCCAAAGGACGTGCTCTGCTCCCAGCGCTGCCTTCTTGGTGGTATGAGGTTCCCATGTGTCTCTGCTCACTTCTCTCTTTTATATCTCAAAAGAGATTGCATTAAGACACTAATCTTGTCAACCTCATCAGTATAACCTCATCACAGTGACAGAATTTATAACACATGAGGAGACCACATATAATCTCATCATACTAGTAGAGTTTACAACACATAAGGAAATCACATCAGATAACACAATCATACAATACTGGGAATCATGACCTAGCCAAGTTGCTACCCACATTTTTTTGGGGGACACAATTCAATCCATGACAGTCTGCTTTCTTTAGCTCATTATAAGAATATTTTGTACATATCAATATATCCACAGCAAACATTATCAACTAGCCAAAGGAAAAAAGTTCCTACTGAAAAAGACAAAATAAACTACAAATCCTAGGCTATACCAAGATCAATTAGCTTAGAAATATAAACTTTTTAAAAACAAGATGTTAAAGGCATGATATTACACTGTAAGCTATCGTACAGGTCAAGAATTGGGGGTTCTCATGAGTTGTAGTATGCACATACAGCTCCTGGGGAATTAAGAATGTCACTATATTACTATATCTGCTCCAGCTTAAGTCCTTCTAAGTCAACTGCCTCTTTGGCCCACATGGCAACAGGCAGAACCACAGCATAGCAGAGTTGACACCTCGATACCACGAAGTTCTCGGCTCACAGTCTCAGCATCTGATTGTCAGGCTATATTGGCTCACAGTTTTTACCGGTAATTTATACAAGATACTTACAAAATTTAGAGGCTATTATTTATACTGACTTCCACAAAAGGGACTAAAGTGAAAGAGAAAATAAAAAGTAAAAAAATACAGCTGTAACATGTTCTGTCCTGAAGTGTTTAAATTCCTATGTGGTCATAGCAACATTCCTACTTTTCACAGGAAGATTCTTCAGAACAATATTCACGCATGGTGGTCAGGATTGGCAATCGCTTCAGATTCTAGGTGTTGACATTAATTTAAAATTTTAAAATGTTTAAATTGCTCATGAAATAATGAATATCACCCATAAGTACTGTGCTCCTTTAAAAAATCAACTATACACCCTGCTAACTAAGAACTGAAGGCACTCCCTGAAATCCACCTTTCAGCCAGATTAGACAGGCCTATAAAACAAACAATAACACGTGAGGAACCTGCTTCTTAGTTCAATCAAGTACAGGAGATCAGACTGGTAACACCTGCCCAAAAGCAAAGACAGGCAGGAAGGAACAGGAAAGCTGGATGAATGGATGCAGAGAACCCAGGGTGGAAAGGGAAAGAGGGAGAGTGCTGATACAATGTGGGGATTGCAACCTAAGTCACAAAACAATTTGTGTATAAATTTTTGAATGGGAAACTAATTTGCAAGGTAAACTTTCACCTAAAGCACAATTTAAAAAAAAAAAATACCTATATGAGACCAAACTGTCAACAATTACTTTAAAACAAAGATGAGAACTTAAGGGGTCAGGGAAACCAGATTAACGGAAACTGAACAATCAGAACAGAAACAATAAGAATGTTCATACCTTGTAAAAAATGTAACCGATGTCACTGAACAATCTGTACAGAAATTGCTGAATGAGAACCTGAACTGCTGTAAACCTTCACCAAAAACACAACAAATTTTTTTTAATACTTAATTTTTTTCTTCTATCCTTGAATCTTACTAGTTACACAAGTCAACAGACTTATTTTAAATAACTACTACTATTTTGTCTCTAGTAGAATATAAAATATTTGTGTGGGGGGAGATCACCAGAAAAGCAATAGAAATGCAGATTTCCAGGCCTACATCCAGAATTCTGATTCAGCTGGTTCGTTTGGGGCCCAAACCAAACCAAAAAACAAAACCATACCATCGAGTCAATTCCGACTCATAGCGACTCTATAGGACAGAGTAGAACTGCCCCATAGGGTTTCCAAGGCTCTAAATCTTTATGGAAGCAAACTGCCACGTCGTTCTCTTGCAGAGCAGCTGGTGGGTTTGAACTGCTGACTTTTTGGTTAGCAGCTGAGAGCTTTAACCATTGCATCACCAGGGATCGTTTGGGGCCCAGGAATATGCAAATACCTAGGAGATCTAGATGCAAGTATCTTGTTAGGTAAAAACATCCTAACTTTTTCCTGAAACGTTTTTGGCTGAAACTGATAGCCCGGCTGGGATTTATATCAAACCGATGGGGGGGGTGGCGCAGTGGCAGGGTACAGATAAAAATTGTGGATGCTGGGTGATGGATACATGAGGTTGTTAAAATTAATCGAAACTCAAAGAAATTGAATCCTAAGGTTTATTCTGAGCAATCATTCTAAATGCATAAAGGGAGACCATTCTGATTCCCAAAAAAAGCAAATGGCTTGAAGTAGTCTGGTTACAAGGAGCTCTGGCTGCACAGTGGTTAGGTTGGTGGTTCAAACCTACCAGCCACTGCTTGGGAGAAAAATGTAGCAGTCTGCTTCCGTGTAGAGTACAGCTTTGGAAACCCTATGGGGCAGTTCTACTCTGTCCTACAGGGTTGCTATAAGTCAATGGAAATGGGTTGGTTTTTGTTTTTTTTAGGTTGCTTACAATGAAGCTTATAAAGAGAACAGATCAACCACTAGCTAATCTTAACATGATTGATTGAACCCTGCTCTCCCTCTTTTACTGAGGTCAACTGGTATCAGGTCACAATGTCATCTCTGGCCCTCCACTCACCTGCAGCCGTACCTACTTGAGATTTAAATGAGAGCCAGAGTCTTTTTCATTAAATCGGGAGGTAATAGTTTTGTTGTGACTGTCCTTTTCTAGCAGAAAAAGACCAATTTACACTGCTGTAGAGCAGCCTCTGGGAGAAACCAAATCAATCAATACCTTTGCAGTTTGGGTCAGGTTTTTTAGGTTAATACTTGGTTTGGTGGATAAGAAAAACCTTAAAATCAAAGCAAGACGTCTGTTATTAACTTTCCTCTTCAACAGGGTTCATTTTACTATTTACTTTTGTATACTTGAAATTTTCAATAACAAAAAAAATGGGGGAAAAAAAAAAAGAAACGTTCCATTATCAGACCAAAACAAGTCTCCAGCACCTCATCCGCTTCAAGAGACTTGCCATCAATTATATCAGAACTTTTACACAGAACTGTCTACAAGCCCTTTCAATAATTTCCAATGCTGGAAGACCATCGTTCCCCCAAGTAATTTTTCTCCAGCTAAACTCTTAAGTCAAGAAGTTCCCCTCATAGATTTAGACATCAGACTGCTACTGGAATCAAACAGGTCTATTGTACACATGGAAACCCTGGCGGCACAGTGGTTAAGAGCTATGGCTGCTAACCAAAATGTCAGCAGTTGAAATCTACCAGTCACTCCTTGGAAACACTATGGGGCAGTTCTATTCTGTCCCACAGGATTGCTATGAGTCGGAATTGACTCGACAGCAATGGGTATTTTTTTTTTAATTGTACATATATGTCTTGCTCTCAAAATAAAGACTCTATCCATATTATTATGCTGTAGGGTAAAAACATTATAAAGTTTAATAAAGGAAAAAGAAAAGTTTTATTCGGTATATATTCAAAGAGGCAAAAGTGGGAAATGGACAAGCGTGCTGCCAGAGCCATGTCTGTCATCAGTATTTATTTATATTACAAATGCGCAAAACCATCGAAAGCTTCAGCTTTTCATATAATGGCTAGAAACTGTGAAAAATCTAATTTTGAATTCTTTCTTAACAATCATTGGTACAGGTTTCAGTAATGACAGTCCATTACTGAATTTGTTGCTCCAACAAATCTTACTACTCACTAATAGGAAAAGATAAGAGTGGAAGATACATGGGTCTTTTGTGCTGTTTTATGATTTATGTGAAAGGTTCCCTAAAAGATGTTTTCCAAGATTGTCCCAGGTATTGTCTTTATAACTCAAGAGCCCAGTTGATGTGTCCTTGTGAGTCCCTGTGGGTCCCTCTGAATCCAGCTCCAGATGGGTCACATTCTAGGACAGGGAATAATGCCTTCAACATTATCTCCTAAATCAATTATAATGCAGTTGGTATCACAAACATGAGATTTAGAATATTAATAGTGGTGTTTGGGGCAAATAACACCCAAGTGACAAGTCATCTGTCTCTAAGAGTTCCTTTGCCCCTCCAAAAGGGCTCTCGCTCTCTCTTTTCTTTTTTGGACTAGGATTACATATGGAATTTGAGGATCAAAATTCTACAGTAATGTTGCAGCAGCAATGAGCAAATCCAGCACCTAGATCTTGGAGCTTCTTGTGTGCAAGAAAGTAAAGAAGAGCTCAAAAAAAAAAAAAGATAGGGTATGACAAAGGGACACAGGAGTCAAGTGAAATAGCTACCAATATACAAAACAGGTACAATCTGAACAACAAAATAGCACTGGATTATATCCTGAAAATAAAACCTAAACCCACTGCGGTCGAGCCGATTCTGACTCACAGTGACCCTACAGGACACAGTACAACTGCCCCATAGGGTTTCCAAGGCTATAATCTTTACGAAGCAGACTGTCACATCTTTCTCCCTCAGAGTGGCTGGTAGGTTTCAGTCAGCACCCGAGTGCTTAACCACCAGGGCTCCTTTAGACCTGAAAGCAAGAGGTTTTAATTCTCCTTGTTGAAAACAGGCAAGAGGCTTCCCTCCTCCCCTGTTGTTTCAGAATTCACTTTAGATAACTTGTCATTGTAAATTGTTTCAGTCTCTTAAAGATGTAAATTCTTTTTCTGTCTCTTAGAGAAGTATACAAATCTAAGGGGTCTCCTCAAGGGTCTGGCAGCCACCTCTTTAAAATGAAACTACAAGTGATCCTCTCTACCCTTCAGAAAGGAGATTAGCATTACCTCAGGAAGCCCTGCCCCAAATTGCAAATCTACCTCCTGCCATAAAGACTCTAGAAAATTAACAATATTATCTTGAAAACATGAATATCTTTGCAATCTCTCTAGCTGATAGGCTGTGATGCATCATATTCTGGCTTAATGCTTATGCAATAATAAAACTGTCCTTTCTCTTTGAGTTTTGTGGAGAGGTTTTCTGTGTTGGGAGTAGATTTTGTTTTCAGTAATTTTTCCGCAACAGACCCAAAGTACAAAATAAATATCTATGACTCTATATTGATATAAATGACTGAATAAATAACTAAATAAAGGAGAACAGACAAATATCCCCTGCAGAAGAATTTCAAATCATTTACGGAGGTACATCCCCCCTCAAGGAGGTAGAACATAACTCCCCACTTTTAAGTGTGGGTTGTACATAGTGACTTCCTTCCAAAGAGAATAGTATGGAAAGGGGAGAGAAAAGAAACTTTACAGTGAAGAAACCTAACGAACACCACCTCAGTCAGCTGACCAAGTGACAAGTCATGCCGAAAGCACGTACCCGTATGTGATGAGAACGGCACTTTATCTTTGCGGACTTTCTCTGAAAAATGCATAACCCCAGTATAGTCACGAGTAAAACATCAGACAAATTCCAGAGGGGGGACATTTTACAGTAATACCTGACCAGTACTCCTCCAAACTGACAAGGTCATCCAAAACAAGAAACAGATTGGAGGCGCTCAAGGTGACATGATGACTAACTCTAGCAGAAGAGAAAAACGACATTAGGGGAAAACTAAAGAAATCTGAATGAAGTATGGTCTTTATTTAAATGTAATGTATTAGCTTTGGTTCCTTAGTTGTGACAAATGTACCACACTAAAGTAAGATGTTAATAATAGGGGAAAATGCGTGAGGGAAATACAGGAACTCTCTGTACTATCTTTGTAACTTTTCTGTAAATCTAAAATTATTCCAAAAGAAAAAGTTTATTATTATAAAAAATTATAAATGGCCTCATTCCAGGCTGGATGAAAAGTTCACAGGAGAATGACAGGCTGCACCCTCTCCTTGTAACACACACTGGAGCACTGGTTTGGAGAAACTTAGTTTCCTGGTATCACCTTCATCTTCCTCACTCAGGAATTCTGACTGAATGTCTACAAGCTGGAAAATACCATACAAACTCTAGAAATACCAACAATGTAAGACACAATCCTTGCAAACTAGGTGAAGAATCAGGACTTAGACAAACAACAACTTGAAGTGTTATTTGCTAAGTGTAAAAGGTTGGAGGGTACAATGAATCCAAAAGTTTTTTGATCACACAGTCTACCAGAAAACTTTCTTTACTTTCCTTCCATTTCATGTAAATTTGTTTATTTATAAACCCCAAAAATGTCTCAGGGACTATAGAATATAGTCTCATAAACTACAGAATATAGTCTGTATCTTAAAAAGTCACATAACTAGAAATTTAAAATAATGAAATGAAAATAAATAAAAACCTAAGTTCCAATATTTTCATCCTGTACCCAGGGAACATCTTGCTCCACAGGTACATACTCTAGGGGTCAGGAGGAATCTCTAAGGGCTGGGTCAGCAGAAAGGTCTTTTAAGGGAAGTTGGACCTGCAAGGGGTTTTTTTTTTTTTTTTTTTAAAAAAAAAGAAAAAATCACTTAAGAGAAGCAAGGAAAAGAAACAGGCCATTCCTAACAAAGGGAATATATGGAGACCAGGGAAGATGGGAATTTGTACAGCATATTTTATAAACTATTAACTCTTAAGATAAAAGTGCCATCAAAGGGAGGAGAGAGTGGAGGCAGGGACAGCAGAGAGCTAGCCTCCCTTGAAGGAGCCCTGATGGTGCAACAGTTAAGTGCACAGCTGCTAAGGGAAAGGCTGGCGGTTCGAACCCACCCAACAGCTCCATGGAAGACCTGGCAATCTGCTTCCATAAAGATTACAGCTAAGAGAACCCTATGGGGCAGTTCTAGTCTGTCATATGGGGTCCCTATGAGTCAAAATTGACTCAACAGCACCTAACAACAACAGCCCCCTTTGACCAATGCTTCCCACACTGGGGACGGACGCAGGGAGCTAGGGGTTAATCTAGCCACTGCATATGGTCCTGGCACATCTTTTTGACTTGAAGGTAATTTAAACCTTTTAAAACATATTACACAGTAGAATGGTAGAACGCAAAATCTGCCAAATTGTCAAAAACAAAATGTAGGGATTACCCTGCCTTCAAAGCCCCAGGGGTGCAGAGTGGTACAGAGTCACTCCTGTGTAGTTAAAAACCAAAAAAACCAACCAGTTTATGTTAAGTGGACTCCAACTCACAGTGGCTGCAGGTGTGTCAGAGCAGAACTGGGCTCTCTAGGGTTTCCAATGGCTGATCTTTCTAAAGTAGGTCATTAGGCCTTTCTTCTGAGGTGCCCCTGGGTGGATTCAAACCACCAACCTTCCGGTTAGTAGCTGAGCACAATTGGTACTTCAGGACAACTTTTGTAGGTGGGAGAGGAGAAACTGCAAAACACTGGCCTAGACAGTGAGAACAAGAGACACTTCCCAATGTGTAGTTTCAGGCACCTGAGACAAATGTCATCAACAGTTCTACTCTGTCACATGGGGTCACTACATGGGGTCGTTATGAGTTGGAACAGACTTGATGGCACCCAACAACAAACTTAGATTGATCATAGTTACTCTGAGTAAATTAAAACCAGCAACTGTTCACATGCAAGTGCTTTAGTCATCTTGGAGTTTAAAAAAGGCTTATTATATGAAAGCAGAGTAACTCAGATAATCTTAGAAATGTCTAGCATAAAACAGCAACATTATGAATTTCAAGAGGTAACAATACCAGCTTACATAAGCCAGATTTCTCTCTAAAGTATCTCTTCTTCATCCATCCTATAAGGAGTTATTTTGAGTAACAAAGATTTTTTAAATTGAGTAAGTTTTAGACATTCCATGATAAACAGCTACCACTAGGAGTTCCTTCTTCGAAGTCCTACCTCCCACCATTAATCAATTCTATGATCAGCCATCACATTTACGAAGAAATCTGAAGCAATGAAGATATCAATGTTGCCAAATGCCTAATATATAACCAGACATGGCACCGGACCAGACGTGTCACCACTCTGCTCCCAATACCCCTTTAGGTAGATATTATCATATCCTTTTTTAATTGTTGAGTTCTCAGAAGCTCAGAGAGGTTAAGTAACTGACCCAAGGTTGTAAAGCTATTTAAGTTGCAAAAGAAAGCCTCATACCCAGGCCTCATTCCAAAGCCCAAGCTCCTATAACTGGTTCATGAATTTTACTCTCAACTGGACTGAAAAGCTGGAATCTTTTTATATGTCCATCTAGAAGGACTTTTTTTGAGGACTCATTTGTTTAACTGTTTCAGAACCCTGGGCATCCCTTATTGACGTTGTTGTTGCTGGATGCCATCAAGTTGGTTCCAACTCATAGCGACCCTGTGTGACAGACTAGAACTTCCCCTGTAGGGTTTCTTGGCTATAATCTTTAGGGAAGCAGACTGCCAGGTTTTTCTCCTGCAGAATGAAAGTGGCTGGGTGGGTTTGAACCGCCAACCTTTTGATTAGCAGTGGAGTGTTTAATCATTGTAGCACCAGGGTTCCTTTTGCTTACATTACAATGTCTTTTTATTATATGGAAAGCTGTTATCTAAGTGATACAGCCTACAGGGGATATAGAGGGCCGAGGACTCTCTAAACTTCAAGAGAATTGCATGAGCAGTCGGCACACTGATATCAGCAAAATTGTAGGGATATGGTAATTTCAATGCTGATCAGCTACAAAGCTGTTGGACAAATCTCTGCTCTTGAAATGAACATACTTAGTTAACCAAAAAACATCATCAACTAAAAGCAATTACAGCAATCACAACCTCAATCAAACCTCAAGCCTGGTAGCCATCAATCCTGAAATAATTCTTCTGGAAAGCCTGTTGAAAGTAATTTTTACTTCTTGGAAGCTGTTAAAATAAACACAATATCACACTTTAGAAAGCGCTTCCTTCACTTTAGAAATATTCTGCAAGATAAAAGTCTGTCTGTTTAATCTAAAAGGAGAGCCCCAGTTTTACAAGCTGGCGTTTAATCAGTAGCTGAGTCCCACTGGCTTCACACAGACTTCCATGAGGTCCTTTATCTGGAACTGCTAAAAGCTTCCTCTATACTCTGTGACCTAATATGCGACAAAACAGATGTGGGTATCCTTGTCTGACCACTATCCTAATATGAATGAGAAACTGTGGACTTAAAAGGATGCCATCACATACACAAGATCTTCCTTTATTTGGAGGCTTAATTTATGCTGTGAATCCTGACAATTTTACAAAAGACACATAAATGTTTCCTCAGAGAACTATGATCTGGAGAAAAGAATTTTTTCACTGTAATCTTAGTGTGGTCATTTAAATGTGTGTGAAAACAGTGGACTTTCCCCCTTTACATAAGCTTCCTGGTGAGGACCAACAAGGCCCCAGTCTCATAAAAATACAGTCTTTGCAGAAATACAGATTCTCAGGAAAAGAAGCTCTAGACAGGGCATCCCAGAGTCTGCTTGCCTGAAGGGCAAGCACAATCCACATATTTACATAATTTTATTATGACTGAATGAATTCCGAACCTAGAAAGGATTTTGGATAATGAAGACATCTTAGATAAATAAACTTCAAATTAAAAGCTGAATGTTAGTTAACTGCTTCATTTCTTTCCCCCAAGCAAAGGGTAGAAGTATTTTTTCCAGCTTATTTTTGACAAGCCAGACTTTCTCCAAGGCACTATTAACCAGTCTGAACTTGAAGCAGAAAGAATAAGATGAAGGTGGCAAAATGACCCTAAGCAATGGATCTATCCTTACCTGAAAATGGCTAGCCTTATTTGAAAATGGAGTACAGGTCTCTAGATAATCAATATTAAGATGAGTGGAAAGGTTTTTTACTCTTCTTGATCTAACATATCTTGATCAAGAATCCATCTCAGTTACCAGGATTAATAATCACTTTTGGATGGAAAGACAAACTCCCTAATCTATGTAGACTGTGTACTCCACAGAATGTAACCTTAGGTACCTGTCATTCCAGAGTCCCTGGGTGATGCAAACTGCTAACATGCTTGGCTGCTAATTGAAAGGTTAGAGGTTCACATCCACCCAGAGGTGCCTTGGAAGAAAGGGCTGGTGATCTACTTCTGAAAAATCAGCCACTGAAAACACTACAGAGCACAGTTCTAGTCTCAACACACATGGGGCTACTCTGAGTCAGAACTGACTCAAAAGCAACTGGTACTGGTACCTGTCATTCATATGCCTCATGTCTGACCACACACCCTCCAAGCATCAGAATGGATGCAAAAGTTGCTATAAATTATGAAATATTTCCTTGTGCTTAATCTGTCAAGATTTGATATTTCTATCTATAATTTTTCTGATTGCTTTATTCTACAGCACTCCAATAGAGCTTAGTTTTTTTAATAATTCATGCCTCTATAAAATAGCAAAAGAATAAACAACATGTAAGAGGTTTGCAGGCAGGTACGCTTCCACAGGTTCCCACAAAAAATCTGTTTTCCAGAAATATAAAAATTCAGTTACATGCAAAGTCATCTGACACCTTCTTGAATCCGCTTCACATAAATACTCTTTATGCACTATTCTATTCTAGTGCTTATTTTCAATTCTATTATCTTTCCATATAGTCTTTCATAACTTTCCAGATACTTTTCTGTGACCCTGGGCTGCCCAGACACTTTTAACAACATTCATTTGTCTTATCTATCAGATCAAAAAAACAGAATTCACCTTACAAATATTTGATCTAAGGCAGTGGCAGAAATTTAGAGCTACATTACATGGTACAATGATAACATTTAATACTCAACCAAAGGCACTCAATGACATACTTAGAGTGGCTTTGGGCAAGAGCAATTATTATGGCTTTCACTGTATCACTGTAATTTGTTTGAAAAATATGTCTTTACTGAAGATAGTACTTCCACATTTTGTACCCAATTAATATCATTCTAAAATAACTCTTGACCTCAAAAGTATTCCTAAACAGTTACAAGATTTGAAGTGGTAAGCAGAAAAACCACCAGCTAGGGGAATCTAAAGACCTAAGTTTTAGTTGTGGCTCTACCTACAACTTAGCTGTCACCTTGGGTAGGGCATTTGGCTGCTGGGGCCTAAGTATCTTCAACTGCAAAACGAAGAAATTTGAACTAATTATTCTTTAATGTCTTTTTCAACTCAAAAATTCTATCAATCTATAAAGTTTCTGTCTATTCCAATTTCAAAGACAAGCAGCAGATGACAGTGGCAAATTAGCCTAATTTTTGGCAAATTAACTGGGGATGCTTTCTTGAGTTAACGTTTTTATTTAGGAAAATAAACCCCACATGAAATCGAGGTTGAGAAAACTGGAAGAAAAAAAAAAAATCACACACTGACGTAGTTAAAATAGAAACTGAAATCACCCTTAGACCAGTTTGTCAATAGTTATTCAAAGGCTGCCACTGGCTTCTTAAAATAGTAACACATGTAGTCGAGTTGTTTATTTCTCATCTTCAGAGATTCACTTCGAACAAAAAGCAGAGCGTCTAAAATCAATTTACAACTTCAGAACAAGTGGCGGGGAGCGAGAGAAACTCTGCACTGCTCTCCAAGTCATTTGCACGTTAAGTATAACTACGGCTAAGAAACGGTTCTGATTATAACGTGAGAAACGCACAGGAGGCAGGTGACATCTGGAAAGGGAGGCAAAGCTGCCAAACAGGGTGATGGAGGCTGAGGACGTTCGGGCAACAGGTCCAGTGCCAGTACCGCAGCCTCCTCCAGGAGGGGTCGGTCGTGCCACGCCGCTGGCCGCCCTCCCCGGCCCGGATGTCGTCGCCTCGCCCCCGCTTCGGCCCTCCAGAGGCAGCCCGCCCATCCTACGCCCCTGCGGGAGAAACCTGCCTTGCCACTCGCTTCCCCGGTCTCCCGAGCCCGCCAGGCCCTCCGATCCTCGGCGCGCAGCCC
>NW_004444013.1:11120306-11143565 GCF_000243295.1 Trichechus manatus latirostris
CCCGCCGCGGGCTCGCTCACCTGCACCTGTTTGCGGAAGTGGCGCGGCCCCGGCGCTGCCGGCGGCCAGAGGCAGCAGCAGCAGCGGCAACGCCGGCAGCCCCAGCATCTCGCCCACGGCGCGGCCCCAGGGCCGGCTCTCGGGTCGTCAGTCCGTCCGTCAGTCGACCCGCCAGTCAGTCGGTCCTGCCTCCCTCAGCTGCCTCAGCGGCACCCGCGCCGGCTGCTCCTGAGCACACGCTGCTTCGGCCCAACCTCAGCCCGGCTCCTGGTCCGCACCCGCCGCTCCGGCCGCAGAAACACCATCCTTCCTGCCCGCCTGCGCCGCCGCCACCGCCTCAACAGCAGCAACGGCAGCAACCCTGCGGAGCCGCGGGCCAGGACAGCCGCGCTCCTACCGCCATGATGGGCTGCGTCATGTGACGTAGAACGGGGGCGGGACGCCGTGAGAGACGCCGCCGCCGGCCAATCGTATGTTCCACAGCGGCGCGGGAAACCCCGCCTATCGCCCTGGCGGAGGGAGAGATGGCTGCCGGGGCGCCCCCTGCAGACCGAGAAGTGCGTGGGCAGCAGGTAATACCGACAATTATTTTAAATTTAAAAATGCAGAAAAGTACCAAGAAGACAATAGAAATCACTCATCACCCATACTGAATTTTTTTCTAAGTATTTCATAATATGCAAAAATGGGACTGTTTTGTCTTCTGCCTTTTTCACTTGTCAGAGCCGTCTTAGGCTCTTCTGCTTACGTTGACCTACACATCCTCTCAGTGTTCGGCTTTGTATTTCAATTCCACAAGAACAGAATGCCTTTCCCCTAGTCACCCACTGATTCAAGTCCTTGGCTCTATCAAGAGTGCCCGTCCTGTCCTCTCTTGTCCACCAGGCAGACACCCTTTCCTTTCCTTTCTTAAGACACCTGAGCTCATGACTTCATCAAAGAACGCTCCTCCCCAGTCCCCAGGAGAAATTACTGGCGTCTCCTTTGTGCCCCTCCCCAGCCCTGTAGAGACTGCAATCCCAGCTGTCATATTTTCTTGTTCCTGTAACTGTAAACTCCCCGGAGGGCAGGAACTGTGTCCGATTCAGCTGGGGTCGGTGGAGATTGGCATAGGGCCAGGCACAGAGGAGTTGTGTGCTGTCGAGTGGGTTTCGGCTCATAGTGACCCTATAGGACAGAGTAGAACTGCCCCATAGGGTTTCGTAGGCTGTAATCTTTCCTGGAGCAGGTCACTAGGCCTTCCTCCAGTGGAGCTGCCAGGTGGGTTCCAACCACCAACATTTTGGTTAGCAGCCAAGCGCGTTAGCGTTGCTCCGTTCTAAAGGAAGGGAGCCTGGGCCTGGGCCTGGGTCTGGTTGCCAGGGAGATGCAGCTCCCAGGTGCCCTTCTTGCCAGGAGAGGCAGAGCCCCACAAAGAGGTGAGGAGGGGCTGCAGTCCTGCAGTCTGACCGAGATGAAAAGTTGGGAAGCTTTTTTTTTTTTCTTTCGCTTTGCAGAATAGGGGTTAAGGTACACATTCCTCAGAGGTGTCTCATGCAAACTTTTACACCGCCACCTCACCTCACTGCTCACACTGTTGCCCAGTGCTTCTCTTCCAGAGTTCAGGAGGAAGTAATATAGTGGTCAAAGCCCTGAGGGTTGGGACAGCGCCAGGTTTTTCTAGAGAAGCCCTTGTGGTCCAGTTTGTGTGCGTAAGCGGAGCTGGTTTGAATGTTACAGACAGGACTTATCCACCTGGTAACGGGAAGTTTCCCCAATTCTCCAAAATGCCCATCCTAAATGCCAGCTGTCCATGGTGCTAACCAAACGCTGAACCCACAGATGATGCCCAGGGAACATTTGAATGATTAGGGCAAGCCAGTAAACACCTAAGTAGACAAATAGCTAGAATGTGAAATGCTGAGTTAAAGTGTCTGTGGCTTTCTGCTGAAAGCTATTTGGGGAAGGGATGGAAAGCAAAGGTCTAGAAAAGAGACACAATCACCCTGTTGTGCTTCTACGTCTATCAGGAAGCTCTGTACTTTGAGTTTGAGGAAGCCAGGAAATATTCTGCTAGGTACCGGGAGGAGACTCTCTGTTTACTTGCAGCAGTGCTGGCCCGGACAAACGCCCTGCCTCATTATCCTCGTGGTTGTTGATCATGATTAAGGTGCACCCCAGCAACATGTCAGACCACAATCCCAAAACAAGTGTTGTTATTATCCAAGCAAGACCAAAAATTGGAAAGCCTTTCCACCGCCCACCCCAACTTCACAGAACAGGGGTTAAGGTACACATTCCTCAGGGGTATCTAATGGAAACCTTTACCCCACCGCCCCACATCACCACTTGTAACTTTGCCCAGTGCTTTCTCTTCAAGAGTTTCAGTTACAGAATTTATAAAACAAACAAAAGACCTCTTGCTTTGTTTAGTTTTACCTAGGAGTCAGAAAACAGCCCCTGGCACAATTTAGGATTAGATCCCGAAGATTAGAAACAATCTTCTTCAGCTTTCCTATGGCCCTTCTCACGTGTGCTCAGTCTTGTCCAATGCTTCCGTCATGTCAAGGCATTGCCTGGACCACACTTCTGGCAGTGTTTGTCCTGCCAGCAAGCTTTGGGTGAGGGCCGGATGCTGAGGGATCTGGAGGCATTTTATTCCTGTGTGAGCAGGCACTTCTGGAGATCTGGCACCCAGCAGGCACTTGAAAGGTTTGCAGAAATGAACTGAATCAAATGGGCGTATCCACAAGGGACTGCCAGTGGTGTGCTGGAGCTAGCTCGCATCAGCTCACATGAAAGTCAATTGTTAAATCTTCAGAAATTTTGCATGCCAGTTGTTAAACATAGCCATCCATTGTTATAGATCAAATCCTTTAAACTTATAATAAATCAATTAAAATAAATTAATCTAAAAACAATGGTAATGAGTAGAAGCACTTCCAGAATGGAGGAGTAAGGATCACTGAAACTCTACTCTTCCAAAACAGCAACAAGAACACTGGCAAAAAAATGTCAAAATCAACTATTTAAGAATTCTGGCCTCTCCACCTGACCACCACTATGCCATCATCATGGTCACCAGCCACGTGCAACCCATTAAGCTGGCCAGAGCCACCAAGGTGCTAGGCAGGACCGGCTCGCAGGGACAGCACATACAGGTGCACGTGGACTTCATGGACTACACAAGCCCCTTGATCATCTGCAACATGAAAGGCCCTATGCGCGAGGGCAAGTGCTCACTCTCTTGGAGTCAGAATGAGAGCCTCAGAGGCTGTGCTGAGGCTGCTGCCAGGTCCTGGATGTCTGGTAGATGACTTGGCCCATGGAGATGATCTGTGACTGTTCAATAAAGCATTTATATTGTATGTTTAAAAAAAAAAGAATTATTTAAATAGCCAAAGATTTGCAACAACACAGGAGGATTTATGCAAGAAAAAAAATGGCTGAATCTCAATAAGAACAGCAGGCTTTGAGGCATTTTACTTGCCCTATTCCCATTCTTCTCTGTGTCCATGGAAGACTTCAAAACCAGCAGCCTCACAACTATGGTAGCTGTAAAGCAAGCAGCCTAGTAACCACTGGAGGGGGCAGAACAGGTTTGGAGCCCCCTCCCAGCCCCCCCACAGAATTGTCACTATTTGACCTGTCTGTCGGATCCCTGGAAAAGCACCATTCTCAGAGCTTGTCTTTATTTGACCTTACTCAGTGCTCCCTCAATGCAAAAATCCCAGTTTGTAAAAAATGCTGTTATTGTTGGGTGCTCTCCAAGTCAGTTCCTCCTCATAGCAACCTCATGTGACAGAATAAAACTGCCCCATAGAGGTTTTTTGGCTGTAACCTTTACAGAAACAGATCATCAAGTCTTTCTCTAACGGAGCACCAACCTTTCAGTCAGCAGCCAAGTGCTTAACTGTATCACTAGCATTCCTTAAAAATATAATCAGTGGCAATTATTTAACATCATAGCTGCCTGAGCTAGAGATACCAATTGGCTGAACAAAAAATAATTGAAGAGGCTCATGGAACTTGAAGTAGGATAACTTCAAAGAGATCCACACCTAAACTTACATCAGAGACAAATAGTCAAAAAGACAAAGAAAATCTTGAAGGCAACAAGATAAAGCAACTCATCATGTATGAGAGAGCCTCAATAAGATTAACAACTGACTTCTCATAAAAAATTATGGAAGCCAGAAGGCAGTGGATGACATATTCAAAGTGCTAAAGAAACAGACCATCAAACACGGATTGTATATCCAGCAAAACTATCCTTCAAAAAAATGAAGGCAAAATTGAGACATTCCCAGATAAACAAAAATCGAGCAAATTTATTCCTAGCGGACGTGCCCATGAGAAATACTAAAGGGAGTCCTTCAGGCTGAAATGAAAGGTCACTAGACAGCAACTCAAATCTACACAGAGAAAGAAAAGCACCAGGAAAATAAACTACTTAGCTAAATATAATAGAAAGTATAAATGTATTTTGATTTGTAAGTTTTTTCTTATTGTATCTTATTTAAAAGACAACTACATAAAGCAGTAATTATAAAACTGTGTTGATGGGCTTATGATGTATAAAGATATAATTTGTATGACAATATTAGCACAAGAAAGGGAGGAGGGAAAAGAGCTATATTGAAGTAAAGTTTTTTTTATACTATAGAAATTAAGCTGTTATTAATCTGAACTAGATTGTTTTAAGGTATTACGTTAATTGAAATTCCCAGGACAACCACCAAGAATTTTGTTTTATTGTTAAAAACAGCAACAAGGAAATTAATATACACTAGGCTATATATCTATTTAACACAAAAGAAGGCAGTAATGGGGGAATAGAGGAATAAAAAGGACAAAAGACAAAATAAATAGCAAAATGACAAATATAAATCCTACCTTATCAATAATTACACTCAATGTAAATGGACGAAACACTATAATCAAAAGGCAGAGATTGGCAGAATGGATAGAAAAACATGATCCAACTATATACTGCCTACAAGAGATACACTTTAGATTTGAAGACACAAATAGGTTGAAAGTAAAATGATGGAAAGGAAATGCTATGCAAACTGCATCCAAAAGAGAGTTGGTGTGGTTATACTAATATCAGACAAAATAGAATTTAAAACAAAACAAAAACTTATTAGAGATAAAGAAGGACATTTGATAATGATAAAAGTGCCAACAACAAAGCCCCAAAATACATGAAGTAAAAACTGACAGAATTGAAGAGAGAAAAAGACAATTCAACAATAATAGTTGGAGACTTCAATACCCTACTTTCAATAATTGATAGAACAACTAGGCAGACGATCGACAAGGATATAGAAGGCTTGAACAACACTATAAACCAACTAGACCTAACAGACATATAAATAGAACACTTTATACAAAAATAGCGAATGCACATTCTTCTCAAATGTACATGAAACATTCTCCAGAATACACCATATGCTGAACCATAAAAAAAGCCACAATAAATTTAAAAGGATTGAAATCATACAAAGAGTGTTCTCTGACTGTAATAGAATGAAATTACAAATCAATAAAAGAAGGAAATTTGGGAAATTCTCTAATATGTGGAAATTAAGCAACCTACTCATAAATAGCCAGTAGGTCAAAGAAGAAATCACAAGGGAAATTAGAAAATACTTCAAGATGAATAAATTTGAAAACACAACATACCAAAATTTATGGAATGTAGCTAAACAATGCTTTGGGGAAATTTATAGCTCTAAATGCCTATATTTAAAAAATAAAGAAGAAAGATCTCAAATCAGTAATGTAATGTTCAATCTTTTTGTTTGTTTGTTTTTTTATTGTACCTTAGATGAAGGTTTACAGAACAAATAGTTTCTTATTAAACAGTAAGTACACATATTGTTTTATGACAATGGTTAACAACCCCGCAACATGTCAACACTGTCCCTTCTCAACCTTGGGTTCCCTGTTACCAGCTTTCCTGTCCCCTCCTGCCTTCTAGTCCTTTTCCCTGGACTGTTGTGCCCCTTTAGTCTCGTTTTGTTTTATGGGGCTGTCTAATCTTTGGCTGAATGGTGAACTTCAGGAGTGACTTCATTACTGGGCTAAAAGGGTGTCCGGGGGCCATACTCTCAGGGTTTCTCCAGTCTCTGTCAGACCAGTAAGTCTGGTCTTTTTCTGTGAATTAGAATTTCGTTCTACATTTTTCTCCAGCTCTGTCTGAGACCCTCTGTTGTGATCCCGATCAGAGTAGTTAGTGGTGGTAGCCAGGCACCATCTAGTTGTACTGGACTCAGTCTGGTGGAGGCCTTGGTAGTTGTGGTCCATTATAATGTTCAATCTTAAGACTGAAAAGGAAGAGCAAATTAAACTTAAAGCAAGTCTCATACCCTGTTGCCATCAAGTCAATTCCGACTCATAGCGACCCTATAAGGACAGAGTAGAACTGCCCCATAGGGTTTCCAAGGAGCAGTTGGTGGATTCAAACTGCCGACCTTTTGGTTAGCAGCTGAGCTCTTAACCACTGTGCCACTAGAGCGCCTAAAGCAAGTAGAAAACCAAAAAACCAAACTTGTTGCTATTGAGTCAATTCTGACTCTTAGCGACCCTATAGATTCAAACTGCCTACCTTTTGGTTGGCAACCAAATTCTTAACCACTGGGCCACCAGGGCTCCAAAGCAAGTAGAGGGAGCAAATACTAAAGATTAGAGCAGAAATGAATGAAATAGACAACAGACTAACAGAGAAAAATCAGTGAAACCAAAAGTTGATTCTTTGAAAAAATTGACAAAATTGACAAATTTTTAGCTAGACTGACCAAGAAAAAAATACAGGAGTCACAACTTAACTAAAATCAGGAATGAAAAAGAGGATGTCAATACTGACTTTACAGAAATAAAAAATTTAAGGGAATACTTGGAGTGGGTTATGGTTTTGTAAAAATGACATCAAAAGCAAAAGTGATCAAAAAAGAAAAGATAAAAAACTTCATCAAAATTAAAATTTTTGTGGTTGAAAAGAAACCATAAAGAAAGTGAAAAGACAACCCACAAAATGGAAGGAAATATTTGCAAACCATATATAAAGAACTCTTACAATTCATTAAAAAGAAGATAAATTACCCAATTTAAAAATTAGCAAAGGGTCTGAATAGACATTTCTCCAAAGAAGATATACAAATGGCCAATAAGCACAGTGTCATGGATTGAATTGTGTCCCCCAAAAGTATCTGTCAACTTGGCTGGGTCGTGATTCCCAGTATTGTATGATTGTATACCATTTTGTAATCTGATGTGATTTCCTTATGTGTTGTAAACTCTATCACTATGATGTAATAAAATGGATTAGCGGCAGTTATACTGATGAGGTCTATAAGATTAAATAGTATCTTAAGCCAATCTCTTCTGAGATATAAAAGAGAGAAGCAAGCGGAGACATGTGGGAAACTCATACCACCAAGAGAGCAATGCCGGGAGCAGAGCATGTCCTTTGGACCTGAGGTTCCTGCGCTGAGATGCTCCCAGACCAAAGGAAGATTGATGACACGGACCTTCCTCCAGAGCCAACAGAGAAAGCGTTCCTCTGGAGCTGATGCCCTGAATTTGGACTTGTAGCCTACCAGACTGTGAGAGAATAAACTTCTCCTTGTTAAAGTCATCCACTTGTGGTATTTCTGTTATAGCAGCACTAGATGACTAAGACACACATGAAAGGATGCTTGATATCATTAGTCATTTAAAAAAAAAAAAAAACCCAAACCTGTTACTGTCAAGTCGATTCTGACTCATAGCAACCCTATAGGGCAGAGTAGAACTGCCCTATGAGGTTTCCAAGGAGTGGCTGGTGGATTTGAACCACTGACTTTTGGTTAGCAGCCATAGCTTACCATAGCTCTTAACCACTGAGCCACCAGGGCTCCTCATTAGTCATTAGGGAAATATAAATAAAAAATCACAATGAGATACCGTTTCATACCTACCAGGACATCTATAGAAGTCCCCGGGTGGCACAAATGGTTAAGCACTCAACTATTAGACGGAAGGTTGATGGTTTGAACCCACCTAACAACACCTTGGAAGACAGGCCTGGTGACCTACTTCCAAAAGGTCACAGCCTTGAAGACCCTCTGGAGCAGCTCTACTCCGCAAACTGGGTCGCTATGAGTCAGAATTGACTAGAGGGCAACTAACAAAAACAAGAACATCTATAATAAAAAATGTAGAGAATAACAAATGTTAATAAGCATGTAGAGAAACTGGTACCCTTATGCATTGCGAGTCAGAATGTAAAATAGTGCAGCTGCTTTTGAAAATGTTAACTGTAGAGTCACCATATGACTCAGCAATTGCTGTCTTAGGTTTATGCCCAAGAGAAATGAAAATACACATCCACACAAATGCTTATACATAAATGTTCATGGCAGCATTATTCACAATATACAGAAAGTGAAAATAACCCAAATGTCCATCAACTGATGAATAGATAAACAAAATGTGATATATCTATATAACAGAATATTATGCAGCAATAAAAAGGAATGAAGTACTGATACATGCTGCAGTATGGATGAACCTTGAAAACATATATTAAGTGAAATAAGCCAGTCACAATAGGGCACATATTGTATGATTTCATTTATATGAAATATCCAGAATAGACAAATTCATAGAGATAGAAAGTAGATTAGTGGTTGCCAGAGGCTGAGGGGAGCCCTGATGGCACAGTGGTTAAGAGCTCGGCTGCTAACCAAAAGGTCAGCAGTTGGAATCCACTAGCTGCTCCTTGGAAACTCTGTGGGCCAGTTCTACTCTGTCCTATAGGGTTGCTATGAGTTGGAATCAACTCGACGGCAACGGGTTTGTTTTTTTTGGAGGCTGAAGGGAGGAAGGAATGGCGAATGACTGCTAATGGATGTGGGGTTTCTTTTGGGGGCAATGAAAATATTCTAAAATTTGATAATAGTAATGGTTGTACAACTCTATGCATATACTGAAATCCACTGAATTGTACACTTTAAAAGGGTGAATTTTATGGTTTGTAAGTTATATCTCAGTAAACCAACCAAACCAATCCTGTTGCTGTTGAGTCAATTCCAACTCGTAGCCACCCTATAGAACAGAGTAGAACTGCCCCATAGGGTTTCCAAGGAGTGGCTGGTGGATTTGAACTGCTGACCTTTTGGTTAGCAGCCATAGCTCCTACCCACTGTGCTACCAGGGCTCCTTATCTCAATAAAGCTGTTATATTTTTATAAACTGTAATAAATACTAAAACGTCACTGATTCCTAATTAGTTTACTACATTTTACTGTTATCTGTAGGTCACTGGATAGCACAAATGGTTTCCACTGTCTACTAAACTAAATGTTGGTGGTTCAGACCCACCCAGCAGCACTGCAAAAGAAAGGCCTGGCGATCTGCTTCCATAAAGCTTACGGCCAAGAAAACCCTATGGAGCAGTTCTACTCTGTAACACATGGGGTTGCCTGAGTCAGAATCGACTTAACGGCAACAGGTTTAGTTCTTCTTTTTTTTATTGTTACCTATGCTCTTGATGTTATTTACATCTGTTGTATCTGTATGGGGGAAATACTGTATACTGCTATACTACTGTGCACCTCTTCTCAACTGTAAGTTTAATGACACCACGTTCGTAGCTTGCAATAAGCCATGTGTGAGTATTTACATCACGGAAATTGGCAAACATCGCTAATTAAGGTTCTTTTCCCCAGAAAGCCCTTTGTTAACCATTTGCCAGCACACCACAGGGTCTTTCTGGTTGTTCCTTGGTTGTCTTGGATCTGATTTATGGTTGCATTATTTTACTCCAGCGTTGGATGAATAAGGAGACCAAGCCAGTTGAAAATCTTTTGACTCTCCCTAGTTCTTTGCCAACCAAAGGCCACATACCTCATCCCAGACTTTATCCACATAATGATGTGCAATCTCTCCTAAAATGCCTTTGCGTGAAGTCCTCACCTTTTGTTGCTTTCTGGATCCTCTGCCTCAGCCTCTGACTCAGGGACAGCTCACTAGGTTCATTTGCCTTTCAAAGCCTCCAGCCACCTCTCTTTTTTTTGAGGCATCCAACATGATAAAAAAAAAAAAAAATGCTGAAGCAAGGCTCAAATATATGCTAAATTTTAACAGATGAACACTTAGAATAGACATAATTTTTAATGCAATATAATGATGCTGACCACAAGATAATTCCAGGATTTGTTAAAAGTACACAACAGACAGTGAGATTCAGGAATAGTATACCACTTCAAAATCGTATCATGAACATATTTTTCCCAATCCCTTTAGCGTGTATACCTTCATTTGGGGGTAAGTTTTATTTAACAATGACTTACAAACCACTTTCTATGTGCCAGGCCCTGTTCTAAACATCTTGTAAATAATAATTCTTTAAGCTTTATCGAAGGATTCCTGGTGGCACAGTGATTAAGCGCTTGTACTGACCAAAAGGTCAGCAGTTGGAGCCCACCGACCGCTCAGCTGGAGAAAGATGATGTGGCCGTCTACTTCCCTAAAGATCACAGCCTTGAAAACCCTATGGAGCAGTTCTACTGTGTCCTATAGGGTCACTATGAGTCGGAACCTACTCCACGGCAATGGGTTTAAGCTTTACCTAATTTTAGAACATTTTAATCACCCCTCCCCCCATAAAAAACCCATACCCATTAACAGCCGCTCCGCATTTACTCTTCCCGCAGCCCTCGGCAACTACTAATCTACTTTCTGTCTCTATGGTGTTAAATGAAATAAAAAGTGGTTGACACAGTGGCATCCTGGTGGTTTAGTGGACAATTCCCCTAAAACTTAAGCCTAGCTTTCTTGTAAATCAGGCCACCCTTGTTGACCAATGACATCCTGCTACCCATCAATAGTAAATTGTATAAGCCAATCAGAAATAAGCTTCTTTGCTTGCACGTTTTGTCAGTAAAAAGCCAGGCATTGCCACTATTCAACCCAGTACCTTTCCACATGTGGTTTGGTGCTACCCAATTCCCAATCTTCTGTCCGAATAAACCTCATCTCATAGATTAATTTTATTATTGACCCAGTTTCTTTTGACAATGGTTTTGTCTATTCTTGAGCTTTCATTTAAATAGGATCCTACAGTATGTGGCTGCTTGCCACTGGCTTAAGCTATTGTTATTCTCATTTGACAGATAAGAAAACTGGGAAACAGAAAGGGTAAGTACCTCGACAAAGGTCACATAGCTAGTAAGTGGGAGTTAGGATTCAAACTCCCAAGTCTGGCTCCAGAGTCCTTGCTAAGCCTCAACATCAAAACCAAGTAATGTCAAAAGTATGCATTTAAGGCCTTTTGTGACTATGGGATGTGGGCCAAATTGCCCCATGTGTGTCCCCCAGGTGAAAGGCCCCATCAGGTAGGAATTGCCTTGTGTGGTGGGGGTGGGGCAGGGACAACTAGTACCCTGAAGCTAATAGTTTCTCAACAAACATTGGTCAGCTGAGAAAAGCAGAATCTGCCCCTGGGGATGACTTGCATTTTTCTGTTTCTTTTACCTGCCCAGCAGCTCCACTCCCTTCCCAAGCTGAGAAAGCCCCAGGACAGGAATCTTAGTAGGAGGAAGGGTCCCCTCCCACTACAAAAGACAAAGAGCTGCACCTGCCTTCTTGGGCAGCAGCCAGGGCATGGGGACCCTCCCTGGGCTCCATCAGTCATTGCTCCCTGCCAGGAAAGGGAGTACTCAGCTTGTCTTCGGGGTGCCGCAGGAGTGTCATGCTGACCACACAATCCCTGCAGCTGGACCTGGTGACCTCCCCGCTGCCCAGCCCCTGGGTTGGTGCTTATGTTCTGAGCCCACATCTCCAGCTTTTCTACAGATACTCACTGTCCTCTTCTTGGCACTGCTCTGGCTCTTGGAAGGAGGGGAGGACCAGAAGATTCTTGCAACCAACTCTTAGCTACTTCAGGCCACACGAGGTTCTGCAAAGAGACCCTCAGCCACTCCTGCTGGTGGGTGTACAGCCTGACCCAGGTCCTCTGGAGGGAACCTTGGAATGGCTTCTCCTTACGTCATCCTCATCAGAGTACTGAGAATCAAACTACCAGTTGCCTTCGAGTCGACTCTGACTCCTGGCGACCCCATGTGTGTCAGAGTAGAAATGGGCTCTGTAGGGTTTTCAATGGCTGATTTTTCAGAAGTAGGTCTCCAGGGCTTTCTTCCAAAGCACCTCTGGGTGGACTTGAACATCCAACCTTTTGGTTAGCAGCTGATCACATTAACCATTAACTGTTTTCACCACCCAGGGACCCCAATTGCACATCAGCTATGTGTTAGTCACTGTGCTGGAGTCAGGAGGTACCAAGACGGATAAGACAAACATAGTTCTTGCCCTTCTGGCCCTCTTGCTTTCATGGGAGACAGAACTCCCCCAGCCAGTTACACAACTAATTGTGAATGGACCACTGTGATGGTGCTGGGTGGTGGAGAGTGTGCGTGCAGGACAGCCTGATCTAGCCCTGGGGATCAAGGGAGTCTTCTCTGAAGATATGACATTTGAGCAGCAACCCAAGGACGACCAGGAGTGAGTTTAACCAAGGGAGGAGGGAGGTAGAGTCCCGGGCAGAGGAAGCTGCATGGGCTTTTAATATTCGATTTCTGATGGTCAAAGTGGAGACTATCACTGTCTGGTAGGAGGATCTGGGACAAGTAAGTTTGATGGGGAAAGGGAAGTCTGGTGTGGACGCTGGGGCTTGGCAGGTGTGTGGGGGGTTGTCGGGGTCAGGCCCCGGCTCTGGACTTGGGGGATGATGTGGGGCAATGAGGGGGTCAGATCTTGAGTCTGGTGAGGACCCCAGGACTTCAGGGATATTGTTGGGGGGATGATGGGGGTGACATGGGACAAATTTGGGGTCAGGCGCTGACTGTTCCCACATTCCTTGGGGGCATGGGGGACTTCATTTCCATTTCTGGCCCCAGGGCAAGCCCACGCACTTCCCCTGGTGATACTTTCATAGGGACTTGTCACTTCATTCCCTCAGTCCCTCTGGCTTTCACTGCCTGCTAATGCCCTGGAGCCCGCCAGGGTCAGCTCTAGGTGGAAAGTTCCAGAAGAGCAGGGAAGCACACAGCCCAGGCCCCTGGGCTCCGAAGTCCTGCCTTTTACGCAGATCCGATGGTCAGTCAGGAGGACACTGGACAGGAAGGGGAGTGGATACCACTGTGGGAGACAAGGGGCAGGAATAAAGCCAAAGGTCCTTACACCCGTGCCTCCCACACACCCCTCAACCACTTTTCTCTGGCAGCCCTGCTCCCTGCCGCCCCCAGACCACCTGGCAGCTCCTTCCTCGGACTCTGCACTGGCTGTTCCCTTTCGGGGAATGCACCCCCGCATCTCTGCAGGCTCAATTCCCTCAGCTGGTTCAGAACTCAGATACCCTCAGTGAGGCCTTACCCCCAGCCCCGGCACTCTCCAGCTCCTTCAGTATTCCATGAGCACTTTTCACTGTCGGACTTGATCACCTGTATTTGTTCATCTGCTTATTGCCTGCTTCCCCCCATCTGACTGGAAGTTCCATGAGGGGAGCCCTGGCTACAGAATTCCCTGCTGCGGCCCTGGAGCCTGCAGGCCACGGCCAAACGGGTGAGGCGAGGGTAGCACCCACCTTTCCCTCCTGGCAGCTTTTTTAGGAGAGTCTGGCCAGGGTTACCCTTCTCACTACCTGCCCTGGGTCTGCTCCCCGGGGATGTAACATAGTGGCTTCCCGAGCTGCCCTAGGGGTGGCTGGGTGCACCCTCTCTCGCTCCCTCTCTTCTCTCTGCCCCTGCCCACCTTGCACAGTGTTATCTTCCTAGGCAAAGATCTGTGTCACTCCTCTTCTTAAAGGCATCTGGCGGCTCCTTGTTGCCTACAGGGCCAAGTCCACCCTCTCGGCTCCTCAGGCCTTCCAGGCTCACTGCCTGCCCTAGTACGGTTCCACTCACACCAAACCCTCTGCTGTTCCCTCCATCTAGAATGGCCTTCCCCCTTGCTGCTCCAGGAAATGTCCGTTCATTCTCAAGACTCCTCTCCTGACTTCTCCCTCTCAGCTCCCTCCTTCAGCAGCTTCTCTGCTGTTCTGGAACTCCATCTCCTGTGTTACAAGTCTTGGTATAGGTGGACTGTGGGCATCTTGAGGGCAGGGAACATGTTCTGTCACCATCATTCGACAATTGTTTCAACAAACTTTACGAAGTGCCTGTGATGTGTCGGACAGGGTTCCAGGCACCTGGGTGAACACGAAGAGGGCTCCCTGCCCTCAGGGAGGGTATGTTCCACGGCAGGGAGGGTCAAGGCTGCTTTAGAAAATCCTGCCTGGCTCACCTTCCCTGCCAGTCATGGGCCCTAGCCCCAAGCCCATAAAACAGAGGCTAAAGGCACTGGAGTCACCTCCTATATCAGTTCCCACCAGACCAGCTGGGGCAGGCAGGTGGGCAGGTGTGGATGGGAGTCTCACCTGGGCAGGGCTGGCAAGTGGGCCAGGTGCAGCTGGGCAGACAGCACGGGGGTCCTGTTGGCTTGCCTGGCCTAATCCACCTGTTCCACCTCACCCTGTGGCTCTAGCTCAGGAAATGAGGCCCGGAAGCATCCCAGCAAAGGGAGTTCTAGGCAAGGCTCCTCTAGCAAGGCTCACCTGGGCCTCTCTACCTCCTCCTTAATGCCACCACATCCCATCCAGGTGCCCTCAGTGTCCCCAGGAAGGAGCGAAGAAGAGGAACGAGGGGTGGGGGCGTTTGAGGGTCTGCCTGATCTCAAGCCCCCCTCCTCAAGGTTCTGTAGGGAGTTTTCACAAAAGCAAGCAGGTTCTATCTGCCCTGGAATGCCTGGGGAACACGTCATGGGACCCCAAAGACCAGGAATGAAGAAATAACTCCCCTAGTACCCAGTGGCCCAAAATCTGGGCTCAAAGGTCACCCAAATATACTGTGGGCTGCTGTCTGCAGTAGTGCCTGATTCTGCCTGTGGCTCCTTTCTTGGGCTCTGAGCCCAGCAAAAAGCCCCCTCCCAGCAGCCCCGCCCCCAGCCACTGACCCAAGTCAGAGAGGCCCCAGGTGTACCTCCCTGGGCGCCACCCGTTTGTGCTCAGAGCTGTTGAGGGCTGTTCCAAAGTCCGACAACAGGCTCAGCCGGAATGTGTGGTTTCTTCTGTAATTTTCAGTGGGTTTATTATTTGATAGCTGCCGGAAGAGGTGTG
This sequence comes from Trichechus manatus latirostris, assembly GCF_000243295.1. Taxonomy (NCBI): domain Eukaryota; kingdom Metazoa; phylum Chordata; class Mammalia; order Sirenia; family Trichechidae; genus Trichechus; species Trichechus manatus. Next base: position 11,135,485 of record NW_004444013.1, read on the forward strand.
GCTGGTTTTTTAAATTGCTGGATTGTATTAGAAATGGGCATTTTAACTGCTCCTTGTGCGCCCAGTTTGTCACTATAAACTGCAGCTTTTCTTCTAGGAGGGTGCCCGTGTGTCCTTCCCACTAACTCCCGGAGAACAAGCCACACAATCTCTGATTCCACTTAGAATGCTCAGACATCTGCCGGGCCCCAGGTAGGGTGCCAGGTGTTTCCAAGCCTGCTGTTTTGGTGGCTCCTCAGAATAATCCTCTGAGGCTGGAGCTGTGCCCATTTTACAGATGCAGAGATTGAGGCTTCCTTGTTTTCGCTGAGGATGACAGGACGTGGGGCACTGTTTAGATGGCAGCAGGAAGGAAGGGTTCATGGGGAGTCGGGGTCTCAGAAGCTGACCGTCTGCCACTGACTTCTCTTGGACCTGGAGGCATCAGTCTCCCTTCCCAGGCTGTTTCTTCTTGGGAGAAATTGGTATGGCCGCGCTGGAGGAGGAGGCTGCTGGCTGTGACCAGGGAAGGCGTGGCCTGGCCCAGGAGGGCCTGCAGAGACCCAGAGGAAAGGGCTGGGCCTCCTCCTGAAGGACAGGGCAGAGGGGGCCTGGGCACCAGGGGCTGATACCAGGTCTGTCCTATGTTTTCCGAGGACGAAAGAACTCAAGTAGCTCTTCAGCAGGAGCGTGGGGACTTTGTTGCCCCTGGGAGGTGTCAGATGTGAGCAAGTGGCATCGGGTGTGGGGGACATCTCAGAGCATCTCTGAAAACAGGCTGCATTCTCCTTGGCTTGTGGTGTTTAGAGGGGTCTTGCTTGACTCTCCCTCCGCCCCCCAGATTCCTTTGAGAACAACCATCTGTGATTTTCTTCCTATTGTGAAGACTAAGAAATGGAAAAGGGGGCAGTGGTAGTTCAGTGGTAGAATTCTCTCCTGCCTTGCAGGAGACCCGGGTTCAATTCCTGGCCAATGCATCTCATGCGCAGCCACCGCTTGTCTGTCAGTGGAGGCTTGTGTGTTGCTATGATGCTGAACAGGTTTCAGTGGAGCTGCCAGACTAAGACAGACTAGGAAGAAAGGCCTGGTGATCTACTTCTAAAAATTAGCCAATGAAAACCCTATGGGTCACAGTGGTCTGGTCCACAGTCGATCATGGGGAAGGCACAGGACCAGGCAGTGTTTCATTCTGCTGTGCAGGGGATCACCCTCAGTTGGGGGCTGAGACTCCACAGCAGCTAACAGCAACAACAAGAAGTAGAAACCATGGTAGGCAGTGATTCTGATGAGAAAAACTGATGGCAAACTCCTTTACACTTCACCAAAGTATTTCAAAGGAAAAGACTTAGAGCCCCGTGAGCCATTTAAAATGAGCTGGTCCAAGAGCTTGTAGACAGTAGTGACTCTCCCTAGAGGCTGCCCAGCGGGCGAGAGGCCAGGCCAGAGCGGGCTGCTGGGTCCCCAAGAAGGTCATGATCGCCCTGTGCAAGTCCTAAACACAGAAACACCAAGGTGAACACAAGTTCAGGCCAGTGTAAAATGGAAACGTTGTACACTTCAAGGAAGCATAAATAGTGGAGAATCCCATCATGGTGAGACTGGATGAAGAAAGGAAGAGCAAGGCAGGACAGGGCATTCCAGCCCAAGGACCCAGAGGCCAAAAGGCCTTAGAAGGCAGGGAAGAGAGATCATGCAAATGTGGCTGGAAGTGACCATGTTAACAAGGGAAAATGCCAATGTTGTCACGTTAAGTCCACCACCCGGCTGTCAGTTTTTTCTTACCGCAGTGGCTTGTGTGTTGCTATGATGCTGGAAGCTATGCCACCAGTATTTCAAATACCAGCAAGGTCACCCATGATGGACAGGTTTCAGTGGAGCTTCCATGATAAGACAGACTAGGAAGAAAGGCCTGGCAATCCACTTCTGAAAATTAGAGAAGGAAAACTATGGAGCACAGAATATTGTCTGAGACTTCAACCTGCTTACTTTGGACACATCGTTGGAAGGGACCAATCGCTGGAGAAGGACATCATGTTTGGTAAAGTAGAGGGCCAATGAAGGCAAAGGAAACCCTCGATGAAATGGATTGACACAATGGCTGCAACACTGGGCTCAGACATACCAACTATGATGAAGATGGCATCGGACCAGGCAACATTTCTTTCTGTTATACATGAGGTCGTCATGAGCCAGAGCTGACTCGATGGCAACTAACAAAAACAACAGTCACGTTAAGGAGAAGGAGATGGGGTGATCCCATGCTCATATGCGTGTTCACATGCCCATTCATACATACTCATAAGGCTGGAAGGAAATCACCAAAATATTAGAATACTAGCATTGGTTGGCTTTGAATGGTGGGGCTATAGCTGGTTTTTTTCTCATTTTTTTATAATGAGCATGCAATATTTGAAAAGGAAAAGGGAGTATCTTCTATGTGTTTGTTTTTGGTCTAGAGCTAGTGAGTTTTACACATGAGATTAAGTCAATACCATGTCAAGGACAGAGACTTTGTCACCAGACAGTGTCACAATTAGAGAGTCATTAGGGTTTTTTACATCGTGGAAACCATTCCAGATGGCACAAAAATGATCAGAACCATTTCTAAACATTTATATTGAGGGAGGTAGGATGCTGCTGCTCCCGGCTGAGCCAGTCCGTGTTTTATTTGACACCTTGGGCTCCAGTTGCTTGATTATGCACTGCTATCCTCAACCAACTTGCTGAATCTGCTGCCTGCTGGGAGGTGTTAAAAAAAAAAGCCCTGTTTTAGAGAGATAATTGAATCTCGGCTGAGAGAAGTGGAGTGTTTTATTTTTGGTGGGGATGCTTGGCTCCATTCCATGTATTCTTCTCAATTTTTACTTGAAAGGTGGTGGTTGTCTAGCGATGGTTTATAGCTTTTTAAAAAATTATTTATTAATTTTGTTGTTGTTGAGGATAAGTACAGCAAAACATATACCAACTCAACAGTTTCTACATGTACAATTTAGTGACGTTGATTGCATTCTTCGAGTTGTACAATCATTCTCACCCTTCTTTTCTGAGTTGTTTCTGCTCCATTAACATAAACTCATTGTCCCCTGAAGTTCCTATCTGATCTTTTGAGTTACTGTTGTCAGTTTGATCCCATGTAGATAGATCTTAAAAGAGCATAAAGCTCAAGGCCGACATTCTTTACTAGTTAAGCTAAACTATTGTTTGGTTTTAAGAAGATTCCTGGGGATATTTTTGGTTTAAAGATTGTCTCAGGGCAGTAGTTTCAGGGGGTCATCCAGGCTGCATGGTTCCAGAAAGTCTGGATTCCATGAGAATTTAAAATTCTGTTCTACATTTTCCCCCTTTTGGTCAGGATTCATCTATGAAATCTTTGATCAAAATATTCAGTAATGGCAGCCAGGCACCATCCAGTTCTTCTGGGGTTTATAGCTTTTTGATTTTGCTATTTTGCATTATTTATGAGCAATATGGAGATGAAATTCAATTTGATGTATATTTATTAACATCTGGTTAGGTGCATGTCTATGTTTAAAAGGAGGCTAGAGTTACTATATAGATGGTCTGTTTGGGGATAAGAAATCCTTGTGCTATTTTGGAATATCTAGGTAGAGTCATCGCAGGTCCTCGCGTCAGGTTTGATAGCTCAGCTGGGCAGAGGTCTGTAGGTCATCAAAACTTACATGTTATATAAAAATGAAGGTGGAGGAGGGGTAGTTCTGGCTGGTTTATTCCTCTGTATTCATTAAAATTGTCAATGTACTCACTGAATGGATGGGGTGTTTTGGCAATAAGTTACTTGGCTTTAGTCTTGCTAATAAGATCTAGTCGAGAGTCTTTGAAGACATTGGGCTCTGAACAAACAGACATTTTAATAGAAATGGAAACCAGGCCATTCTGGAAAGTTCTCTGGCTCCTGATTCTTGGTATCAATATCTACATCCAGGAGGGACCCCAGGAAGTTTAGAAAATGCAGTAGTGCTGAACCCTAGAACACGGTCTGAGCTGAAAGGGTCTTCAAACTAAAAGCGAAACCAGTTGCCATAGAGTCTATTCCAAGTTATGGTGACCCCATATGTGTCAGCAGTACTGTGCTCCATAGGGTTTTCAATGGTTGACTTTTCAGAAGCAGATCTCCAGGCCTTTCTTTTGAGGTGCCTTTGGGTGGACTTGAACTGCCAATTTTTCAATTAACCATTTGCAAGCCAAGTGCATTAACCATTTGCACTACCCAGGGACTCCAGGGAGGGTCTTCAGAGGCCATTAAATCCAAAGCCCTCACTTGTGGACAAAGAATCTGCATTGAGTGCCTCTGTCCTTATTACGAAAGTTGGGTCCAGCATACAGCTGCTTAACCAGCTTGAAGAAGAATACTTTTTGCTTTCATAAATGTCCTCTCAGGGTAAAGAAAAAAGGAAACAGCAGATCTGGAGTAGGCATTGCCGCGGAAATTTTCTGCTGGGTCAGGAATTGCTACCCATCACCTGAGTTGCTGCAAACGCTCATTTCAAGAGGCACCACAAGAACTCATTAAACCCAAAATGACAGGAAATATATTAAAAGGTGCAGCTGATTAAGCCACAGAGATAAGTCAATGTCCACGACCAGGGGTTTCCTCCACTAAGACATAAATCAGAGGTCTCTCTACTCAGCTCAGCTCACAAACAACCATCTGAGACCTTTGTTGAGCAACAGCTGTGGGGTGTGGATGTGTTGTTGTCAGCCGCCAATTAAAAGAAGTGGCAACTAGGGACAAAGTAAGTCAAAATGGTAGTAGGAAAGCCTCTTATTTGGCTTAGAGCTTCCTGACAGGCAAAGTGAAAAGGGAAACACAATTAGTTGCATCCTTGTGTCAGGGATGGAAACACGTTTATGCCGGATTTATCCCCTTTACCACTTCACATCTACTGTAAAACCTTCTCCATACCATGCTCTGTCCCAGGAAGCTAAACTGTACCGACTATACCAACAGGTTTCTGTGCCATCCAGCTTCTAGCTGGGGTTGGCCCATGGAGAGCTCTGGCATGAGATCAGAGGGAGGGAGGAGAGTGAGGTTGGCTATTTGACCCCTGCCCCTGCTCCCAGCTTCTTATCTCTTCAAGGTCAGGTCTCCTTGGGCTGCCTGTGTCCCTCACCTGAAGATCATCCTTCTTGACCTGACTCTTCTCCCTCTTGGGTTCTGGTTACCCCTCCTCCCAGCCAGGGGCGATAACACTTGGCTGCTGTTATCCACACCTTTGTAAATAGCTCCGTTGTAAATAAACCCTCCTGAAATTGGCCTATTTTGAAAGTGCCATCTGGATCCTGTCGGGACCCTGGCTGATACAATACGCGCTTCTTGGGAGAAGCAAGCTCTCCTAGTCCCGTCCTAAAATAAATGTCTCATGTGGAGTGTGATAGAGGGGACGGGATAGGGCATGAGCGATGTACCCACAGCAAAAGCAAATGTGACCATGGGTTTCAATGGGCTGTTGCCGTCAGTGAGGGCCAAGAACATCTCATTTATTCATTCCACAAATAATTATTGAGCACCTACTATATGCCAAAGGAGCCCTGGTGGCACAGTGTTTAAGCGCTTGGCTGCCAGCTGAAAGGTCAATGGTTCAAACCCACCAGCGGCTCCACAGAGAAAAGACCTGGCGATCTACTCCTATAAAGATTACAGCCTAGGAAGCCCTATGGGGCAGTTCTACTCTGTCCTATAGGGTGCTATGAGTCAGAATCAACTCGACAGCAATGGGTTTTGGGTACTATGTGGCAGGCACTGTGCTAGACACTAGGGAATACAGTTTGAACAAACACAACCCAGTGAAGGCAGCTATGTGAGAGGCAGAACTAACATGGCCCATGGATAGGGACTTTTGAGCACTGGTCCTCAAACCTCAGCATCTGAGTCCCATGGAGAGCTTGTGAAAATACAGGTTGTTGGTGTCACCCCCAGTTTCTGATTCAGTAGGTCTGGGCTGGGGCCTGAGAATGTGCATTTCTAACAAGTTCCCAGGTGACGCTGATGCTATCTGTATTAGTGTCCTAGGACTGCCATAAAAAGGTACCACCAACTGGGTGGTTTAACACAACAGAACGGTTCTCTCTCACAGGTCTAGAAGCTAGAAGTCTAAAATCAAGTGTCAGCAGGGCCATGCTCCCTCTGAAGTCTCCAGGGGAGGATCCATCCTTGCTTCTTCCAGATTCTGGTGGTTGCTGGCCATCCTTGGTGTTCTTGGCTTGTAGATACATCACTCTCATCTCTGCCTTCGTCTCCCCAGTGTCTCTTCTCATAAGGACACAGGTCATATTGGATTAGGGAGCACCCTAATAACCTCATCTTAACTTGATTATATCTGCAAAAAACACTATTTCCAAATAAGGTCACATTCACGGGTACTGTTGTTGTTGGGTGTGATTCCAACACATAGTGACTCCATGTGACAGAGCACCACTGCCACATAGGGTTTTCTTGGTCGTAATCTATACGTCTCACATACTTTGGACATGTTCTCAGGAGGGATCAGTCCCTGGAGAAGGACATCATGCTTGGTAAAATAGAGGGTCAGCGAAAAAGAGGAAGATCCTCAATAAGATGGATTGACACAGTGGCTGCAACAATGGGCTCAAGCATAACAAAGATTGTGAGGATGGCACAGGACCGGGCAGTGTTTCATTCTCTTGTATATAGGGTCACTATGAGTCGGAACCGATTCCACAGCACCTTCCAACAACAATCTTTACAGGAGCAGATCGCCATGTGTTTCTCCCACAGAGCCACTTGGTGTATTCGAACTGCCAGCCTTTCGGTTAGCAGCTGAGCACTTAACCACTGAGCTCCTTTTCACAAGTACTGAGAGTCAGCATATTTTTGTGGAGGGCCCAATTCAACCCACACCACTGCTGGTCTGGGACCGCACTGACCTCTGATGCTCTCATTAGACCGGAGTGGAGCACATAGAAGCTCTCTATCAGTCTTCACCTTGACTTTTGTAGGCCAACTGGAACTGTGTTCTCCAGCCAGGGCCCAGGATGCTAAAATCTCCCACTCCTAGTTAACTCAGCCATGGTCATTAGAAACCAGGAGGATGTCCCCCTGTGAAAATGAAGGTGCTACTTCCAGGACTCCGACTGGCATGGGAGGGCTCAGGGGTAAGATCTAAGTGGGCCTAGTGTCTAAGCACCCTCTTCTGTGTTCCCTCACTGTGGCAGACACTGCTTACTGTCCCTCATACCTGTTGTCCCTTGCTTCCTTAGTAAACAAAAGCCCAATTCTTAGCTGGTCACATAGTCACCCAGAATAAAGTTTACATTTCCCAGACTCCTTTGTAGCTCGATGTAGTCATGTGTATAAGTTCTGGCCAATGAATTTTTTTTAAATTGAGATATAATTCACATACCATAAAATTCACTCTTTTACAGGGAACAATTCAGTGGTTTTCAGTATAATTTACAAAGTTGTGCAACCATCACGTCTCTCTAATTCCAGAATGGCCAATGAGTTTTAAGCTTCCAAGAACTGTCCTGAAAAGATGTCTGTTCCAAACGCTTTGCCTCTTTTTCTATATCTCTTCTTCCATTTTGTAACCAAGAATGTGAATGTGATGGCTGGAGTTCTGGCTGCCGTCTTGGACTATGAGGATGGGGCCACACTCTAGGGATGGCAAAGGCCTTGTGCTGCCATACCCACCAAGACTGCCCACCCAGGTTTTTAAGCGAGAAAGTAATAAACTTTTGGTTTGTTCAAGACACTCTTACTTGGGGTCAGTGGTACAGTAGTCCCCCCTTATCCATGGGGGATACATTCCAAAATCCCCTGTGGATGCCTGAAACCGAGGATAGTACTAAAACCTGTATATACAGTTTTGTCCTATACATACATACCTATGATAAAGTTTAATTTATAAATTACGTAGACTAAGAGATTAACAACAATAACTAATAATCAAATAGAACGATTATAACAATATACTGTAATAAAAGTTATGTGAATGTGGTCCTCTGGTGGGATGGAGCAGGATGACTGGAGATTTCATCACGCTACTGATTTCACATTTTCAGACCGCAGGAAACTGAAACCACAGAAAGCAAAACCTTGGAAAGGTGGGGGGTGGGGGGTG
>NW_004444013.1:11143665-11160673 GCF_000243295.1 Trichechus manatus latirostris
GGTGGACTACTGTATTCCCCATGGAACCTAATGCTGATACACTAATAATCTGGTGACTCAGTCTGGGTTCTTAGTTGTAACCACAGAAATGAATTCTAACTGGTTTAAGCAGGACAAGGAATGTATTAAAAGATACTAGGTAACTCACAGGATCTCCAGGAAGACAGGAGAACATAGTTTGGAGCTTACACCATCAGGAACAAAGCCCCAAGTCACACTACAAAGCTGGTTCAGCAGAGACACCACTGCTAATGGCTCTTAGAAGCGAACAGCAACCCCACTGAGTCCGTGCTCTCCAGAAATTAGATGCAGCTGTTGCCACCCTCCTCCAAAGTGAATAGCCTGGTGCCTGCTCCTGCTTCTCTGAGTCTCCAGGCCAAACCTGGTGCATATGCTTCTGATTGGTGGAATATAGGTCACCTGTAAGGACCTTCAAAGGAGGCTGGGAAAATGACAGCCAGGCTCCTATGGTGGGGGCTGGGCAGCCTTCCATGCGGGAGCCGCAGATTCGATTCCTGGCTAGTGCACCTTGTATTCAGCCGCCACTCATTTGTCAGTGGAGGCTTGCATGTTGCTGTGATGCTGAACAGGTCTCAGTGGAGCTTCCAGACTACGATGGACTAGGAAGAAAGGCCTGGTGATCTACTTCTGAAAATTAGCCAGTGAAAACCCTATGGATCACAATGGTCTGATCTGCAACTGATCATGGGGATGGTGCAGGACCAGGCAGCATTATGGTCCATTGTGCATGAGGTCTGGATGAGTCAGGGGCTAGCTCCACAGCAGCTAACAACAACCTTTGTTCAGCGCAAACCCCAGCTCTGCCACTTGTAGCTGTGTGACTTTGGGTCTGTCACTCTACTTCTCTGAGCCTCAGTTTCCTTATGGAATATGTTCATATATCTGGGTGTTCAATAAATGATGACAATCGTAATGACAGGAACTCCAGCTGCCAGACTGTGGTCAGATCCTCAGAGATTCAAGCCCTGAGCTGTGGGCACCAGAGATAAGAGGGGACTGCAGTCTCCCTCCTAGGAGAAGCCGGGCAGGGCCATGGGTGTGAGTCCCCAAGAGCTGGCCACTCAGCTTTGCTTTTGGTGTGAGCACAGCAATTACTGACTGGATTTTCAAATAATTACAGCAAAAATGAGCTTCTGCCCCGGGAGACAAAAATCACAATAGACCAGGGAGGGGTGCTGGCATTCAGTTCTGCACTCACTGTTCTAGAAAACTCTTAGGCCCGAAAATGAGACCTCCCTTCCTCCCAATTTTTTTTCCTTTTTTGTTTTCCTTAACCACCAAAAACTGGTGTCTGGGAAAGGTCAACATGCTCAGGGAGTCATAGATGGTCTGGAAGAATGGCCCAAGGAAGGAAGACAGGAGGACCAGGAAAGCAGCCCCCACCAGCCCCCCAGATGTTTCTGGGGAATGCATCTAGGCTTCTCAAACGGCCTTCCCTTGTCATCTCTTGCCTTGGCTGCCCTGAAAGGCAGTAGTGATTTTAAAGCCTCCAAAGACAGCTTTTGGGTGACCTGGTGGCACGACGGTTAAGCACTTGGCTGCTAACTGAAAGGTCGGCAGTTCAAACCCACCCAGCAGCCTCAAGGGACAAAGACCTGGCAATCTACTCCCATAAAGAATGCAGCCTAGAAAACCCTGTGGAGCAGTTCTGTCACATGGGGTCACCATGAATCAGAGTAGACTTGACGGCACCTAACAACAAAGACAGCTTTTAGCTAAATCTCCTGCCTTCACAGCTGCTCTCCTTCTTAAGGGGAATGCAAGCCCAGTCAGAGAGTTTTGGGAGGACTTTACTGGTGAATAAACAACCTGGGACCCCGAGCATCCCCCTACACCCAATGAAGCACATACGAGAAGTGCTGGGCACAGTGCCTTCTTTCAGTTGAGAATCTAAAATAAACACTGCCCAGCTGCAACAGCTACTCTCCAACATCCATTCCCACCCTCCTCCTCCTTCCTGGCCCCACATTTCTCTCAGGTATTCATCAGACTCAGAAGGCCAGGTGGGGAGCTGAGAGAAGCCCCAACCCCAGCCCAGCCCAGCCCAGCCCAGTCCCAACTCCAAGGAGTGAATTCTGATTGGTCTAAACTAGTCATAATAATTCCAGTGCCCTTGCCAGTGATTGGCTTAGGCTCAAACATGTGACACAATTCTGTCCAATAAGATGTCTAGTTCCTTAGGGACTGTCATAAAAAGAGAGAGCCTAGACCGTGGATATTGTTGTGTCGGAATGTGACACCTGAAGAAGCCAGCCATCTTGAAACCACCACTGAGTTCACCCTGAATTCCAGCCAGTATGCTGAGGGTGGCCTGCTGACACTGTTGTATACCTGGATATGCCTACCCATCCTCAGATGCCTTGCTATGTGAGAAAATAAATATCCTATGGTTTAACCCAACTTGGGTTCAGATTTTCTGTTCCTTCCAGCAGAAAACATCCTGGTATGTCCAGAAAACATCTTGGTATGCCAAGGGCGCTGTGTCCTCTGAGTCTAGCCTGTGAAGTGGACATAATTATTCCTGGTTTGTGGTCAGGGAGACCAAGAAGAGGTGTTTCAAGAGGATACAAGCAACATAAGACACATTCAAATCGGCTCAAACAAATAATGTGATACTTTGGAAATTAATGAAGACCACCCGGATGAGAACAAATAGGCTATTCATGCAGACCTTGCTGTAACAAGGGAGTCAGTCACCATCACTTGCATTTGGCAGAGACCCAAAAGCAGGCAGGGGAATGGGAAAGCTTTACAGTTAAAAAAAAAAAGAAAAAAGGAAGTCTTCACATATGCTCTGGTTGGAGACTATTGCCATGGGGAAACTGGATGCAGGCTAAATAGAAGCGGCATCCTGTGTGATTGGTTTGGGGAGCATATTTGGCCTTCTCAGGTTAGTCTTGAAAATAGGGACCAAAAGCAGGGAAGCTGGCAGTCATCAGCCAAGGCCTGACCATCTGGGCTGGTTGCTGCAGAGGTTGTGGGTTAGAGTTCTGTTGTCATGGATGGTCTGGCCATTGTCCGTTTGTTTATTCAGAGGTGATTCATGCCTGCTTCAGTATTGATTTGATCCAGGGGCTCAGAGTTTCTTTCTGCCCCTACCCCCTTCTCCTTGCAAGGTGCAGGCACCATCGTACGACTGGCTCTCCTCAGTATACACAAAGCCCTATACCAAATGCCAGAGCTGCGCGCATGCTTCTCTCATGTCCAGTGACGGAATGGGGAAACTGTTTCCAGAAGCCCCCAGCTCATGGCATACTGAGGGCAGGGTGGTGGAAGTGGACCACCTGGGGTACAAAAGGGTGCAGTATCTATTGAGAATTTAATAACAATAATAAAATCAACCCAAAGTTAATCTGCTTTTCATTATCACCCTGTGCCAGCAATTCTAAACAATGTCAGTGATTAATACTGTCTTAGTCATCTAGTGCCACTATAACAGAAATACCACAAGTGGATGACCTTATCAAACAGAAGTTTATTCTCTCACAGTCTAGTAGGCTAGAAGTCTGAATTCAGGGCACCAGCTCCAGGGGAAGGTTTTCTCTCTCTGTTGACTCTGTAGGAAAGTCCTTGTCATCAATCGTCCCTTGGTCTAGGAGCTTCTCTCTGCAGGAACCCCAGGTCCAAAGGACTCACTCTGCTCCCGGTGCTGCTTTCTTGGTGGTATGAGGTCCCCCTGTCTCTCTGCTTGCTTCTCTCTTTTATATCTCAAAAGACATTGTTTTAAGACAGTCTAATCTTGTAGATTGAGCCCTGCCTCATTAACATAACTGCCACTAATCTCATCTCATTAACATCATAGAAATAAGATTTACAACACATAGGAAAATCACATCAGATGACAAAATGGTGGACAATCACACAATACTGGGAATCATGGCCTAGGCAAATTGATACACATATTTTTGGGGGGTGCAATTAAATCCATGACAAATACTCGTCTGTGAAAAAGTTTTGTTGGGAAGCTTTATTCAATTGCTGCGATTAGTGTTGGATTTTAATTAAATACATGTAAATTCAAATTAACAAAAAAAAAAAGCCATTGCTGTCGAGTTGATTCCAGCTCCTAGCAACCTTATAGGACAGGATAGAGCTGCCCCGTAGAGTTTCCAAGGAGTGGCTAGTGAATTCAAACTGCTGAGATTTTGGTTAGCAGCTGAGTTCTTAACCACTAGGCCACCAGCACATTTTTATTTCTCAAGTTTTAGTAAGTATTGCATTCTACAGGGAAGTTAATTCAGAGAACCTCCAGTTATGCAGTTAGCCCCACCATATGTGGACTGACTTCGTAATGGTTCAGTGTTACTGGTGTTCACTCTGGATGCAGTTTATATCTCCACCCCCTTGTGGTGCTACAGATTCCATTCCTGGTGATTGTTAAGAGAAGACACAGAACTTGAGTTACTTCAATTCTGTCCTTCCATGTGACCCCTGGGAGTTTTAATTTATGTTTAAAATTTGAAACAGTGAAACAGGGTGAACTGCAAGGTGTGATGATTTTGTGTAACTTTTAGATCATACATGAAATATTTTACTGAATTTGAATATCTTTAAAGTAGAAATGTATTCTTCTTTTCTAAATTGTTAACTGTTTAAAAACTGAAGAACAAATCCAGAAAGCAGTACATTTTACATAATTATTACTGAAAATAACTTTGTCGTATGGAAAACCAATTGCCAGCGAGTCGATTCTGACTCATGGTGACCCCATGAGTGTCAGAGTATGACTGCACTCCATTGGGTTTTCAATGGCTGTGACCTTTTGTAAGTAGATTGCCAGGCCTTTCTTCTGAGGCACCTCTGGATGGGTTTGAACCACTAACCTTTCGGTCAGTAGCTCAGCACTTAACCATTTGAGGCACCCAGAGACTTTATCATATGGGGGAGTGTTAAAATAATCCAGCTGTTGTCAAGTATTCTTGGCACACCACACCCCAGAGCAATGGCCAGAGACTGAGATTAAGCTGTATAATTTAGGTCACACAGCCCACTCCACCCCCAAGGCAGTGAGGGAGGATCATCCCTCAGTATGGACTAATTGGTGGTTGCCAGGACCTGGAGGAAGGGAGAAATGGGGAATGATTATTTAATGGATATGAGTTCCCTTTTAGGGTGATGAAAATATTTGGGAACAAGATATAGTGGTTACACAAAATTGTGAATGTACTAACTACTACTAAATTGTACATTTTAAAATGGTAATTTTATGTTATGTGACTCTCACCTCAATAAAGAAAAAAAAAGACCCACATGAGCTGCCTGGAGGAGGTACCACTACCCAGAAAACAATCAGGGCTGTTACCAAGAGAAGGGGCGGTGGATGTGGATGTCAGGGATACCTCCCCCGTGTCTACCCTAAAAAGTGACCTGCTGAACCAACCAGGCAACAAAGTGAGGGACCTGAACCAGGGCCGGTCCCCCAGACGTTGGGCTGGGAAAATGCAGCCAGGGGCCCAGCCTTAAGGGGCTTCCTTTGCAGGCAAAACATTCTCTAACATCTGACCCTTAGGGGCGGGGACACTGGGCTCTGCTGGGGTTAGCACCATTCCTTATGTTTTTCTTCCCCCTGTTTTGTACTGGAGGAGCCCTGGTGGCACAGTGGCTAAGCACTTGGCTGCTAACTGGAAGGTCGGCAGTTTAAACCCACCAACCGCTCCATGGGAGAAAGATGTGGCAGTTTACCAAAACCGAAAAACCAAACCCATTGCTATGGAGTTGATTCTGACTCATAGCGACCCTATAGTACAGATTAGAACTGCCCCATAGGGTTTCCAAAGCTGTAAATCTTTACAGAACATCTTTGTCCCTCAGAGTGGCTAGTAGGTTCAAACCACTGACCTTTCGGTTACCAGCCGAGCACTTAACCACTGCATCCAGCCTTGGAAACCCTGTGGGGCAGTTCTACTCAGTCCTACAGGGTTGCTATGAGTCAGAGTCCACTGGATGGCAATGGGTTTGGTCTGTTTTTTTTTTGTACTGACTCTGACGGTCATTCATTCATTCACTCGGCTCACTCAGTCCATGTGTCATCCCGCCCCGCCTTCAGGCTGTGAGATGCAGGTGGTAAACACCCGTCCCCACACCTTGCAATGAGCAGCATAGAAGTGCAAGGTGTCATAGGGGAGGAGCTCAATTTAGACAGGGCTGGAGCCATTTTCTTAAAATCTTTGTCTCCTCAGGACAGCCCTTCAACTGGCCTATTTCCTGAAGTTTCCGCCTCAGAACTGCTTTGAAAAGAAACATCCACCGGCTGCTAGAAACCGGCTAAAATAGGTTTGCCCTCCCTGTTGGCACTCCAGATAACCTTTAGCTCATTAACTGCCTGATGTATAGCAAGTTCTCCACCCCTGGGTGGAGAGCTAACATGATAATAAACAAAAATGGCTAACGTCCTCCTACGCGGGGAATCGAACCTAGGTGCTAGAAATGCTTACTCCTTCTAGAATGCTCTGCGCCTGCGTGCACGCCATTTTGTATTTTGTAACTGATCTTGCCTATGTAAACCAGTCTCAGCAAGCTGTTTGTGAGTGGTCTTGGAAGGTATTTAGTTCCGAGGGTCTTGTTGCTGGTAATCCTGGTGGCGAAGCGGTTAGGAGCTACAGCCGCTAACCAGAAGGGTGGGGAGCTGGAATTCACCAGGCGCTCCTTAGTATGGGGCAGTTCTCCTCTGTCGTATAGGGTCACTGGACTGCAACGGGTTTGGGTTTTTTGTTTTTTTTGTTTTGTCTCCTTGCTTGGCCAACCAATAAACCTGTCTTTCGTTCTCCCCAACTCGGTCTGTCTTTTTGATCTGGGACGGAGTCGCGAAGAGCGGAACCCAGAATCCCTGGCGACAAATGACTTTGTTGAATGACGACTGTCGGTGTCCGTGTCTAAGAACGAGGACTCTGAGGCGTCAACGCCTTGTGGCCTCACAGTCCTCCACTTGGTGCCAAGTCCTGACAGGTGGCCCAAACAAATCCAGGTGCCACTAGGGATTTGCCTAGCCCCGCCCACTCCCTTTTCCTCCCCACCGCCACCTCCCAATGCCATCTCCATGTTTTCATCCACCAAGACCTGCCATGCAGCCTCACCCACTTCAAGCCGTAATTATCACCACCCAGAATGGCTTTCAGCGGCCACTAGAGTACCTGCTGGTGGAACATTCCTTCCCAAGCAGTCACCTCGGAAACTAGTTGACTTCCCCATTCCAAGGGAGACTGAGGGAGTGTGGGTATGGGGGAGGGGGCCACCGTGAATATCTGGACCCCCACAGAGAAAGAGGAAATATGGGGGCTGCCCTGTGTCTAACTGGCCAGCAACACCAATCTTTCCCATAGGACAGGGGGCCCCAGGGCCCTCAGTTTAGTTTCTGTGGAGGTGAAAAATCCTCCATTGAGCAAAACCTGAAAAACAAGCCCAGCCTCACACTTATGACCTCAGAGACATTCTTCTATTTTGCCCTTGGCCCAGAGATAAAGCCTGCTAATCTAAGTTCTTGAGGAAAAATGTTCACATGAAATCGTTAGGAGGAGGAATGAAGCAAAGAGGACTGGTTATGTTTCCTCAAAAACTTGCCAGCTGAGGAGAATCCCAGTCTGCTGGAAGGCAGATGAGGAGAGCCTGGGTTCTAGCCTGTGAGGGGCTGACTGCCCACGGATGGTGGGGACTTCTTGGGCAAGGCCTGGGTCCCTGTGCCAAGCTCGGCACTGCCCTGTCAGAACTTGGGGATGTCTCCTGTGTGAAGGGGCTGCTCAGTTCACATCTCTCCATCTCCTTGGTGCCTTGTGGCCCAGGCCCCACGATTTCTTGTCTGGAAACTGCAGTTGCCCACTCTGCCACCTCCTTGCTTGACATCCCCAATCTGTCCCCCACCTCACCCCAGCAGCTGGAAGGACCTTTTAGGTCAGGTCACATCACCTGTTGTCTTCCTGCCGTCCTCCAGAGTCTTCCCATGACCACCAGTTGCCACTGATTTGATTCTGACTCATGGCGACCCCATGTGTGTCATAGTAGAACTGTACTCCATAGGCTGTGGTGAAAAATCGATGGCTGATTTTTCAGAAGTAGATTGCCAGGTCTTTCTTACGAGGTGCCTCTGGGTGGACTTGAACCTCCAACCTTTCCGTGAGCAGCCAAGCGCGTTAACCATTTGCACCACCCAGGGTCTCCCTTTCCATGACACTCAGACTAAAACCTATCCTCCTTCCCACAGCATGGAGGCCCCACGTGATCTGGCCCCTGCCTACCCCTCCATTCATCTCCTTCCATTCTCCTCCTCACTTGCCGGACTCTATCCATAAACTGTCATTTCCAGATGCTTCTGTTCCAAGAAAACCTGCCAAGCCCTCTAGAACAGTGGTTCTCAAGAGGGGCCATTTTGTTCCCCCATCCCCCTCCGGGGACATTTAGCTATGGCTGGGGATATTTCTGGTTGTCTTAACTTTGGAGGGAGGAGAGGGGGGTGCTACAGCCATCTAGTGGGTAGAGAGCAGGGATACTGCTTGTCATCCTACAATGCACAGGACAGTCCTCACAACGAAGAAATATCCAGCCAAAATGTCAAAGGCGTCGAGACTGAGAACCCCTGTTCTAGATCTTTCTATAGCCCAATCCTTCTTGCCTTTCAGGCCTCAACTCAAATGCCACCCCCTCAAAGAGACCCTCCCCAACCATCCTTGGCAAAGTAGCACCTTCTGTCACTCCTTATCACATTTCCTGGTTTCACACACTTCGTGGCCCTTGTCGTCATTTGAAAGCATTTGCTTATTTATTTTTACTTGTTTATTATCTGTGTCCCCCTGCTAGGATATTCCCGGTGGATTTTCACAGCCACTGTGGATGGTAATTTTCACTGTCTGGCCATCTCACCCCCTCCCCCAGCTCTCACCCCCACAGTCCCTAGGGAATCATTTATTGAAGCTTTGTTCTTTTCCATTTAGCCAACAGATATTTTTTCCTCTCTCCTGGGTCTTCATGTGGAGATGAGCGTGGCTGGCCCGGGCCTGTCTGAATAATCATCATTCTACGCAGTTTTACTGGCACTTTCTAGTCTTGCCAAGGCTGTGAGGGCGGCTTTGGAGATGTCTGCCTGTTTTCACATGGAACATGCTGTTGAGGCTGAGGCAGCTGGGCCATTCGCCCTGAGCACACCTCACCCACTGGGTGTTTCCTCCTGGTATAGACACAACTATAGAATCAGGACGTGCTTGGGCTGACATTTCAGCATGTCTTAGTTATCTAGTGCTGCTATAACAGAAATACCACAAGTGGATGGCTTGAACACACAGAGACTTATTCTCTCACGGTCTAGGAGGCTAGAAGTCTGACTTCAGGGTGCCAGCTCCAGGGAAGGCTTTCTCTCTCTGTTGGCTCTGGGGGAAGGTCCTTGTCATCAATCTTCCCCGGTCAAGGAGCTTCTCAGCGAAGGGACCCTGGGTCCAAAGGACACACTATTCTCCTGGCTCTTGTTTCTTGGTGGTTTGAGGTCCCCATGTCTCTCTGCTCCCTTCTCTCTTTTATATCTCAAAAGATACTGATTTAAGACACAACCTAATCTTGTAAATTGAGTCCTCCTTCGTTAACATAACTGCCACTAATCCAACTCAATAACATCGTAGAGGTAGGATTTACAACACTTAGGAAAATCACATCAGATGACAAAATGGTGGACAATCACACAATACTGGGAATCATGGCCTAGCCAAATTGATACACATATTTTTGAGGGACACAATTCAATCCATGACAGACCCACACACCCATTTACTTCAGAATTAGAACCCCAAAATGACAGGAGAAGGGTGGTCCACCCACGTTCTGACCCCTCACTATCACGCCTTCTTAGGCAGGTCACCTAACCTTCCAAAGCCTTCATTTTCTTCATCAGTTAAATGGGATAATAATACTAACCTATTTGTTGAACTGTTGTGAGGAGTAAATGAGACAGAGGAAACATTTTTTGAGTACTACAGTTGTGCCACCACTACCTGTCTGTCAGCTTGTTGTACCGTGGTGGCTTGCCTGTTGCTATGGTGCTGGAAGCTATGCCACTGGTATTTCAAATACCAGCAGAGTCACCAATGATGGACAGGTTTCAGAGGAGCTTCCAGGCTAAGACAGACTAGGAAGAAATAACTGGCAATCTACTTCTGAAAATTAACCAGTAAAAACCCTATGGATCACAACGGAATATTATCCAATATAGTGCTGGAAGATAAGCCTCCTAGGTTGGAAGTCACTCAAAATGCACAGTGGCTGCAACCATGGACTCAACCATAACAATGATCATGAAGATGGCACAGGTCCGGTCAATGTTTTGTTCTGATGTTCATGGGGTCACCATGAGTGTGAGCTAACTTGACGGCAAATAACAACAACAACAAAAGATGTGCCATGCTTTTGCTCATAATTTATATGCATGTATCTGGTTTAATCCGCATCAGAAGCACATGGCATTAGGATTGGTGGAAGACTCATTAACAACCTGCGATATGCAGATGACACAACCTTGCTTGCTGAAAGTGAAGAGGGCTTGAAGCATTTACTGATGAAGATCAAAGACTACAGCCTTTAGTGTGGATTACACCTTAACATAAAGAAAACAAAAATCCTCACTACTGGACCAAAAAGCAACATCATGATAAACAGACAAAATATTTCAATTGTTAAAGATTTCATTTTGCTTGAATCCACAATCAACGCCCATGGAAGCAGCAGTCAAGAAATCAAACGATGTGTTGCATTGGGCAAATGTGCTGCAAAAGACTTCTCTAAAGTGCTGAAAAGCAAAGATGTCACTTTGAGGACTAAGGTGCGCCTGACCCAAGCCATGATATTTTTAATCACCTTATATGCATGGGAAAGCTGGACAATGAATAAGGAAGACCCAAAAAGAATTGATGCCTTTGAATTATGGGATTGCCAGAAGAATGAACAAGTCATCTTGGTAGAAGTACAGCTAGAGCACTCCTTGGAAGCGAAGATGGTGAGACTTCCTCTCACTTACTTTAGACATGTTATCAGGAGGGACCAGTCCCTAGAGAAGAACATCATGCTTGGTAAGACAGAGGGTCAGTGAAAAAGAGGAAGACCCTCAATGAGATGGACTGACACAGTGATTGCAACACTCGGCTCAAACATGCCAAATGATTGTGAGGATGGCACAGGACCGGGCAGTGTTTTGTTCATTCATTCTGTTGTACATAGGGTCGCTATGAGTCGGAAGCGACTCAATGGCACCTAACAACAACAACAATCCTCACAACAACTCTTTGACGTAGGTTCTCTTAAACCCATTTTACAGCTCAGGAAACTGAGGCCCAGAGAGCTCAAGTAACTTGCCCGAGATCACACCACTAGTAAGCATGGTGCTGCAATTTGAAGTGAGGTTTGCCTGACTCTCAAACCTGGGTGTCACTGTATTGTATATGATGGAGCCCAAGAGACACCCATGGTGATGGTTAAGGTTATGTGTTAATTTGGCTGGGCCATAATTCTCAGTGGCTTAGTATGATGTTGTGATCACTTCCATGATGGAGATTTGATATAATGTGATCACCACCATGATGGGATCTGTTGTAAGTAGCCACTCAGTTGAAAAAGAGTTTTCTTGGGCATGTGGCCTGCATATAATATATATGTGTGGACATTTTGGCAAGGCTCGTGAGCTTTTGCTCCCTCCAGATCCTGCAGCTGGCTCCTGTACATCTGACCTCCAGTTCTTGGTACTTGAGCTAGCAGCTTACCTGCAGGCTTGCCTGTTGATCTTAGGATTCGTCGATCTTCGCAGCCTGTGAGCAAGAGCCCTGCTCTTGGACTTGTGGATCTTGGGTTCGCCAGCCCTTGTGGCTACATGAAGCAGGAGAAGTCTCTATCCTGACCCATGGACTTGGGACATTCCAGCCTCTACAGCTGCGTGAGCCATTTCCTTGATATAAATCTCTCTATATATGTATTTATATGCTTTATTGGTTTTGCTTCTCTAGAGAACGCAGCCTAGGGCATTTGGTAATTATTAGTCTGAGTCTTCTTTACAATAGACTGAGCTACAGAAAGTCTCTGATAGACTATGTAACTTTCATCACTACTAAAGACGTGAAGTTCAAGTCAGTAGCTTAAACATCTTCTGTTCAAGTCTATACACATTTATTGAGTACCTACTGTCAGTGAACAGTTAACATGCTGAGCAGCTAACCGAAAAGTTGGAGGTTCAAGTTCACCCAGAAGTACCTTGGAAGAAAGGCCTGGTGATCTACTTTTGAAAACCAGCCATTGAAAACCCTATGGAGCACAGTTCTATTCTGACACTCATGGAATCACCATGAGTTGGAATTGACTCAAGGGCAACTGGTTATACTCTGCAATAATTATAGTAATGGTTGAGATTTGAAGGATTACAATGTGTCTAGTACTGTGTGCTAAGTGCTTTACATGCATTATATTATTGACATTTTCCCAATAACTCTATCAAGTAGGTACTGTATCTACCTCACAGATCAGAAGACTGAGGTAGAGGGAGATTTATTCATTTGCCCAAGGCTGTATTTATGCAGAGGAGCTGGATTGTCTCCAGGTCTCCTTGTCTTCAGAGTCCGGGGCTCAAAATCACACTGTGGTTGTGAATTTCCAATTTTGTAAGAAACCAACCCCTCATAAAGAAATGGGGGCGGGGCATGCTAAAAGAATAAACACCCAAATGTTAACTCTGGTTATGTATGGGTGGCTAGATGATGGTCCACGTTTTCTACAAATTTATATTAAACTTCTAGAGAAAAAGTTATAAAGCATGTTATAAAATAATGAGCATATGCTATATAAAAGTCTGCTTTGACGGGTTATGAAGCCCTCTTCTCTCTCGAGGTCTCCAAGTGGTTTGTAACCCCAGGCTCTTGTAGTCCCCATGAAGACACACACCCAGAAATGCCCAGAGCAGTGCTGGACACCGGGAGACGCCGCAGCAACCCCTGATGGTCGATGACTGCAGCAGAAGTTTAACGAAGCAGTTTCTGAAATGAATTGCCATATGGTGGCTTCTCTGACTCTTCACACCTGGGGCGACCCCGCGGAGCGCGCCAACAGAAAGGCCACGAGGTGGCGCCCGGGAGCCTGACTTGACATCTGAGTACGGCCAAGCGAGGGAACTCTGGTTGCCATGGATACAGCTGGGTGGGGGGTGGAGCCAAACCGGATCTGGGAAGGGGGTTGCCGATCTCATCCTCCTACCCCATTGCCCCCAATCCTGTCGCCCCCTCACCTCCAGGCCTGGGTTTCCCTGTCTTTAAAAGAAGAAGAGATCTAATCCCAGCGGGGCCTCCAAAACAACAACAAAAAAAAGAGAAACTTTTCAGCGCTCTTTTTTTTTTTAAAAAAATGGGATTGTTCAAACATTCAGAAAACTATGTTGTTGTCTGCCGCCGAGCCAATTTAGACTCACAGCGACCCCATGTGACAGAGTAGAACCGCCCCGAAAGGGTTTCCTAGGCTGTCATCTTGGTGGCTCAGTGGTTAAGGGTTGGGCTGCTCACCAAAAGGTCGGCAGTTCCAATCCACCAGCTGCTCCTTGGAAACCCTACAGAGCAGTTCTACTCTGTCCTGTGGGGTCGCTATGAGTCGGAACCGACTCGAGTGCAACGGGTTTTTAATCTTTACGGGGGGGCAGATCGCCAGGTCTTTTTCCCGCAGACCACTGGTGGGTTTGAACAGAAATCTATAGGGAGTAAAATAAATACTCATGTACCCTCCATCCAGAATTAATATATGCGCACGGGAGGCCCATATTTGCTTCAATGCTCTGCTATTGCTGTCTTGAAATTCTTCATAATTTAGAACTTGCGTTTGCTAAGTGAAGTCTGTTGGGACAGTGGTGCAGGCGCATGAAGATAGCGTGATACGGTTGTCCGCTGTAACTTGCCGCTGCACTTGCATGCAGCTTTACTGACGCGGGTGGGCCCACATGTGCAGGTCAGTGAGATTCAAAGTGAGTGCAAGGGAAGTATTTTAAGTCTGTTGTTGTTGATAGGTGCTGTTGAGTCCATTTCGACACATAGCAACCCCATGTGACAGAAAACAATAGGATTTTCTAGGTCGTTATCTTTAATGAGCAGATAACCAGGTCTTTCTCCTGTGGAACTGTTGGTGGGTTCTAACCGACAACCCTTAGATTAGCAGCCCAGGGCTTAACCATTGGGCCACTAGGGCTCCTTCACATGTGGCTACTGGTTACCAAAGTGTATAAGGAAGTTATAGAACGTTTCCGCCATCACAGGGACAGCACTACTGGACTCTAAGCCTAGAGTATGTATCCAGAGATAGGTTCCCTTCTCAGTCCCTGCCCACATTTAAGGTGCACCCCAGCCTCTGTCCGTCTCAATCCCCTGCCTTGTAAGCGCAGATATCTAGGAGGAACCCCAGGGAAAACTAGCAAACAGATCATCTGCCAAGGGGGTGTGGTGGGCAGGCCAGGGCAGCCCCAGCTTGGCGCCTATCTCCTGCTTGGATGGGAGGGGCCGGGCTCTGTCAGCACCTGCCCAGGTCCAGGGGTGAGTAACTGGCTAGGAATGTAAGTCACCAAAGGGCTCTTGCTGAGAGGTGCCAAAACGTCTCTTTCTTGCTGATGCAAATCTCTACCCACTCCAGAAGAGGCCTCTGTTTTCACACTTAGCTGTAGCCAAGGGCTTTTCTTACCCTTATGTAAGCCTATCTCACACTGCACTTATAGCTCTTCAGACCAAATTAAAACACTAGAGATCCATTTGTGAGATCGGAGGTGGAGGCTCCAAATGGGCCACCAGTAGAAGCAAAAATGATAACTAGGATTTATCGAGGTTTACTGCGTATGGGCCTTTGCTAAGCAACTTATATCCCGTGGAGTGTTGGAAAATGCTGAACAGATTTCAGCAGAGCTTCCAGACTAAGACAGACTAGGAAGAAAGGGCTGGTGATTTACTTCCAAAAATCAGCCAGGGAAAACTCTATGGATTCCAAGGGTCCAATCCACAACTGATCATGGGGATGGTGCAGGACTGTGCGGGGGAAGCCCTGACTTGTAGCTGTTGCCAATTCCTGTGGTGTAAATACTCCCACCATGGCTGATTTCAGGCCATCAATATGATGTGACTGAATGCAGAGTTGGGAAGAGAAGTGCAGTTATTGTTAGCTGCCATGAAGTCAGTCCCTAACTCATGGTGAGCCCATGTACAATGGAATGAAATGCTGCCTGGTCCTCTGCCATCCCCATGACTGGCTGCAAATTGGACCATTGAAATCCATAGGGTTTTCATTGTCTGATATTTGGAAGTAGATCGCCAGGCCTTTCTTACTAGTCCACCTTAGTCTGGAAGCTCTGCTGAAACCTGTTCAGCATCCTAACAACATGCAAGCGTCCACTGATGGACAGGTGGTGGCTACACATGACGTGCATTGTCCAGGAATCAAACCTGGGTCTCCCACATGGAAGGTGAGAATTCTACAACTGAACCAACACTTACCCCCAGAAGTGCAGTACCTGTTGCCGTCGAGGCGATTCCAACTCACGGCGACTCCACGTAACAGAGTAGAATTGCTCCATAGGGTTTTCTTGGCTGTAATCTTTGTGGAAGCAGATCACCAGTCCTTTCTTCCACAGTGTCACTGGGTAGATTTGAACTGCCAGCCTTTAGGTTTTGTATGTGCCTCCCAGGGCTCTTATAAGTGCCGTTCCAAAATCGAACCAAACCTGTTGCTGTTGAGTTGGTTCTGACTCATAGTGACTCTACAGGACAGAGTAGAACTCCCGCATAGGGCTTCCAAGGAGCGGCTGGTGGATTTGAACTGTCGTAGCACCCCATTATATAGTATGCTCACCATACAGACAATAGATGTAAATAACCTCAAGAGCATAAAACATAAAATACTGTAGTAAATATGAATCAAAATTGACTCGATGACAACAAGTTTTTTTTGGGGGGGTTGTAAAATAATTAGGAAGTGATATGTTTTGAGTGTTTACTACTTTTGTTTTTAATATAATTTATTTAATTGTAAGTTTATTTCAAACGGTTAAGTCCTCGGCTATTAACTGAAAGGTTGGCAGTTCAAAACCACCCAGAGACGCCTTGGAAGGAACTCCTGGCAATCTACTTCTGAAAGATCAGAGTACAGAAAACCCTGTCGAGCGCAGTTCCACTCTGAAACACATGGGGTCACCATGAGTTGGAGTCGACTTGATGGCAACTGGATATTTGCTCCATGTTGCTGATGAGGAAACTGAGGCTTAGAAAGAAAAGTAAAGGGTCCAGCAGGAATTTGAACCCACACAATCTGACTTCCAAGTCCTGGTGGTTAAACTAAACACTGAGACTCAGCTGTCAACAGCACTTGTGATTATTGTTGTTAGGGGCCGTCGAGTCAGTTCCAATTCACAGCAACCCTATGTACAAAAGAACTAAAAACTGGCTGGTCCTGTGCCATCCTCACAATCATTGCTATGCTTGAGTCCATCATTGCAGCCACTGTGTCAATCCTTCTTGTTGAGGGTCTTCCTCGTTTTTGCTGACCCTCTACTTTACCAAGCATGATGTCATTCTCCAGGGACTGGTCCCTCCAGTTAACATGTCCAGTGTAAGTGAGACAAAGTCTCGCCATCCTTGCGTCTTAGGAGCATTCTGGCTGTGCTTCTTCCAAGACAGATTTATTCTTTCTTCTGGCAGTCCATGGCATATTCAATATTCTTTGCCAACACCATAATTCAAAGGCGTCAATTCTTTTTTGATTTTCCTTATTTATTGTACAGCTTTCACATGCTTATGAGGTAATTGAAAATATCATGGCTTAATAGCATCTGAGGTCTTAAAAGCCTGTGAGCAGCCATCTAAGATACTCCACTGGTCTCACCCCTTCAGGAGCAAGGGAGAATGAAGAAAACAAGATACAAGGGAAAGATTAGTCCGAAGGACTAATGGACCACAATTACCACAGCCTCCACCAGACTGAGTCCAGTACAACTAGATGGTGCCCAGCTACCACCACT
>NW_004444013.1:11160773-11180211 GCF_000243295.1 Trichechus manatus latirostris
GAGGGTCCCGGACAGAGCTGGAGAAAAATGTAGAACAAAATTCTAACTCACAAAATAAGACCAGACTTACTGACTTGACAGACTGGAGAAACCCCAAGAGTATGGCCCCCAGACACTGTTTTAACTCAGTAATGAAGTCACTCCCAAGGTTCACCCTTCAGCCAAAGATTAGAAAAGCCCATAAAACAAAACGAGACTAATGGGGCACACCAGCCCAGGGGCAAAGACTAGAAGGCAGGAGGGGACAGGAAAGCTGGTAATAGGGCACCCAAGGTTGAGAAGGGACAGTGTTGACATGTCGTGGGGTTGTTAACCAATGTCATAAAACAATATGTGAGAGTTTAATGAGAAACTATTTGTTCTGTAAACTTTCATCTAAAGTACAATAAAAAAAATTAAAAAGAAAATATCACGGCTTGAGTTAGGCAAACCTCAGTCCTCAAAGTGACATCTTTGCTTTTCAACACTTTACAGAGGTCTTTTGCCGCAAATATGCCCAATGCAGAGCGTCATTTGATTTCTTAACTGCTGCTTCTATGAGTGTTGATGGTGGATCCAAGTAAAATGAAATCCTTGACAACTTCAATCTTTTCTCTGTTTATCATGATGTTGCTTATTGGGCCACTTATGAGAAGTTTTGTTTTCTTTATGTTGAAGTACAATCTATGCTGAAGGCTGTAGTCTTTGATCTTCACCAGTAAGCGCTTCAAGTCCTCTTCAATTTCAGCAAGCAAGGTTGTGTCATCTGCCCCGTTCTTCTTCATATAGTCCACCTTCCACTTTGCTTAGCATACAGTTTGAATAAGTATGGTGAAAGGATACAACCCTGATGCACACCTTTCCTGACTTTAAACCACGCAGTATCCCCTCGTTCTATTGTTCAAAGGGATACATAACCTCTTGGTCTATGTATGGGTGCCTCATGAGCACAATTAAGTGTTCTGGAATTCCTATTCTTTGCAATGTTATCTATAATGTCTTTGCATAGTCAACAAAGCGCAGGTAAACATCTTTCTGGCATTCTCTGCTTTCAGCCAGGATCCATCTGACATCAGCAATGATATCCCTTTTTCCATGTCCTCTTCTGAATTCAGCTTGAATATCTGGCAGTTCCTTGTCAATGTACTGTTGTAGCTGTTTTTGAATTATCTTCCGTAAAATTTTACTCATGTTTGATATTAATGGTATTGTTTGATAATTTCCACATTCTGTTGGATCGCCTTTCATTGGAATGAGTACAAATATGGATCTCTTCCAGTTGGTTGGCCAGGTAGCTGTCTTCCAAATTTCTTGGCATAGATGAGTGAGCACTTCCAGCACTGCATCTGTTTGTAGAAACATCTCAATGGATATTCCATCAATTCCTGGAGGCTTGTTTTTTGCCAATGCCTTCAGTGCAGCTTGGACATCTTCCTTCAGTACCATCAGTTCTTGATCATATGCTGCCTCCTGAAATGGTTGAACATTGACCAATTCTTTCTGGTACAGTGATTCTGTGTATTCCTTCCATCTTCTTTTGATGCTTCCTAGGTCGTTTAAAATTCTTCCTGTAGAATCCTTCGATATTGCAACTTGAGGCTTGAATTTCTTCTTCAGTTCTTTCAGCTTGAGAAATGTCGAGCATGTTCTTCCCTTTTGATTTTCTATCTCTGGGTCTTTGCGCATTTCATTATGATACTTTATTTTGTCTTCTCATGCCGCCCTTTGAAATCTTCTGTTCACTTCTTTTACTTCATTATTTCTTCCTTTCTCTTTAGCTACTCTGTGTTCAAGAGCCACTTTCGGAGTCTCTTCTGACATCCATTTTGGTCTTTTCTTTCTTTCCTGTCTTTTTAGTGACCTCTTGCTTTCTTCATGTATGATGTTCTTAATGTTATTCCACAACTCATCTGGTCTTCAGTCATTAGTGTTCAAGTGTCAAATCTATTCTTAGGATGGTCTCTGAATTCAGGTGGGATATATTCAAGGTCATACTTTGGCTCTCGTAGACTTGTTCTAATTTTCTTCAACTTCAGCTTGAACTTGCATATGAGCAATTGATGGTCTGTTCCGCAGTCAGCCCCTTGCCTTGTCTGACTGATGATATTGAGCTTTTCCATTGTCTCTTTCCACAGATGTAGTTGATTTGATTCCTCTGTATTCCATCTGTCAAGGTCCACTTGTACAGTTGCCGTTTATGTTGTTGAAAAAAATTATTTGCACTGAAGTTGTTTGCCTTGCGAAATTCTATCATGCGATCTCTGGCGTCATTTCTATCACCAAGGCCATATTTTCCAACTACTGATCCTTCTTTGTTTCTGACTTTCAGCATTCCAATCACCAGTAATTATCAATGCATCCTCATTGCATGTTCAATCAGTTTCAGACTGCAGAAGTTGGTAAAAGTCTTCAATTTCTTCATCTTTGGTGTATAAATTTGAATAATAGTTGTATTAACTGGTCTTCCTTGTAGGCATATAGATATTATCCTAACACAGCATTGTACTCAGGATAGATCTTGAAATGTTCTTTTGGACAAAGAATGTGACAACATTCTGCTTCAATTTGTCATTCCAGGAATAGTAGATCATATGACTGTCTGGTTCAAAATGGCTTAATACCAGTCCATTTCAGCTCACCAATGCCTATGCTAATCCATCTTTATGCATTCCATTTCATTTTTGATGACTTCCAATTTTCCTAGATTCATACTTTGTACATTCTACATTCCAATTATTAATGAATGTTTCAGCTGTTTCTTCTCATTTTGAGTCATGCCACATCAGCAAATGAAGGTCCCGAAAGCTTGACTCCATTAAGGCCGACTCTACTTTGAGGAGGCAGCTCTTCCCCAGTCGTATTTTGAGTGCCTTCCAACCTGAGGGGCTCATCTTCTGGCACTATATCAGACAATGTTTTGCTGCTATTTATAAGGTTTTCACTGGCCAATTTTTTCAGAAGTAGACTGCCAAGTCCTTCTTCCTAGTCTGTCTTAGTCTAGAAGCTCCGCTGAAACCTATCCACCATCGGTGACCCTGCTGGTATTTGAAATACCAGTGGCATAGCTTCCATCATCACAGCAACAGGCAAGCCACCACGGTGCTACAAACTACAGATGTGTGGTAGATATATATATATATATATAGTTGTTGTTCAATGGGAACCTAATTTGCTGTGTAACCTGTGTAAATAATACTTAAAAAATTATTTTATTGTGTTTTCGGTGAAAGTTTACACAGCAAATTAGGTTCACGTTGAACAATTACTGCACTGTTCAGTGACATTGGTTACATTTTTCACAATGTGTCAACATTCTCATTAATTCCATTCTGTGTGTTCCATTTCCAGTTATCTGGTTTCCCTGTCCCCTTACCTTCTCATCTTTGCTTTAGAGTAATTGTTGACCATATAGATTGTCTCATATAGATGATTTTTTTAAGAAGTGCACAGTGCTCACAGGTGATATTCTTTATTTTATGAGCCAATCTGTTATTTAGCTAAAAGGTGACTTCAGGGGTTAGTTTCTGTTCAAAGTTTAAAGAGTATTTCAGGGCAATAGTCTCAGGGAGTCCTCTAGTCTCAACAGGTCCAGTAAGTCTGACTTTTTAAGAATTTGAGTTCTGTTCCATGTTTTTCTCCACAATAGGATCCATCTATTGTGGCTCTGATCAGAACAGTGAAAAAATCAGATATTTTAACAACAATTGGTTAAGCCCACTGTCTCTTTCCACTCCGCCTTCTCCTGCCCTGTGCTTCCCGCCATGTTGAGGGCCATTGGAAGGACCACGGGCATTTTTGCGGTCGGGCCAAGAGGAAATAGAGTTGCAGATAAGTTTAATTTGGGCAACAAGCCCTGGTGGTGAAGTGGTTAAGCCCTCAGCTGCTAACTGAAAGGTCAGCAGTTTGAACCTGCCAGCTGCTCCTTGGGAGAAAGATGTTGCAATCTGTTTCCATAAAGATTACAGCCTTGGAAACCCGATGGGGCAGTTCTACTCCATCCTGTAGGATCACTATGAGTTGGAATTGACTCAATCGCAATGGGTTTGGTTTGGTTTTTTGGTTTTGGTTCAAGCTTATGGGGTACACCTAGGTGGTTTACAGTCACTTCCATGTATCATTAGATTGTTCTAGTCCTTCTGGTGTAGAATTGGCTTCCATTTATCCACTGGGCCAATCCATCTGGCATTATGATATCAAGTTGCCGGGCCAGAGGTTATATCAGGATATGAATGTGGTCTACAGAAATATGTGGGTAGCAGAGGAGATACAAGCATTAAGGTGTATCTACTGAATTATCTTGCTATTCTCTCATTACCGAAAAACTGGTTGCAGTCAAATTGACGCCAACTCATGGCAACCTTGTGTGTGTCAGAGTAGAACTGTGCTCCATAGGGTTTCCAATGGCTGATTTTTGGGAAGTAGATCTCCAGGCCTTTCTTCCGAGACACCTCTGAATGGACTCGAACCTCCAGTCTTTTGGTTATAACATTATATTACAAAACCACTGACATATGAGAAGATAAAGCATCCACAGCCAGAATAATGTAGGAAGGAATGAATAACTGATAAAAAATATAATGTCATTTTTCTGGACTTTGAGATGTGTGTGGTATTTATCCACTTTTAAAATGGTTAATTTATTGTGATTGCTTTCCTCATTCTAAATAAATATTCACGTTTTTGTCTAAACATGTATTCATAATTTTGTACTCTTTTTCTTAAAGCAGATCCCCAACAGTGTCTAAGCTTCAGGCCCCAGAAAACCTGGACCTGCCCCTGGGGTGGGGGCTGGAAAAGAAAGCTAGATATTTATCTTCCAAGGTAAAAAAAACCCATTTGCTGTCTAGTCAATTCCGACTCATAGCGAATCCTATAGGACAGAGTAGAATTGCCCCATGGGGCTTCCAAGGAGTGGCTGGTGGATCTGAATTGCTGACCTTTTCGTTAGCAGCCTCTTAACCGCTGTGCCACTAGAGCTCCACAAATAATGTATAACACTGTTATTTAGAGATAAAGCAGTAAATTCCAACAGTCAGTTAAAAGTGGTTGCCCTTGGGGAGTGGGAAATGGTGGGACTCTAGGAGATTGTTTTGTTTTTTGGAAGACACCTTGTAGAACCCTTTAACTATTTAAACTGTAAAATCAGCTGCCATACAGTTGACTTCGACATGGCGACCCCGTGTGTGTCAGAGTAAAACTGTGCTCCATAGGGTTTTCAATGGCTAATTTTTTTTTTGGAAGATTACTAGGCCTTTCTTCCGAGGCACCTCTGGGTGACCTGGAACCTCCAACCTCTCAGGTAGCAGCTGAGCACTTAAATGTTTGCACCACCCAGAGACTCCATTTAAACAATAATGCATATGTAACTTTGATATAACTTTAATTTATAAATAAGGAAAGCTGGCGAGAAAGAGCACCAAGAGATGGTCTATCAGCTGTGGTGATGGTTTACTTCCATGTTGGAAGTTAGAGGGGAAGAAGTGGGTGTGGTGGAAAGAGAACAACCTTTGAGGACAGACAGGGAGACCAAAGTTTGCTTCCAAGCTCCTCCAATGAGCAGCTTGGGCAACTCCTGTCCCCTCCTTGAGGCTTAGCTTTCTCACATATAAAATAAAGACAGTAATAGTTCCTGCTTCATTGGGTCGCTGTGAGGATTAAATTTTGGGCAGGTGCAATTGAAGTGCAATATGTTTTTTGACCTCCTCGTCTATACTCCCACCCCCCAATCTGTCATTTGGTCGTACTGTGGTGGCTTGCATGTTGCTGTGATGCTGGAAGGTGTGCCCTTGGTATTTCAAATACCAGCGGTGTCAACCATGGTGGACAAGTTTCAGTGGAGCTTCCAGACTGAGACAGACTAGGAAGAAAGTCCTGGTGATCTACTTCCAAAAGTTAGCCAATGAAAACCCTATGGATCACAACAGAACATTGTTCTTTGGACATGTCATTAGGAAAGACCAATCGCTGGAAGGAGACATCATTCTTGGTGATGTGGAGGGCCAGGGAGGGCAAGGGAGACCCTCGATGAGTTGGACTGACACAGTGGCCACAACAATGGACTCAAACATACCAACAATCATGTAGATGGTGTGGGACCAGGCAGTGTTGTTTTGTTGTACATGGGGTCGCCATGAATTGGAGCTGACTTGACGGCAACTAACAACAACATATCTATTCACCCTTCTTCATAGCTGTACCCTAACTTTCATTAAGATATCCACCCAAAGGTATTAGTCCAAAATAACTCACATGTTTCAGGAAAGCAACCCCCTCTTTTCACCCCCACATCCCCTCATGCCAGGGTAGGAGCAGATAGTCCAGGCATAAGCTCATCAGGGTAATTACATTCCCTGTCAACAGCAATTGGTTCAGAGACGGGCCTGCAACCTCAGATGGCCCAATCAGAGCTAAGACCAGCTTGATGGTTGAAGAGCATTCGCCTCCCCACTGGCTCTAAGCCCAGAAGGGTGTAGCTGGTGAGCTGCCACATCCACCTTGTTACCACAATGGTAGAGCCTTTCTGGCATCAACCCCAGGATGCAGAGCTGAGATGTGGATCCTGGTGAGGTTGTATGTGTGCTTGATCAAGTCCCACCTGAAAGTGTGTGTGCAATTGTATGAGCAATATATTTTCTATCTACAGAAATCGGAGTAGACTATGTTTTCTGTCACTAGCAACAAAAGATTGCTCTTTTTTTTTTTTTCCAAATTTTCTGCTAATTTAGTTCAAGTCATAATTTCGGTCATGTCTTCCCTTTTTGCTTAGTTATGTGAGTGTATGTTTTTTTAAATCATTTTGTTGTGGTTTGGATGAACGTTTACAGAGCAAAGTAGTTTCCCATCCAACAATGTATACACATTTTCTTTCGTGACATTAGTTGCAATCCCCTCAATGTGACAGCACTCTACCCCCTTCCTCCCTGGGCTCCCCATTTCTATTCCCCTATCTTTTCTGCCTCTTCCTGCCTTCTGTAGTTTGTTTTGGGGCAAATGCTGCCCTTTTGGTCTCTTACAGTTGATTATTCTGAGGAACGCATTCCTCATGGTGTTATTGTTTACTTTGTAGACCTATCTCCAGGAGTGGGTTCAGTTCCAGGTTTGAAGGATGTCTAAGGGCCATAGTTTCAGGGGTTCCACCAGTCTTTTTATCAGACCAGTAAGTCTGTTCTTTTTTATGAATTTGAATTTTGTTTTACATTTTTCTACCACTCTGTCTAAGACCCTCTATTGTGATCCTGATCAGAGCGGTTGGTAGTGGTAACCAGGCACCATCTGGTCTCAGGCTAGTGGAGGCTGTGGTTCGTGTCATCCATTAGTCCTTTGGACTAATTGTTTCTTCCAGTCTTTGATTGTCTTTACTCTTCTTTGCTATGGGAAGAGATCAATAGTTGTGTCTTAGATGGCTGCTTGCAAGCTTTTAAGACCCCTAGATGTTACTCACCAAAGTAGGATGTAGAATATTGTCTTTATGGACTACGCTATGCCAATTGACCCAGATGTCCCCCAAGATTATGGTCCCAAGCCCTCAAGCCCAGTGACCCAGTCCCTCAAGGTATTTGGTTATGGCTAAGAAGTTTTCATAACTTTGCCCTCATGTGCTCTACTATATACATGGATATATTTGCAGCACATACAAATGGGTATGTAGAAATATTCTCTGCCAAACCTATATATACTCATGGGTATATGCCATCTCACACCCGTTCAGCTTACATATCTACCTATGTATCCACTCATAAATTATTGTTTGTTATTACTGTCATTGCAGGATTGTGTATGTAATAGTATTTACCACTGTTTCCTTTTACTCTTGCTTTCTTCCCAGTGTCTTCCTTTGCCTTGGTCATGTTGTGCTGACATCCCCCTTATCATGTATTGCCTTTCCCTTCACCCAAGTTAATACTTGTCTTCTACCTAGTTACTGATTTTCCCTTCCTCCCCCTCCCATCCTTGGTAACCATTAAAGAATGTTTATTTCTGTGTGTTAACCTTTTCTTGACTTTTTATAATAGTGGTCTCATACACTATTTGTTCTTTTGTACTAACTTATTTCACTCAGCATAATGTCCTCCAGGTTCATCCATGTTGTGTGATGTTTCACAGATTCATCGTTATTGTTTAACATTATGTAGTATTACATTGTGTGTATATACCATAGTTTGTTTATGCATTCATCCGTTGATGGGCACTTAGGTTGTTTCCATCTTTTTGCTATTGTGAATAATGCTGAGATGAACAAGGGCAAAAGATTCCTCTTAATCCATACAATGATTTTTGCCAAATCTATGTTCTACATGTGTAATAATTTTTGTATTGACTCACTTTAAAAATATATATATATATGTATGTGTTTATACGGAGCCCTGGTGGTGCAGTGGTTAAGAGCTTGACTGCTAACCAAAAGGTCAGCAATTTGAATTTACCAGCCGCTCCTTGGAGACCCTATGGGGCAGTTTTACTCTGTCTTATAGGGGCTCTGTGAGTCAGAATCGACTTGACGGCAATGGGTTGTTGTTGTTTTTTTGCTTATGTGTTTATACACCCACTAGCCAATTTTTTCAGAAGTAGACCACCACGTCCTTCTTCCTAGTCTGTCTTAGCCTGGAAGCTCTGCTGAAACCTGTCCACCATGGATAACTCTGCTGGTATTTGAAATATCAGGGGTATAGCTTCCAGCATCACAGCAACACACAGGCCACCACAGTACGACAAACTGACAGATGCGTAAAGATCATTCAAAAAAGGTTGCAGCAGTACATCAACAGCGAACTGCCAGAAGTTCAAGCCAGATTCAGAAGAGAACATGGAACAAGGGATATGATTGTTGATGTCAGATGGATCTTGACTGAAAGCAGAGAATACCAGAAAGATGTTGTCTTAGTTGTCTAATGCTGCTATAACAGAAATACCACAAGTGGATGGCTTTAACTAAGAGAAATTTATTCTCTCACAGTCTAGGAGGCTAGAAGTCCGAATTTAGCATGCCAGCTCCAGGGGAAGACTTTCTCTTTCTGTTGGTTCTGGGGGAAGTTCCTTGTCATCAATCTTCCCATGGTCTAGGAGCTTCTCAGCACAAGAACCCTGGGTCCAAAGGACGTGCTCCGCTCCTTGTGCTTCTTTCTTGGTGGCATGAGGATCTCCTCTCCGCTTGCTTCTCTCTTTTATATCTCAAGAGAGATAGACTCAAAATACAACCTAATCCTGTAGATTGTGTCCTGCCTCATTAACATAACTGCCTTTAATCCTGCCTCATTAACATCATAGAGGGTAGGATTTACAACACATAGGATAATCACATCAGATCACAAAATGGAGGACAGCCACACAATACTGGGAATCATGGCCTAGCCAATTTGACACAAACACATTTTTGGGGAACACAGTTCAGTCCATAACAGATGTTTACCTGTGTTTTATTCACTATGCAAAGACATGGGGCTGTGTGGATCATAACAAATTATGAATAACATTTCGAAGAATGGGAATTGCAGAACACTTAATTGTGCTCATTAAGAACCCGTACATATATCAAGAGGCAGTCATTCGAACAGAACAAGGGGATACTGTGTGGTTTCCAGTCAGGAAAGGTGTATGTCAGGGTTGTATCCTTTCACCATGCTTACTCAATCTTTATGCTGAGTAAATAATCCAAAAAGGTGGACTATATGAAGAAGAATGGGGCATCGGGATTGGAGGAAGACTCATTAACGACATGGGTTATGCAGATGACACAAACTTGCTTACTAAAAGTGAAGAAGGCTTGAAGCACTTACTGATGAAGGTCAAAGACCACAGCCTTCAGTATGGATTGCACCTCAACAAAAATAAAACAAATATCCTCATGACTGGACCAATAAGCAACATCATGATGAATGGAGAAAATATTGAAGTTGTCAAGGATTTCATTTTACTTGGATCCACAGTCAATGCCCATGGAAGCAGCAGTCAAGAAATCAAATGACATATTGCATTGGGCAAATCTGCTGCAAAAGAACCTTTGTAAAGTGTTGAAAAGCAAAGAATTCACTTTGAGGACTAAGGTGAGCCTGATCCAAGCCATGGTATTTTCAGTCACCTCATATGCATGTGAAAGCTGGACAATGAATAAGGAAGACCGGAGAAGAATTGATGCCTTCGAGTTATAGTGTTGGCGAAGAATGTTGAATACACCATGGACTGCCAGAAGAATGAACAAATTTGTCTTGAAAGAAGTACAGCCAGAATGCTCCTTAGAAACGAGGATGGCAAGACTTCCTGTCACGTACTTTGGACATGTTATTAGGAGGGACCAGCCCCTGGAGAAGGACATCATGCTTAGTAAAGTAGAAGGTCAGTGAAAAAGAGGAAGACCATCAAGGAGATGGATTGACACAGTGGCTGCAACAATGGGCTGAGGCATAACAGTGATTGTAAGGATGGTGCAGGACTGGGCGGTGTTTCGTTCTGCTGTACATAGGGTTGTTGTGAGTCAGAACTGACTCGATGGCACCTAATAAAAACAACGTACACACATATATATATAAACACATACATATATACATGCACATATATAAATTTAATATATACACACACATATATATTAATCTTTAGATATACTCATGTTTATAGTAGCACTATTTGGCTGCTAACCAAAAGGCCTGCAGTTCGAATCCACCAGCTGCTCCTTGGAAATCCTATGGGGCAGTTCTACTCAGTCCTAGAGGGTCGCTATGAGTCAGAATTGACTTGACAACAAGGGGTTATGGATCCCTGGTGGCACAGTGGTTAAAGAGTTCAGTTGCTAACCAAAGGGTCAACAGTTCAAATCCACCAGCTGCTCCTTGGAAACCCTATGGGGCAAGCCTGTAATTTTTATGGGAGCAGACTGCCACAGCTTTCTACCATGGAGCGGGTGGTGAGTTTAAACCACCAACCTTTCAGTTAGTAACTGAGCACTTTAACCACTGCACCACCAGGGCTCCTTGCCAAAAGTTGGAAACAGCCCAAATGTCCATCAATAGAAGAATGGATAAACAAAATATGGTATACACACACAATGGTATATTGTTCAGCCGTGAAAAGGAATGAAGTTCTGATACATGCTTCAAAACGGAAGAACCTTGAAAACATTATGCTTAGTTAAATAAGCTATACACAAAAGGACAAATATGGTATAATTCTATTCATATGAAATATCTAGAATAGGCGAATGCATAGAGACAGAAAGATTAGTGGCACATAGTAGACATAGAGACAGAGAGATTAGTAGATTTGTGGCCCCTGGGGCTGGGGGGAGGGAAAACAGAGGAAATGACTGCTAACGGGTACAGAGTCTCCTGCTGAGGCGATAAAAAAGTTTTAGAACTAGATAGAAGTGGTGGTTGCACTGTTATGAGTGGACTAAAAAAAAAAGAAAAAGAAAAAAAAAAGTTGCCCTTGAGTCGACTCTGACATGGCATCCTGATCTCATGGTGACCCCAATGTGTATCAGAGTAGAAGTTTGCTCCATAGGGTTTTCAATGGCTGGTTTTTCAGAAGTGGATCTCCAGGACTTTCTTCTGAGGCACCTCTTGGTGGACTTGGACCTCCAACCTTTTGCTTAGCAGCCTAGTGTGTTAACCATTTGCACCACCATAACAAAAGAAAACTCCAGCATAATGAAGGAAAACCCCTATTTCCAAACAGGATCATATTTACAGTTACAGGGGTTAGGATTTCAACACAATTCATTCTTTAGCGGTGGCACAAATAAATCAACATATTAAATGAATGCATAACTATCTAAAAGACCCACCTGTCCTGAAATTTGATGGAGCAATTTTCACACTGGGAAGATGGAGGTCTAGGTGGCCTCCGAGGAGCTTGCAGTTCTGAGTTCCTATAGACCTGTAAGCACACCTGTACAACCACCTCCAAAGAGCTCAGCACCTCTTGTGTGTAGAACACTGGAGAAAGAACAGTTGTGTCCTCCCTGACAGCCCTTCAATGCCGAGGCATGATGTGTGTTACCCGTCTCTATTCTTGGGAGGCTCTTTATGTATTCCTCTCTCTCAATCCCTATTGATTGTACCACAAAGGATCAAAAAAAGAAAAATCGTCCCTACCAACCTCTGCCATTTTCTATGCTCAGTTCCAATCTGTTCGCCTGAAGAAGTATTTTTACAAAGCTCCAGTCAGCACTGACATAATTTTGGATGTGGCTTGTTTTACTTAAAATTATATTGTGAACATTTTTTTATATATTGCTGCAGTCTTCGTGGTTGTTATTTTTAAGAGCTGTGTACCATTCCATCTGGTAGATGTATCGTCATTTATTTTGCCATTCCCCTACTTTTGGACATGCGGCTTGTTTTTCATCTTCCGAAAACTGGCAATGCACTGGAACAGCCTGGAAGGCTACTACTAATTTTCACCCAAAATCTAAATGGGCATACTCTTTGAATCAGCAATTCCACTTCTCACTAAGGAGATCACCAGACAAGTGTGCAAAACTGTACGCACTGTGCACTGAACTTTTATTTAAAACATTGAAATATTTGAAACAACACACATGTTCACTAACGGGGGCTTATTGATTAGGGTGTGGGGAAAGTCTACATGGTTGATAGGATGGTCAACCATTGGACAGTTGATGGCGTCTTTGGAGGAAAATTTGGCAACATCTACCAAACCAAAAAATGCTCCTATTCCTTGACACATCAGTTCCATTTCTGAGGATTTATCTTGTAGACATACTCTAACATGCACCGTTTTACAATCCTGTTGTAAAACATTGCATTTACTGTTATGGATTGAATTGTGTCCCCAAAAAATATACGTTGTAAATCCTAACCCCTATACCTATGATTATAATCCCATTTGGGAATGACTTTTCTTTGTTATGTTAATGAAACAGTATTAGTGTAAGGTGTGTCCTAAATCAATCTCTTTTGATATATGAAAGAGATTAAGCAAGCAAGTGAGCAAGCAGAGATGAGGGATGATAGATGCCAAGCCACATGCAGATCACCCAGGAGCAGAAGCTGAAGAGACAAAGATCTTCCCCCAGAGCCAACAGAGAGAGAAAGGCTTCCCCTAGAGCCAGCGCCCTGAATTCTGACTTCTAGCCTCCTAAACTGTGAGAAAATAAATTTCTGCTTGTTAAAGCCACCCACTTGTATTTCTGTTATGGCAGCACTAAGTAACTAAGACACCAATCGACATAACAAGTTAACATTTTTAAAGCACTTAGGCTGGTGTTGGAGTCCCGGTGGTGCAGTGGGTAAGAGCTCAGCTGCTAACCAAAAGGTCGGCAGTTCAAATCCACCAGCTGCTCCTTGGAAACCCTAAGGGGCAGTTCTACTCTGTCCTATAAGGTCACTATGAGTCGGAATCGACTCGACAGCAATAGGTTTGGTTTTTTGGGGGGGTTTTAGGCTAGTGTCTGGCACATAATAAGCACTATGTACATGATCATTAAGTGAAAATAAGGTAAAACATAAATCCTTGCTAAAAGTGGCTTGTTCCCCTAATGCCTACTCACAATCAGAGAGGATACCTGGAAGCAGCAGAGGAGTCTCTGGGCAGAGTGAAAGAGTGGGACCTCTTCAGCCTGGTGGATCCAGCTCAGAATCTATCAGGGATGGTCAAAATGTTGGAGAAGTGATAAGCAGGGCCTTGCTAACCAAATATCAAACTAGGTAACCAGCCCCAAACTAGGTGGCTGCCCTAGAAAACACTCTGCTGATGTATTGTGTCCCCTCCAAAAGACATGTTGAAGTCCTAACTCCTGTACCAGTGAAGTGACCTTGTTTGGAAATAGGGTCTTTGAAGATGTTACAGTTAATATGAGGTCACACTAGAGTAGGGTGGGTCCTAATTCAGTCTGAGTGGTATGTTTACAAAAGAGGGGAAGAGATATGGAGAGTCAACAGAGGAAGGGCGGCCATGTGATGAAGCCAAACCCTTGGGATTGCCAGGGTGATTGGAGTGTCTTTGTTTTCCTAATCAGGTGACTCAGGGTGTGACACTCAGACTGACCTCTGGGGAGAGGACAAGGGCTGGAGACTGAGTTCAACCAGTGAATTATGCCTACATCATGAAACCGCAATAAAAACTGGACACTGAAGCTCAGGTGAGCTTCCTGGTTGGTGAAAGACATCCATGTTCAGGAGGGTTATGCGTCCCTGGAGAACTCTCCCAGACCTCATCTTATGGGTCTCTTCATTTGTACCTCTTTTTCTATATTGAAACTGTAATCATAAGTATAGTGCTTTCCTGGGTTCTGTGAGCTGTTCTAGTGAATTTTCAAACCTGGGGGTGGGGTAGCGGGAACCCCTAAATTTATAGCCAGCAAGGTCAGAAGTGAGGACTCCCAAGCTTGCTACTGGCGTCTGAAGCCTTAGGGAGACTTAGCAGTCTGGAAGACTGTGTTCCTGAATCTGTGAGGTAGGACCTAGGTGGTTATGGTCAGAGGAAGAAGAACTGTATTTGCATTTGGCATCAGAGAGAAGACATTTAGGGTGTGCGTTGGAGAAGACGTACACCCACCGGCATCCTCTGGCCACTTACCAGCATTACCAAGTGTGCCAGTTAAGCAGAGAGCACACCCATATAAAAATCCAAATTTAAAGATGTGTCGGTCTACAAATTACCAAAATCTCAGCTCAGGAAACAAAAATACCAACCATGCGGTATGTTGACAATTCAGGTGAGTGGCTTTAAACAAATGTTGTGGTCAGCTCTTTCTGGTTTTGAAGGATGGCCAAAAAGTCAGCTTCACTCTGCAGATACTCATGGGAGAGACCCAGAACCATTTCCTCCAATCACCTGCAGGCACCATATGGGCCCAAGAATAGTTCCCAATGCTTGAATGGTGGCTATTTCTGAAAGTATGAGAGGTAACGCAGCCTCCCTGATGGGAAGCCCATAGGAGACACACAAAGATGCAGCAAACAGACAAAAAAGGCAATTCAAAATAGATTCTATCGACAGCAAAAAACAACTTAGGGCCAAAATAGGAAAGACCGACCAAACTGAACTGTTTCCAAGGCTCTCTGAGAGAACTTGCACTTGGCAAACTCTTGAGTCCAGATGCAAGACCAGGCAGAGGCGGATAAAGAGGACATCTCTGGAACTTTCTCTACGTAGAAGGTGTCTTGATTTGCTAGTGCTACTGTAACACAAATACCACAAGTGGGTGGCCTTAAAGAACAGTTTATTTTCTCACAGTTCTGGAGGCTGAGAATTCAA
The DNA here is from genome assembly GCF_000243295.1 of Trichechus manatus latirostris. NCBI lineage: Eukaryota > Metazoa > Chordata > Mammalia > Sirenia > Trichechidae > Trichechus > Trichechus manatus. The sequence continues at coordinate 11,175,963 of NW_004444013.1, forward strand.
ATCAGGGTCTTGGCTGTGTCGGTTCCTTCTTTGCATGTAGATCGGGGAGGTTCCTTGGTCTTTGGCTTGTAGATGATCCATCACCTCCCTCCCCCATGTGTGTGTATGTCTAATCTGCTCTTTTTATAACCCCAAAGTGATTAGATTTAGAACCCATGCTACTTGGGTATGACCTAATTAATATAACAAGGAAAACCCTATTTCCAAACAGGATTACATCCACAGGTAGAGAGGTTAGGATTCCAACACATGTTTTGAGGGGGGACAATTTAATCTATAACAGGCAGTATTGCTGTTCCTCACCAGCTCACTTCGTTGAGCCTGGCACTGGATGTTCCTGAAGGAAAAGACAAGTGGGCCACCCAAATGGGCAGTGGAAGAGCTACTGTGGTTGGGGTAATATTGGAGTTTCTGAATGTCTCTCCAGGGTTGATTTTAGTGCTGAGACCAGGCCTGGCTCTAATGGGTAGCCCATCTCCCCAAGGGCAAGGGTGAGCTCAGCCTTCATGCCTAAAAGAGGTTCAAGAGCTATGCTCCTGGGGAACAGGCTCCTTTTCTCCAAAGAGCCCAATATGGATTGAATTGTGTCCCCCCAAAAGATATGTTGATGTCCTAATCCCAGGAAACTGTGAATCTGACCTTGTTTGGAAGTAGCTTGTGGGTTAAAGAATTTAACTTTATCCAAAGTAATTTGGCTTTTGTCCTTGGTTCCTGAGTGATAACTCTAAACCCTTGGAATTTCCTGAGTAACTGAGGAACCTTCAGACCAGACCTGAAAGACAATGCTAATGAGGTGACGCAGGTGGGGGCTGGCCAGGCCAGAAAGACCACCATGTGATATCAGCCGACCTCAGGGGAGGTGAATTGATTCAATAAGTCATAACTGTGTAATGAGGCCGTAATAAAGGCTCTGGACATGAAAGCTCCATGGGCTTCCTGGTTGGTGAAGACACTGATGTATGTAGGAGGGTTGAGCATCCCTTGTTGGGACATGAAGGCTCTGCATTGGGCATCTCCTTCATCTCCTCTTCCCATTCAATCTCCTTTTTTGCTTGTTATAGTCTTACTTTTAATTCTTCTAGTGCTTCCCTTTATATCTCTAAGTAATACTGAGGTTTTTCAAATTATTTTTTATTGTGCTTTAGGTGAAAGTTTACAGAGCAAATTAGTTTCCCATTTGATAGTTTGTGCATAGAGTATTCCATGACATTGATTGCATTCCCAACAATATATCAGCACTCTCCCCATTTCTGCCCTGGTTTCCTGTTTCCTTTTGTCTGGCTTTTCTACCCCTTCCTACCTTCCTCATCTTTGCTTTTGGGCAAACGTTGCCCTTTGATATCGTATAATGATTTTTTTAAGGAAAATGTTCATCTCGGGTGTTATTGTTTTATTTTATGGACCTGTCTGTTGTTTGGCTGAAACGTGGTCCCTGGGAATGACTTCAGTTCCAGATCAGAAGGGTATCTTAGGTCCATAGTCTCAGGGGTTCCTCCAGTCTCTGTCAGACCAGTAAATCTAGTGTTTTTTGTGAATTTGATTTTTTGTTCTACATTTTTTTCCACTGTAAAAACAGCGTGGGGGCAGTGTCTGACCTCCTCTAACTTCAAAAGGGGGAAGGAGAATCAAGATCAACAGTCCAAGGCTGATTCCTATGAGGTGGAGGCTAGACAAGCCTCCTCTCTTTGCCATCTTTACCAATTCTAACACCAAATGTCCTTCCTATGGCACTCCCTACTACTCTGCTGGGTTCGATAATTCATTGTAATGCCCACACAGAACTCAAAGACCATACTCATGATTATGGGGTTTATTAGGGAAGTAACAGGTTACAGTTCAGGCTCAGGAACACTCAAGGATACAGTTCTTCCATCAGTACGGCCTCTTCCCATCTGTGCTCACAGGCACGCCTCTCCCTGGCCCTAGGCCTCTGCCCAAAGGCACTCAGCTTTCTCGCTCCAAGGGCTAGGAAGCCCACCATGCCATTTCCTGCTGCCAAGGTCTCTGCTGCCACGTCTCTCCTACCACTGCTTCTCACCTTCTTCGGGGTTACAGCTCGCTTGCTGTTTTGGTCTCCTGCTTTCAGGAGCTTCTCAGTGCTGGGATCTCAGGTCAAACGGCTGTGCTGGCTCCTGGCTGTTCTTCCTTGGTGGTGGGATTCTCTCTTTCCAGCCTCTTGGGTGGCTTATTTCAAGCCCACCAGGATGACAAAACGGACTAATCCCCTTTATGGGCTACAATTACCCTATCTGCACAGTCCAGCCCAATCACCTAGGTGGGAGTTACAAGACCATGGGAAGAAAGGCCACACAAAACAATCCATTACACTGCATCCACTCTATCCGGGACCCTCTTTTGTGATCCCAGTCAGAGAGGTCAGTAGTGGTAGCTGGGCATCATCTAATTCTTCTGGTCTCAGGTCTTATAGGCTGTGGTTCATGTGGTCCATTAGCCCTTTGGACTAATTGCTCCCTTGAGTCTTTGGTTTTCTTCACTCTCCTTTGCTCCGGATGGGAAGAGACCAATAGTTGTGTTTTAGATGGCCGTTCGCAAGCTTTTAAGACCCCAGAAGCTACTCACCAAAGTTGAATGCAGAACACTGTTTTATGAATTATGTGGTGCCAACTGATGTAGATGTCTCCCGAGTCTATGGTCCTTCACCTTCCAGCCTAGGAGCTTTGTCCCATGAGGTGTTTGGTTATGTCTAAGGAGTTTCCATGACTGTGCCCTTGTGTGCTCTATTGTCTATATTAATATACATGCAGCACCTACAATTATATATATAGAAATATCCACAACCAAACCTGTATTTGCAGGTGGGTGTGCTCCCTTACATCCTCCAACACCTCTTTAACATACCTATCTACCTATGTATCCATTTGTAAATTGTTGTTTGTTAATACTATTGTTGTAGATTTTGTCTATGTTATAGTAATTACCATTGTTGTTGTTATTGTTGTTAGGTGCTGTCCAATTGGTTCCAACTCATAGAGACCCTATGTACAACAGAAGGAAACACTGCCCATTCCTGTGCCAGCCTCAAATTCTTTGTTATGCTTGAGCCCATTGTTGCAGCCACTGTGTCAGTCCATCTCATTGAGAGTCTTCCTCTTTTTTGTTGACCGTCTACTTTACTAAGCATCATGTCCTTCTCTAGGGACTGGTCCCTCCTGATAACATGTCCAAAGTACGTGAGATGAAGTCTCACTATCCTTGTTCTAGGGAGCATTCTGGTTGTACTTCTTCCAAGACAGATTTGTTCATTCTTCTAGCAGTCCATGGAATATTCAATATTCTTTGCCAACACCATAATTCAAAGGCATCAATTCTTCTTCAGTCGTCCTTATTCATTGTCCAGTTTTCACGTACCATGCCTTGGGTCAGGTGTACCTTAGTCCCCAAAGTGCTATCTTTGCTTTTTAACACTTCAAAGAGGTTCTTTTGTAGCAGATTGCCCAATGCAATATATCATTTGATTTCTTGACCGTTACTTCCATGAGCATTGATTGTGGATCCAAGTAAAATGAAATCCTTGGCAACTTCAATATTTTCTCTGTTCATCACGATGTTGCTTATTGGTCCAATTAGCATAGTTGCCCTTTGTTCTTGCATTCCTCTCAGTGTCTTCCTTTGCCTCGGTCATGTTGTGGCTGACTTCCCCCATATTGTGTACTGCCTTTCCCTTAACCAATATTGACATATGTCTTCTATCTAGCTAGTAATTTTCCCACTCCTCCTCCCATCCCTGGTAACCATCAAAGAATTTTTTTTTCCTGACTAAGTAACACTGAGTTTTTAATCACCCAGCTTCCAAACCCAAACCAGTTGTCGACAAGTTAATTCCGACTCATAGCGACCATATAGGACAGAGTAGAACTACACCATAGAGTTTCCAAGGCTGTAAATCTTTATGGAACCAGACTGCCACATCTTTCTCCTGGGGAGCGGCTGGTGGGTTCGAACTGCTGACCTTTTGGTTAGCAGCTGAGTGTTTAACCACAGCGCCACCAGGGCTCCTTCATCCACCTTAGACAGAGTCTATTGGCTTCCCACCATGTCAAGATGATTAAACCACTACTTCCTGATTTTTGTGAAATTGTTATTTTTGTGTGGTTAATGTTTGTTGCACTTCCCTTATGAAACCATATTTCCTACAGCTGTAGCTTCGTTGCATATTTAAATGAATTCAGTGTTCCCTACCATAGCTTTTTCTTTCATCTCTTGCTTGCAGACATCGTCATCAAATGCT
>NW_004444013.1:11180311-11219808 GCF_000243295.1 Trichechus manatus latirostris
TTTTTTTTTTTTTCTAGAATGCTCTTAAAAAGGAGCCCTGGTGGCACAGGTTTGGGTTTGTAAGGTGGATGAATTGAAAACTCAGCTTTACTTAAGAAGAAAAAATCCCGCCCAGCTTCTGTGGGAATGCCAGAATCTTCTGAATTCAGATGGGGAAAAAGGGCAGATGGAGAACTGCAGGCTTGGGGTTCTCCTCCAGGCTCTGATGCTAAAAACCACCTCCAGGCCAAGATTTCCTTTCCTGCCCATCAATCAGTGACAGGTCCCTGGCTGGCGCAAATGGTTTGTGCTCGGCTGCTAGCTTAAAGGTTGGTGGTTCGAATCTACCCAGCAGCACTGGAGGAGAAAGGTCTGGTGATCTGCTTCCATAAAGATTACAACCAAAAAATCCCTTATGCAGCGGTTCTCTGTGTCACATGGGGTCACCATGAGTGGGAATCGATTTGACAACAAAGGGTTTGGTTTTCCACCAGGGACGAGGACACTGCTGGCCACCTCCCTAGGGAGAACTGAGGGCAGAACGCATAGGAATCACTTGGAAGCAAGACCTTCATTGGAGAACACAATAACATGCACACCAGGAAGTTTCTAAGGAATGTCGGAGAAAAACCATAGTGGTTTCCAAGCGAATGGCTCTTTCAAAATTAAGCACAAGATTCCCTCTCCTAAATTCAGAGGAAACCAGGAAGTCACCAACCCAAGGGTCAGTGAGCAGCTTTGGAGGTAGACATCCTCAGGGGTCCCCGACTTCCTAGGTGACGGAACCTCCCTTAACCGGCAAGGAGGGAACAAACAAGGGGAACCCAACCCTCTTTTCCTCCTTCAAACATCAGAATTGAGGCTGTTCCTGTTCATTTTCCCCAAACAAGACCTGAGCAGCATATTTCTGGATTCATTTCTTCCTGTATGCTGGCCCTGCCAGCCTTGTCCCCAGGCGCTGTCTACATGTTGCCGGAACAACCTAGCACATTCAAATGCCTCACTGCCACTTGTTGGCTTCACGCATCCCCGCCCTGGGGTGCAGCCCAACACTTGTTTTGTCCTTGGCTCTAGATTGAGGAGAAGTTTAAACTCTCTGCTTAAATTATAAGAAATTTGATCCAGCCCAGCACTTTCCCCAGATCTAGCCACTTATCTTGTTTCATTTGCAAATATCATATATAATGTCTCGAGATAAAAATAGCACGAAGTGATTCTTTGGCGGGTCATCTGACACCAGCCCCCCAGGGACGCGGAGCCCGGGGTCTGTATATGGACTGGGCGGATGGTGTATAAAAGTGGGTGAGTCCCGCAAGAGGCAGCACCCTCTTCCCCGCCACTCTCCGAGCACCATCCAGGAACTCCCAAAGGTAAGCGCGGGGATCCCACTGTGTTACCAAGGACAAGACTGAAGTCCACGTCTGTGTTGCCAGGAAGGTGGGGGGATTATTTCTGATGTAGAGTCCCTGGGAGTATGGGGGCTACTTTGAGGTACTGAGGCCAAGGGTGGACCTGGGCACCCAAGTGGAGCCCTTTCTTAATGTGTACAGGACTTCGGCCAGACCCCAGGGATGAGCTAACAGTCAGAGCATCTGTACAGAAGGGAGTAGACCAGCACACAGAGATACAATGCTTCTTTTCTCTCCTGGCTACCACATGCCTACAGGGCAGTGGACAGCTGCTCCTGGGACGCTCATGGGACGCTCATGGAGCACCAGGTGCTGTGCTTAGCATGAGCCAGTTGGACCCAGCGGCACCATGCTGGTGGTTAAGAGCCAGCTTCTAGAGTCCATGACTGAGTCTAAGTCCTGGCCTCAGACCTTGGGTAAATCATGTCACCTCTCTGGGCCTCAGTGTCCTCATCTGTAAGATGGGGCTATTTATGGGATCCACTTCATAGGGTTTGTTGTGAGGCTGAAATGAATTAATTTATAGACAAAACACTTGGAACAGTGCCTGGCACAGAGTAAGTTCTATATGAGTGTTTGATGTCATTGCTGTTATATTCTGATGAGTGGAGACAGACCCCCAAAAAGTAAGCAGCACATAAGATGATTTCAGAGATACAGCTTTTACGAGACATCCCTGAGTGGCGCAAACAGTTAAGCACTCAGCTGCTAACTGAAGGTTGATGGTTTGAGCCCACCCAGAGGCACTTTGGAAGAAAGGCCTAGTGATCTACTTCCGAGAAATCAACCATTGAAAACCATACGGAGCACAGTTCTACTCTGATATACATGGGGTCGCCATGAATCAGAATCGATTCGACGCAACTGGTTTGGTTTGGTTTAACTTCTACGAAGAAATCAAAATGGGGAAGGAAGGACTTAATTTGAGAATGCAAGGATATGCAGATCGGTAAGTTTCTAAGGACTGTAGAAGAAAAACCATGGTGGTTTCCAAGCACGTGGTCTTCTAAAAATTAAAATTTAATTACACTTACAATGGAATATTATTCTGCCTTAGAAAGGAATGAAGCCCTGACATATGCTGCAGTATGGATGAACCTTGAAAACATTAAGCTGAGTGAACTAAGCCAGATGCAAAAGGACCAATACTGTAGGATCTCACTTATAGGAAATATCTAGAACAGACAAATGCACAGAAGCAGAAAGTAGATTAGAGATTACCAGGGACTAGCACAAGGGGGAATGGAGAGTTATTGCTGAAAGGGTACAGAGTTACTGTTAGGGGTGATGAAAAACTTTTGGAAATGGTGGTGATGGTTTAAAAAACAAACAAACAAAAAAAAAAAAACCAACCCAAAAACAAACACACATTGAAATGAAAATAATAATAATAATAATAATTTCACAAGTAATACAGGTGTTACATGGAATACCTTTTCCATGTAAAAATTTGAAACCTGGGAGATAAGGCTTATATGAAGCAGATGCAGAGAGGGAATGAGGCTTCCCAGGTGCACACGGCCTCGATCGAGCCAGGATCACCCCCCTTTAACCCTGTTGCCTATTTTTACCAACTCCTGGTGGCCTCGCTCTGCCTCCCAGGGATATGTGTTAATTCATGGTAGAAAAAAAGGAGAAACAGGAGTTGCCCTGGTCAAGCATGAAGGGACTTGGAAGTTGTCTTTTTTTTCCTATTGTTTTATTGTGGTAAAAATATTTATAACAAAACATTTTCCAATTCAACACGTTGTACGTATTTTACACATTTCAGTGACATTGATTTGTTCGTTGTGTTGTGCAACCATCTCCATGGTCCATTTCCAGATTATTCCACCACTGTTAATGGAAACTCAGTGCCCCCTAAGCTAAGGTTCCCCCTCTCTTGTAACCACTTTAGTATAGAGAAGTTTGATTTTTATACCTTTGCCTATTTCATGTAAGTGAGAGCAATAATATTTGGACTTTTGTGACTGCCTTTTTTCACTCAGCGTGTCTTCAGGGTTCATCCATGCCATAGCGTGTGTCAGGATTTCATTTCTCTTTGTGGTTGAATAATACTCCATGGTGTGGATGGACCACATTTTATCTGTCATCGCCAGAGACATTTAGGCTGTTTCTACCTTGTGGCTATTTCTCTGACCTTTTAACTAGATACAGTCTTTGGAGTTCCCCTGAAAGGCCACATTGTGCTGAGATCTGCTATCTGGGGGACCCCCAATCCCCAGGTAGAGTCTCCTTCTCTGCATGGCTGTCTCTTGCTTCATTTGCAAAGAGTCATAATGACCAGGCAGGGTGCTTTTCTGTACCATCCTCTGCTCTGTGAACTTCACCCCAATTTGAAAGCATTTCTTCGGCACGGTGGTGGTGAGGTCCAGCAATCCATTCTCCTCAATTAAACCAAGAGTGCATTTGCCAGCTGTGCGTGACGGATTCCAGACTTGATGCTGGGCTGCATTCAGTGTCAATAGGGCTCCGCTGGGGGTGGGGGTGGGAGGCTTGCAAGTCAGCAAAGCCAGCAGCTGGGACAGTGACTAAGGGTGCATTTTCTGTCCCCAGACTGTGTGTGGACTGGCCCAGATGGCAGGGGTTTCCTCCCCTCCTTCCCTGCCTGTTTCTGACAATGCCGCTGTCATGACCAGACCCCAAGCTCTTCACCGTGGTTTCAGTGTCAAGTGTTAGCAAAACAAACTGGGGGGCTCCTGGGCCAAGAGACTCACTCTTTTTTTTTATTGTAAAAATATGTGTAACACAACATTTGCCAATTCAACATTTTTCACGTGTACAATTCAGTGACACCAGTTACATCAATCATGTTGTGCAACCATCACCGATATCTGTTGCCAAATTTTCCATCACCATAAACAGAAATTCAATGCTTCCTTCTTTTTCTTTCTTTTTTTTTTAAATAATATTTTATTGTGTTTTAAATGAAAGTTTACACAGCAGTTTAGGTTCCCGTTCAACAGTTCCTACAGAAATCTTCCAGTGATGTTGGTTACAGTCTTCACAATGCGTGAACATTCTCATTATTTCCATTCTGGTTGTTGCTTTTCTGTTAATCTAGTCTCCCTGCCCCCTTACATTCTCATCTTGGCTTTAGGGTAAGTGTTGACTGTTTGGTCTGATATAGGTGGTAAGAGACTCACTCTTGCTTGTGACTTTTTAGCCCAGCCATGGCAATGTCCTCAAAGGACATCGAGGCAGCCCTGTCCAGCTGCAAAGGTGAGGGGGCTCTTCTTGTCTGAAAACATCAAGAGTCCTGGGGTGTCCGAGCAGATGTACCCTTGGGTCTCTCGGTCCGACCTTGCTTTCAGATGAAAAAACTGAGGCTCAGAGGGGGAGGGGCTTGGCCTGAGCTTCCAGACTCCCAGTTTCTGCCCCCCTCCCAGAGGCCACAGCTCCTCTGTAGCATCTGGGATGTAAGAGAGCCAGTTACCTCAAGGACAGCACAGAGTCGTGGCAAAGTACCTGGGCCCTGGACTCAGGCTGCCCGGGTCCAACCTCTACTCTTGTTAATTGCATTCAGGTTGATTCTGACTCCTGGCGACTCCATGTGTGCAGAGTAGAACTGCTCCGTAGGGTTTTCAGGGTTGTGACCTTTTGGAAGTAGATAGCCATGCATGTCTTTCAAGGTACCTCTGGGTGGCTTTGAACCACCAACCTTGTAGTTAGCCCAGCACTTAACCATTTGCGCCACCCAGGGACTAACCTCTGCTCTACCACTTATCAACCATGGGACACTGAATAGCCATTTAGCCACCACTTAACAGCCATTTACCTTCAGTGTAAAGGAGCCCTGGTGGCACAGTGGTTAAGCACTCAGCTGGTAACCAAAAGGTCAGCGGTTTGAACCCATCAGCTACTCCACAGAAGAGAGATGTGGCAGTCTGTTTACATAAAGATTACAGCCTTGGAAACCCTATGGGGCAGTTCTACTCTGTCATACAAGGTTGCTATGAGTTGAAATGGACTCGAAACCAATGGGGTATTAACTCAGCGAGTTCATTTGTAAAATGGAGATAAAAATAGAAGCTGTTCCATACAATAGATGCCTAGTATCTAATGTAGTTAAGCACTCAGTAAATTCTAGCTATTAGTAACTTTGAGGTTGTTCATCAGGGCCCATTTGTGAATTATATAGCAAGTTTATATACTGAGGGGAAAATAATAACATTCCTTTGCTCTCTGTTGCCAGATTTACAAATCTGAAAGGTTGCTTTGGGACACCATTAGCAACCAATCATACCTAGAGATAGTGGGTAAATTAAAAAGCCTATTTGTAGGCAGATGCATAGACACCAGTGTTTACTGGTGTCCCTGAGTGATGCAAATGGTTAATGAGCTTGGTTGCTAACTGAAAGGTTGGAGGTTTGAGTCCAGCCAGAGGCGCCTTGGAAGGAAGTCCTGGTGATCTGCTTCTGAAAAATCAGCCATTGAAAACCCTGTGGAGCACATTTCTACGCTGACACACACGGGGCTGCCATGAGTCGGAGTCAATTCGACAACAACTGGTGTTTTTACTGGTTTGTTTGTGGATGAATGCATAGAGAGCAAAGCTTATTAGTGGTCACCTGGGGCAGGTGGGAGAGGGAAACGAGGAGGTATTGCATAAGGGGCACTGAGTTTCTGTTAGATATGATGAAAAAATTTGGAAATAGTGGTGATGGTTGCACAATATGGTGAACGTAATTAGTGTCACTGAATTGTACACTTAAAAATGGTTGAAATGGCAAATATTTTATTATAGATACTTCACCACAATAAAAATGCATTTTAAAAAAATAAGCCTATTTGTGATTAGGACTTCTAGGCATAGATACTTCAACTCTTCTAGAAGAGAATGTTTGGTATGATTTCTTCCTTAATGATTATGCGCCAAATGCGTCCTATAAAAACCTCAAATCGCTAACCTGTCCCCAAGGAACTTTCATGGAGAGGGCAGATCTAGGCTTAACTCATTGATTTAGGTTGGGTCACATCTCAAGTACAGAGTCCTGGTGGCGCAGTGGTTAAGAGTTTGGCTGCTAACTGAAAGGATGGCGGTTCAAAACCACCAGCCACTCCTCAGGAGAAAGACCTGGCTATCTGCCTCGGTTACAGCGTAGGGAACCCTATGGAGCAGTTCTACTCTGTCTGGTAAGGTCGCTATGAGTCGGATGTGACTCAACAACACACAACATCTCAAGTTAAAAACAAACAAAAAATAACTCATAAGGGACCAGTATCTTTCAGATCCTGGCAGCTTCAACCACAAAGCCTTCTTCTCTAAGGTGGGTTTATCAAGCAAGGACATTGACCACGTTAGCCAAGTGCTCGCGATCCTTGACCAGGACAAGAGTGAGTTCACTGACGAAGATAAGCTTAAGTAAGACTTCTGCAAAATGGCATTGGAGCAGAAAACGGATACACTCCATGTCTTAGTTACCTGGTGCTGCTGTAATAAAAAATGCAAGTGGATGGCTTTCAAGAACAGGAATTTGTCTCATACTTTTTCAGGCATCAGCTCTAGGGGAGGTCCTTCCTTGTCTGTAGCCCCAGTTGTTCCTGCCAACTATTCCTCCCGGTGTGTACCTCCGTGTCTACTCTACTCTTTTTATAAGACACCTCTCAGAAGTGCTTAGGTTTAGGATCCACCCTACTCTGGTATGACCTTATTAACAAAAGAAACTCCTTTATTCCCAAACAGGGTCACATTCACAGGTACAAGGGCTGGGATCTCCACATGTATTTTGGGGGTCACGGTTCAATCCATAACACCAGGGATAAAGTCTCTGGTGGTTGGGGCTCCTACAGGGGTCAAGGCTGGCCCCTGTGTTCAGCTTCTTGTTGGGGGGACGTGCTTTTCCAGGTCTCCCTGAACACTGTCCCCACACTGGCAACCTTCAAGACACCACAGAGGCTGCCCATGAGGACACCCCGGAAACGGAGCAGGGCTCTGGCTCCTGGGTGTGCAGGTCTCTCCCCTGGCAGCCCTGGCCAGGTCCCTAACCCCGCCCTGTTCCTACAGGCTGTTCCTGCAGAACTTCGCCTCCGCCAACGTGCTGACAGACAAGGAGACCAAGGAGTTTCCCCAGGCAGGTAACACTGATGGAAATGGCAAGATAGGAGTGGATGGTGGGTGGGCCAGGCTGCGCCACACACACCCCACTCCTGGACCTGATGCACCCATTCCTCCCCACCCCCTTGCCCTCGGGGGCCTCTCACACCCACCTGCCCCATCCCCCTTCTTGGACCTCATGCGCCCATCTCCCCACACCCTCAAGCCCTCTGGCAACCACCTGCCTGGTCAGACTCTTTAGGCTGCCTTCAGTGGTGCTCAGGGATCCCTGACAAATCCGGCCCCTGCCTTTAATATTATTATTATATCATGATAGAGGTCTCATGCTGATTAATTCAGGGATCTTTAATTTCTCTAGACCTAAGACTGTCTAATGGCGAGCATTGGTGGTTCAGCGGTAGAATTCTCTCCTTTGATGAGGGAGACCTGGGTTTGATTCCAGGCCAATGCACCTCATGCTCAGCCACCACCCATCTGTCAGTGGAGGCTTGGATGTTGCTATGATGCTGAACAGGTTTCAGCAGAGCTTCCAGACTAAGACAGACTAGCAGGAAAGGCCTGGTGATCTACTGCAAAAAATCAGCCAGTGAAAACTCTATGGATCACAACTGATCTGGGGATGGCACAGGACCGGGCAGCTTTTTGTTCCGTTGTGCATGGAGTTGCCATAGGTTGGGGCTGACTGGTCAGCAGCTAGCAATAACGAAGACTGTCTTACTAGGGTAGTGATTCTCAACCAGGTGTGATTCTTGACCCCCCACCCTCCCCACACACTCATACCGCCACCCCAGGGACATTTGGCAACAGTCCAGAGATATTTTTGGTTGTTACAGCTTTGAGGTGGGGGTGCTACTGGCCTCTAGTGGATGCTATTAACCATCCTACGGTGCATGAAACAGTCCGCTACACAAAGAATTATCCTGCCTGAAATGTCAATAGTGCCGAGGGTGAGAAACCCTAGGGCTCTAGGTAATGGCTTGTGCGTGTTGGGAGAGATGGCCTAGGCCAAGTCCCACAATCTTCAGCAATGTTTGGATCTTTTTAAGCAAAAAGCCTTTCCTGGGACCTCTGAGAATACACTCATAGACCCTTCAGGCTCTGCAGACCCGTGTTTGAGAAGCAATGATTTCAGTATCTAAAATCTTATGCCATGAAAATCTGTCGTTTGCCAAGTATCATCAGAATAAAGATTGAGTATTTAAACTGCTGAAATAATTGTTTAAAAGACTTGAGCGGGACCCACGGGAACTTTCTGGGGTGATGGAACGTTCATATCTTAATCTGAGTAATAATAGTTTCATAGGTGTATACAATTGAAAATTTTTATCGAGATTTGTGCATTTCAATTTAAAAATGTTAAGAACGAAAACAACCAACCAGGAAAAGTGTGGTAGAGAAAAGGATATAAATGGAATAAACTTTACAATGTAAAATACGGGAGAAGGGAGAGGAAGGAATTCGTCTCACCTTTTCTAGTATGGCATCAATCGATGATTCTAAAATTAAAACATGACATTTTATAAAAGCAAAGAAAAAAAGTTTCATAAAAATTAAAACACAGAGCTTTAAAAACTCGTGCAGAGACCTCAGGCCCTGGTTTGAGAAACACTGGGTGGGGCATGAGACTAGTAGGCACCTGGCCCCAGACACTCAGGCTTGCCCCCACCAGGTAGGGCTGTGGGCTCACCTGGCCACACTCAGGTGCCAGGAGTGCAGACAGTGTGTTCCTGCTGCCCCCCTTCTGTCATCCTGCTGGAGCCCTGCCCACTTGGATTTTATCAAGGCCTCCTTTGCAAAGTGAGAATTAGTCCTCAGAACTCTCCATTCCTACAAGATTGTGCTGCCTGCGCGTCGGGGGTGAGATGCCCAGACACCAGGGATGATGTCTTGCACTAAGCACTGTAGGTTCTGGTCCTCAGTTGTCCCTGTCCCCTGTGCAGCCCTGAGCAACTGCCCCGGGCTCAGTGAACCCCAAGGGCCCCCCATCATGTAAAATGAAGCTGGTGAGCATTGGGTGAACTTGGAGGTTTCCTCAGTTTAAAAAAAAAACCAAAAAACACACAGTTGCCTTTAAGTTGATTCTGACTCATGGTGACCCCATGTGTATCAGAGTAGAACTGTGCTCCGTAGGGTTTGCAGTGGCTGGTTTATTCAGAGGTAGATCTCCAGACCTTTCTTTCGAGGCACCTCTGAGTGGACTTGAACCTCCAACGTTTGGGTTAACAGCTGAGCGTTTTAACTGTTTGCACCACCCAGGGACTCTGAGATCTCCTCCAGGTGACCGCGTAGGGAACCCTCCAGGTGCTCTAAAGTACTGCAGATTTCCACTGCTCGGAATGCAACGGGCCGGCCTCCAGTCCCTGCTCCACCTGTGGCTCTGAGACTGCAGTAGGCAGAAGGACAGCCGCCTTTCTAGCTGTCTGCTTGAGAGCCAGGACTAGGGTTGGCTGCCTGGTTCAATCCCAGCTTCCCCAAGTGGCAGCTATGGGACCTGGGGCAAATCATATAACTCTCCCAGCTTCTGTTTCCTCATTGATAAAACAGAGTTAGCAGTACTACCTACCCCAGAGGAGTGTTGTGTTTAATCAACGGGCAGATGTCAAGTGCTTTGCGCAGTGCCCACTCCGAGAGCACGGAATACATGTTGGTGGCTGTTATCGCGGCCACGAGCAGCAGTGTGCTGGCTTGGTGCCTGGTCCTTAGACGAGCTGCCACCCTGCACTGCCCTCCCTGTCAGCAGCCTCTGCAGAGGGCCAGATGCTGGACCGAGTTTGGGGAGGAGAGGGAAAGAGATGAATTAAGGTGGGAGGGCTCTGTTAGGGAAAGGATCGCAGGCAGAGAAATAGATGAAGATAAGAGCATGGGCCTGGGGCGTGAAACCCTGGGTTCCCATCTTTGTTTGCCTTTTACAACCGTTGTAACTTAGCACAAGTCCCTTAGTGTCTCTGAACCTCACTCAGTTGTTGTAGTTAGCTGCCATTGGGTCGGCCCCAGCTCATGGTGACCCCATAGTGCCCGGTCCTGTGCCATCCCCATGATCAGTTGTGATCCATAGGGTATTCAGTGGCTGATTTTCTGAAGTAGATTGCCAGGCCTTTCTTCCTAGTCTGTCTTAGTCTGGAAGCTCCGTTGAAATCTGTTCAGCATCACAGCAAAACGTAAGCCTCCACTGACAGACAGGTGGTAGCGGAGCATGAGGTGCATTGACCAGGAATTGAACCTCGGTCTCCCACATGGAAGGACCCCTGGTGGTGCAGTGGTTAAGTGCTCAGCTGCTGACCGAAAGTTTGGCAGTTCAAACTCGCCAGCTGCTCCGTGGGAGAAAGCTGTGGCAGTCTGTTTCTATAAAGATTACAGCCTTAGAAACCCTATAGGGCAGTTCTACTCTGTCCTGGAGGGTCGACATGAGTCGGAATTTTGACTCAACGGCAATGGGTTTGGTTTGGTTTGGTTCTCCCACATGAAAGATAAGAATTCTACCACTGAGCCACCACTGCCCCCAACTCACTCAGTGTACCTATCTGTAAAATGGGGATAATGGTAGCTGCTCTCTCAAAGGGCTGTTTTAAGGATTCCATGATGTAGTGCACATCAAGTTTTTATCATAAAGCTTTCATGTGCAGCTCCAGATGCAAGATAGGGCTGTGAGGCCACAACCCTGAGAGATGAAGTTTCTCACACCTTTCTATCTCCAGCGACCTGAACATTAATTTATGCCCCCAGATTGAAGCCAGTCCCACACCCACGGAGAGCCGTGACTGCATCCTGGCTGGAAGGAACGACGATAATTTATTTCCTAGCCAGTGGCCCTGCTCCCTGGAAAAGATAATACTTAAATTTCTGCAGTACCTTTTTTTCTTTTTTTCTAGAACTTTCACATCATGCCTTCATGAATTAGAACTCCGGGTTTAGGGCAGGTGGGTGGAGAAGTGAAGACGTCGAGTTAGGAGTCACATAGGTCCAGAGCGGACCTCCCTCGCTCCTCCTGACCTGCCTTCCCTCCTCCTCCACTATCTCTTCCTGGGCAGAGAAGACTCAGAACAGCTTGGAAGTTAGCAAAGGTCTGTTGGGAAAATTCTTCTACCCTTTTGTGTGCGCATGGTGAGCTGTGAGCCAGGGCTGGCTGGCCTTGCCGGCCAGGCAGGTGTCCACGGGCTAGCAAATCTGCTTGTCCTTATGGGAGTTTTTGGGGACAGAGACAGAGCCCTCTAGCTGTCACCAAGACAGTGCTCAAGAGGCAGCTCTAAGCCTCTAATCCAGGGACCCAGATAGGACATCAACTTACGTACAACGTCAACAGCCCCTGTTTTCCTCCTACCCCATGCCACCTGCTTCAGGGATGAGCCCTGGCTGTGTCGGGGGCAAGACATCGGAGTTACAGGCACGAGGGGATGCTGCTTGGAGCCCAAAGACAAGACAGCCCTGATCCTGGCCCCATGGAAGAGCCTCCAGAATCAAAGTCTATCTCGCTCCATTTTGACGCTCCGTGTGTTTACCCCACTCAAAGACACCAATACTTCCCAGGCTTTTGTCTGGGAATTCCGCAGAAATTCTCAGCCCAGAGGAAACTCTGCTTTTAAAGGCAGCAAGCACGCACACATCCAGGGCAGTTCTGAACAACGAAAACACTGCTGCTTGGCCCAGCTGGACGCTGCTTCCCTGGGTCCTCATCAGAGTGAGGAGTACTTAGGTGGTGCAAATGGTTAACGTACTCGGTTGCTAACAGAAAGGTTGGAGGTTCAAATCTACCCAGAGGCACCTTGGAAGAAAGCCCTGTCAATTTACTTCCGAAAAATCAGCCACTGAAAGCCCTGTGGAGCACAGTTCTACTCTGCACACATGGGGTCACCATGAATTTGAATCGACTCCACGACAACTGGAAAGAGTGAAAGCTTTCCTGGCTTCAAAGCCTCGTGGCTGCATTTTATTGGATCCTGGCTGCTTTATTCCCCAGACCCACTCTGGAGTCTCATTTTGCTTCCCCATAAAAGACTGTTTATTTGGTTGGTTTTCCTCCCTATAGTGTCTTTAATACATTGCCCCTTCTCTTCTTTTTTCAGAACTTCAGTCTCTGGTGAAGTCTTAACCAGCTTCTGAAATGAAGAAACGTAATGACTGACCTCAAAATTTTGTCCCTGACACCCTCCTCACTCTTCTTGGCTCATCTCTGTACATTTTTCTGTGTCAGCACGTGGCATCAGTCAAACAACCATCAGGACCGTTTGCCAAGTAGACATTTTGGGTGACACGGTGGCACAGCCAGAGGTGAGTGACTGTGGCAACTCACAATGTGCTGGTTTCTGCTAGGAGATGAGAAATAAAACAAAACCAAAAGCAGTCTGCATGCAGATGTGTTTTTCTGTCTGCGCTGATCCTCACGGCAGCCCAGTTTCCCACAGGGGGATGTGTTTGTTCAGAGGGTCTAGCGGAGGCTTTGATACTGCCAGGGTTGCAATGCTGGAACAAGGCACCAGCAAGACATATCAGGGAACTTCTGGTTAATCTTGTTCTTGTTAGCTGCTGTCACAGTCTGCCCCCGACTCATGGCGACCCCATGCACAATGAAATCCAACAGTTGTGATCCATAGAGTTTTCATTGGCTGATTTTCAGAAGCACCACCTGACTGTCAGTGGGTTGTACTGTGGTGGCTTGCGTGTTGCTGTGATGCTAGAAGCTATGCTTGGTAAAGTAGAGGGTCAGCAAAAAAAAGGAAGACCCTCAATGAGATGGATTGACACAGTGGCTGCAACAACGGGCTCAAGTATAGCAACAATTGTGAGGATGGCGCAGGACTGGGCAGCATTTCGTTCTGTTATACACAGGGTTGCTATGAGTTGAATTGACTCGAAAACAATGGGTATATAGATACATGGGTAAATGTGGTCACTATGAGTCAGAGCTGGCTCGACAGCACCTAACAACAAGAACAATTTTCAGAAGTAGATCTTCGGGCCTTTCTACCTAGTCTGTCCTAGTCTGTCCTAGTCTGGAAGCTCTGCTGAATCCTGTTCACCATGGGTGACCATGCTGGTATTTGAAATACCAGTGGCTCAGCTTCCAGCATCACAGCAACACACAAGCCTGCACAGTACAACACACATGGTGGTTGTACATGAGGTGGATTGGCTGGGAATCGAACTGGGTCTCCTGCATGGAAGGTGAGAATTCTTCCACTGAACCACCACTGTCCCCATACCAGTTAATGCTAGGAAAGGGAAATTTCATTAAAATCCACAGATTTAAAAAGTAAAGCTAAATACCAACAGGGGCATGCAATGGAGCTAGGACCCTGATACTCTTCAGCAGGGACGAAGGGAATAATTACGCATAGTGAAAAGTTTGTTGGCAAACAGCAGCTACCCAAGGTGCCCAGGATCAGGACGAGACTGTATGGTCAGTGGAGTTTCACCCTTGGATAGAGCTTGAACTGAAGTCAGGAGGCAGTGGATTTTGCTTAACTTATCACAGTATTTTGTCCACTCGATTTGCAAGTGGAACTAAGCTGTCTTGTGTTCCGTGCCATTGTTCACTGCACAATCAGGACTGTGAGGTCCCATGTCCTCTTGCCTGAGTGTCAGAGTTGGCATTTCTCAGCCTGGCCTGTGTTGCTCTGTCCCCCTGGGGACTCGTCTGTTCCGTGGCTGCAGGTGTGAGTGAGCCAGACCCACCACATCTGGCTCAGCCTGACCCCAAAGGAGCACACGCACAAGTCCAGATTCTGCCCTTCCAGTCCCTGATGCCTTGGCAGGAGGGTCCTCAGGGCGTGGGGAACAGAGGAAAGGCAGGAGCCCCCCGGCTGCAGGTCGACCACTGTGACTCATCCCCCTCCTGAGGACGTGCACTGGCTGGCCGACTGTGTCCACTGTCCTTCAACCCTCCTCGTCTTCCCACCTACCACTAAAATCAGAAATGAATGAATACATGCATGAATGAATGTGTGAATGAATGAAGAGGGGAGAAGGCCCTTTGGCCACTCATGTGACACTCTGTCCACTGGGCCCCTCAACAGCCTCATGCAGCTCCCAGCCCTCTGTCTTCTCCCTTCCTGCCCCTGCCCCAGCCCGTCTCCTCCCCTGTCTCCTCTGGCTCCTTAGTTCCTCTGCCCCAAACTCCTTCCTCTTCCTAAGGCTTCGCCTGGAATCCGATGGCTTCATGTGTCTTCGTTTCCACAAACCGAGGCTAGGCAAGAGAAGGGGGCACAGTCCCTCCTGCCAGAGGGTCCTGGGCATCTATCAGCCAGAAAAACCAAGACCGAAACCCCAGCACCCACCTCGTCCAGGGGAGAGAAGAGGCTTCCTAAACTTAAAAGCAGTGGTATAAAAAATGATGGAAAACGTCAATTAGTAATGAAAAACTAGCAAAAGAAAAATCATAAAAAATTAAAAGTTTCTGTATGACACATCACATGACATTATACATTTGCCAAAACTCAGAGAACGTCACAGCACAAAGAGCAAACCCAATGTGAACGATGGACTTGAGTTGATAATAATGTGTTGATATTGGTTCATCAGTTGTAACAACTATACCACAGGAATGCAGGATGTTAATAATAGCAGAAGCAGTGTGTAGGGAGGAGGGGGGCATACGGGAACTCTCTGTACTTTCTGCACAATTTTTCTGTAAACCTAAAACTGCTCTAAAAAACAAAGTGTATTAAATACAAAAGAAAAAAACGGAAAGACAAACAAGTTGGGGGAATATTTGCCACAAGTATGGCCCACAAAGACTAAATATAAGGATGTCGCACAAATCAAGATGAAAAATACTAAGACATCATTAAAGAAAGTTATAAAAAAAAAAGAATATACAAATAACTAATAAGCATATGGGACCTACAGTCAAACTAGAAAAAATATGAATAAGAACAATAAGATACCAGCTTGGTCTATTCATTTAAAAAAGGAAAAGTGGACCAAAACCCCTCTCTGTCGTGGCTTTGCCCCGCTCCGCCGCGGGCCTCTTATCTCCCACCTCCCATCCCCCCACCCTCCTTTGTGGTTACCTTAATATTTACCTCTATTTTTCTAAGTTTTAAACCAATCTTTTATTTCTTTATATTGCCTTGATTTCCTCTCCATATGAAAGATCTATGACTGCGTTATTTTAGTCCCTGTTTTTTTTTTAATGTTGTCACCTTTTACATACTGACGTCACTGTTTCTCTATTTTCAGTGTTTTAGCTTTGATTTATTTGTGACTTCCCTGTCTGGGTTGATATCTGGTTACTCTTTCCTGTGTTCTAGTCTTGGATTCTTATCTGATGTTATTAAATTTCTAACCAAAGAACTCCCTTTAGTATTTCTTGTAATTTTGGTTTGGTTTTTACAAATTCCCGAAACTCCTGTTTGTCTGGAAATGCCCTAATTTCGCCAACATATTTGCAAGACAGTTTTGCTGGATATATAATTCTTGGCTGACAGTTTTTTTCCTTCAAGACTTTATATATGTCATCCCATTGCCTTCTTGCCTGCATGGTTTCTGCTGAGTTGTCCGAGCTTAGTCTTATTGACTCTCTTTTGTGGATGACTTTTTGTTTCTCCCTAGCTGCTCTTAAAATTCTCTCTTTATCTTTGGTTTTGGTAAATTTGATTATACTATGTCTTGGTGACTTTATTTTGGGATCTACATAGTGTGAGGTTCAATGAGCCTCTTGGGTAGATATCTTCTTGTCTTTCAGGGTATCAGCGAAGTTTTCTGTGAACAAATTTTCAACAATTCTCTCTATATTTCCTGTTATCCCCCCCTGTTCTGGTACTCCAATCACTCGTAGGTTATTCCTCTTTATAGAGTCCCACGTAATTCTTAGGGTTTCTTTATTTTTTAAAATTCTTTTATCTGATTTTTCCTCAAATAAGTTGGTGTCAAGTGCTTTATCTTCAATGTCACTAATTCTGACTTCCATTGCCTCAATTCTGCTCCTATGACTTTCTATTGAGTTGTCTAATTCTGATATTTTATTGTTAATCTTCTGGATTTCTGTTTGCTGTCTCTCTATGGATTCTTGCAGTCTGTTAAATTTGTCATTATGCTATTCTATAATCTTCTTAAGTTCCTCTGTTGCTTTGTCTGTGTGTTCCTTAGTGTGTTCTGTGTTTTGCATGATCTCCTTCCTGATCTCTTGAAAAGCTCTGCATATTAATCTTTTGAATTCTACCTCTGGTAATTACAAGAAGTTCTCTTCCTCCCAAAGGTTTCTTAATTCTTTGTTTTGGGCACTTGCTGAAGCCATCACAGTCTGCCTCTTTATGTGATCTGATATTGACTATTGTCTCTGAGCCATCAGTAAATTATTATATTTATTTATTTTATGTTTGCTTACTGTGTCCTAGCTTCTTGTTTTGTTTTGATATGCCCAAATAGGCTGGTCATGTGAGTAGTTTGATTATTGGCACCTTTGAAGCTCTCACATCCTGTCAGCGGGTGGTTAGATCTGTTACTAGGTATGTGAGCCCAGGAGTCCATTTACTTTTCTTGTATGGATTCAGCTCAGGTATCCAGGTAGTCAGTCATGAAGTGTGTGGTGCAGGCTCTCACCTATAGTCCTAGACAGGCAGGGGTGATTGGAGTAGGCACAAGTATCTCGCTGCAGTAGGAGGTCATGCGCTGAGCAAGGCAGGGGGCTGATGGCTGCCCCTGAGTGTCTGGGAGCAGTGTGTCCCTGTTACCTAGAGTGTGTAGGTGGGTGGATTTTGCAGCCAGACTATGGGCACCCAATTCTGTTCACTGTAAGGACTGGGAGACCACTTATTCTTGGACCCCTGTCTTTGGTGGCTAGGTGGCATGGGTAGAGCCACCAGCCCTCAGACCCCTGATGTGGGTAGGTGAGGACCCTGCTTAATGGGCAGAACAGTGTCAAATGTCAGGAACCTGCCACTTCACCTTATAGCTGATACAGTTGAAATTAGGCTTCAGGTATATACCCAGTTGTACTGTGCTAATGAGGGTCTACGCTGTTGAAATGGGCCCACACAGGTCTATGCAGGGCTGAAAGGCATTCAAAGTCTATAGACCCCTTATACCTGTGCCTAGGCGAAGGAGCTGTGCCTGCCCTGAGTTCCTGGCTTAAGGGAGCTGGCAGATTATTTTTTCCTGTTTGTTAATTTGTTTCCTCTCCAAGGCTGGGAGAATGGCTCAGGATGCGTGATAGGTCCGGCCCAAGGGATGTGGTAATTGCTGAAGCTGGTCTGGGACCAGGTGCAGAGCGGGGAAGGGGCAGACAAATGGGAGAGAGTTCCTTCCCAAACAGGGTGTTTTTTGATCCGTGCAATATGTTAGACACCTGTACTTATCTTTTGCCGATTGAGCGCCACTTCTTGATGGTTCTGGAGGGTTGAGCATACACTCCACCACTCTCAGTCTCTCCCGGTGTGGAAAATGCATCCTGAGCACCACTGCTTGCCTCACGGCGCAAGCCAGCCTATGCAGCCTGCAGGGTACTGGTTCCCGCCAGGTCACGTCTGGCAACTCTTTGCTGCTTCTGAACTGTCTCTCCCTCCCCCTGCCGCTCATTCTGACTCCTCAGGTTTACCTTTGATGATCAGGGCTCCTAGATTGTCATATGTAATCAATTCACTTGTTTTTTCTGGTCTTTGTTGTAAGAGGGACCACAGGAAGCATTTGACTACTCCGCAATCTTGGCCCCGCCCCGAGGCTATTTAAATGTAAACATAAATTTTTTAAAAGTCAATAAAATTAAAACTTTAGTTGTCAGTCGTGCTAGCTACATTTCAAGGGCTCAGTAGCCACATGTGGCTAGTGGCTGCCACAGTGGACAGTGCAGAATAGAACAGGTCCATCATCAGAGAGGAGTCCTTGGGTGGTACAAACAGTTAAAGTGCTTGACTATTAACTGAAAAGCTAGAGGTTTGAGTCCAACCCAGAGGCACCTCAGAAGAAAGGCCTGGTTATCTACTTCCAAAAAATCAGCCACTGAAAACCCTATAGAGGTGCACATTCCATTGACCTGGTTTCTTTTATATATGTGAGCAGTGTTATTGCTTATGTTATATACAAATAGTTGAAGGTTAATTAGCACTGTAACTAAGTAGAAATGCTGCCAGTCTTCTTCAAAGAAATTAAAAAAAGAAAACCCTATGGAGCACAGTTCTACTTTGATACCCATGGGGTCACCATGAGTTGGAATCTACTCGACAGCAACTGGAACTGGAATCATCACAGAAAATTCCATTGGACAGCACAGGTCTAAGACCTACACAGTCCCCAGTCCATGGTTAGGAGTCGGTAAAGGCAAGCTATGATTAGGATTCTTTGGGAACTCCCAAATATAAGCCTCTGCACGGTAAGGGAAATGAGAAGAGAGCCTATTATGGATTGAATTGTGTCCCCCAAAGAGATATGATAGAGTCCTAACCTCTGTTAACTGTGAACATGAACTTGTTTGGAAATAGGGTCTTTGAAGATGTTATCAATTAAGTAAGGTCATACTAGAGTAGGGTGGGTACTAATCCTATATGAGTGGTGTCCTTATAAAAGAGGAGAAAGACAGAGGGAAGACAGTCATGTGACAATACATCTACAAGCCAAGGAACACCTGGGGTCACCAGAAGCTAAGAGAGACGAGGAATGTTCCTTCCCCTAGATCCTTTGGAGAGAGCATGGTCCAGCTGGTGCCCTGAATTTGGAGTTCTAGCCTCCATAACTGTGAGATAATAAATTTCTGTCACTTTGTTACAGCAGTCCTGGGACACAATGGCAGGCCGTCTGCTGAGAAGTTAGAAAAAGAAGAGACAAAGCAATCCTGGAGTTCTTGCTGGCAAGGAGAAGAGAAAAGAGAGATGATATGGTAACTGCAGCTTCCTCCAGAACCGGTAGCTGTTCCCCTTGCATCAGCAGAAAGAGACTTCAGCAGGAAAGGTTCATGCTCTCCCTTCTCCCACAGACAGATGGGGCCATGGATAAGGGGTGAGAGGGAAACCTGCGTGTCATTTCCTGGAATTGGCAAGGGGAATAGCTTTCCCTGGATTGGATGTCAAATTTCCGAATCTGGAAGAAGGTTTCCATGATTAGCCTCATTTGTTTGGAGCAATCCTCTTTCTAAAATTCAACTGCGGTGATTTAAAAGGTGTATGTGTGTGAGAGAGAGAGGGAGAGGGAGATAGGGAGATAGGAAAATAGACAGAAATCAGCTCTCTGGAGAGTTACAGAGATAGGGAACCAGAAACCAGAATGACTTTGCCCTCGGCTGTAGTCATTCTTGTTAAAATCTGACTTGTTCATTCCATCCAAGTTAAGCCTGTGGGTGGGGGTTGTGGAATAAATGTGCCTGGGGTGGCCGCATTCAGCATTCCATGCTCTCAAATTAGGGAAATGGTTCACCTCCCTGGGACTGTTTGGTCCAGCTGCCAGCTTGGGGTCAGATGGAAAGACAAACTAGGACCTCCACAAGAAGTCCGGCACCCTGGAGACCCCTATGGGTGGGGGAGAGGAAGTGTCCGTGGCTTCTTGTTGCACACAGCTAGCAACCGAGCATGTGAAATCCCATTTCAGCACCTTCAGAGGCCCTCTGCCAAGCACATCTATTTTCGATCCTGCCGCTGAGATTGCACCTGCTAGGTGGGTGTGAAGAGCTGAGGATCCATGACTTTCCAACCTAACTCTGCAAGGACATGCTTTCCTCCCAGTCCCAGCCCCTGGCCCCTGTTGGTGAAGCTGTGAGGACAAGCCCTGTCTTCCCCCATCCAGAAGGACCATCCGCACCATCCAGGTGCATTGTAGGTTAACATTTCTTGGGAAAGTTGAACCATCAGTGTGCAATTTGAAGCTGACATTTCTTGGGATGACAAGCAGCACCCACTTTGTTGCATACAGAAATGCCGTTCTGGCAAAAGAGGGGTCAGTCTGATGCTCCTTGTTTATAAGAATCCAGTGCTGATGCAGTAAGTGGGGTTCTCAAGTGTCTGTTGCTGCTCTGGCAAAAAGTCTTCCAAGAGGAGTGTAGCTGGACAGCTCAGGGAAATGGAATACGAATGGGGCTTTTCACATCTCTAAGTTACTGGTTCAGCTGGGCCCCAGGGGAGACAGCCAAAGGACTCCCTCCTCCTTCTACCCCATGGGAGAAGCCAGGGGTCTTGGTCCATTCCTGAGCACCAACGAGTACCTGGACAGCTGAAAACTCAGCTCATCCCCGTGGTCAATGTCACATGGTGTTAACATCAGCCACTGACCAGTGTCTTCCCCAAGACTCCATGGGTGGCTCCAAAATGGCACCCATAGAATGAGGCCAGCCTGCAGACCATTGTGATCGGCCCATGCAGAGTTGGAAAATTGTTAACTAACTGCCAATGTGGAAAAATTTGGAGGTTCCAAGTGAAACAGCTATATGTTCAGTTACTCTTGCAAAATCAGAATATCTGGACACAGTGCGCCCATAGTTAGGCCTGGCAAGCATCCATGGGCTGAGTTTCAGAAGTGACTGCCCCCCCTGAGGGTTAGCCATGGTGCCCATTGGCCTTTCTGCTCATGGGCCATGTCTGCTTAGACCCTGTGGACAACTAAATGTGCCACCCTGCTCAAGAACTGCAATTCCCAGAGGGAGTTCTGACCAGGAAGGACTCCTCAGGGTTTAGCTGCCAGCAGAGAGCAGAGTCCAGAGGAGTGACCACAGGCCCCCAGGCGTGAGACACACTACTGCCCTCCCAACCACGGTCACCACCCACAGGGATGTGTTTATGAGACAGTTTCCCGCAAGTAGCCTCACCTGCCCTCATAAAAGCCCTCGAGAGGGCAACAGTACATGGCAATTACCTAGAGCAGGAGGTTATTTGGGCCAGATAAATATACCAACATGATAGATTGAAATTCCAGCAGATGTAACCTCCCGTGGGAGAAATGGGAGCATGGATAATCAGACAAGATTATCTGGCCTGGGGAATTGAGGAAACTTTTTGTCCCTGGGGGGCCCTGGTGGCGCAGTGTTTAAGAGCTCAGCTGCGAACCAAAATGTTGGCAGTTCCAACTCACCAGCCACTCTTTGGAAACCCCATGAGGCCGTTATACTCTGTCCTATAGGGTCGCTATGAGTTGGAATCGACTCGATAGCAACAGGTTTGGTTTGTTTGGTTTTGGTTTTGAATTCCTGGGTAAAATCAGTGACATAGGAAGTTGAATGAGGCAGTGGAGTAAAAGGAATTGGGTGAGTACACCAGTGTTCATTGCAGAACTATTCGGCCAAAAGGTGACAACAACCCAAGTGTCCATCAACAGATGAATGGACAAACAAAATGTGGTCCATCCATACAGTGGAATATTTTTCAGCCATAAAGAGAAATGAAGTTCTGATTCATGCTATGACATGGATGGACCTTGAAACATTATGCTGAGTGAAATAAGTCAGACACAAAAGGATAAATATTGTATGATTTCACTTAAATGAAATAACTCGAACAGGCACAAGCATAAAGACAGAAAGCAGATTAGAGGTTACCAGGGTCTGGAAGGAGGAAGGAATGGGGAGTTATTGCTTATACTGAGTTTTTGTTTGGGGTGATGAAAAAGTCTTAGAAATGGGTAGTGCTGATGGTTGTACAACATGGTGAATGTAATTAATGTCACTGAATTATACACTTGAAATGGTTAAAACGGCAAAAATTTTGTTATGTATATTGTACCACAATAAAATGAAAGAAAGAAAAAGAAAAAAAAAAAAAAAGATTGGATGAGGGGAGAGTGACTGGAAGCCTTTTCCAGAAGACCTGGGAGCCAGTGGTGGGAATGTAGCTGAGGGAGGCATGAGAGGCCGGCATTTCTCAGAGCTGTGGGGAGAGGCGCCCCCTGCTGGACATGAGGAAGCCTACTTCCCCTTCTGGGTTTTTGGGCAAAAGCAATCCTGGCTAATATGTATCGGAAGCGTGGTAGGTACTAGACACCATTCAATGTACAAAAAGCATGATTTCAAGTATCCCTCACAACAGCCCTGTGAGATCAGTGCTATTATTATCATTATCCCTCTTCACAGTTGAAGAAGCCAAGGCTCTGAGGAGAAAAGTGACTTATCACATCCCAGTGTTGCTCCAGGATTAGAACTGAGGCAGCTTGGCTCTGAGCCTAGCCCTGACCCACTTCAAAAGCAAAAGTAGGACTAGCACTCCGTAAGGCCTCTATCCCCGCTCTGGTTCAAAAGGTGAGGGGGGTGGTTCTCCTCAGGGAGTAACGGACTCAAGTGCCCAGGGCCTGCTCCCCTGGCACCCAGTTCTCACTCAAATCTCCCTCCTTTCTCCACAGCCTGCCTCAGCCTCCCCTCTCCTCATGACGTGTCCCCACGCTGACAAGAACTTTGACCAAATCACTTTCCCTTTCTTAGCTCTGGCTCTCTGGACCTCTGTGTCCCTCCACCTCTCTCTTTTCTGAGTGACTTTGGTTTCCCAGCCCTGGGAACTTCTGTTGTCTCTTTCATTTTACTAAACAATTCTCAGATGTCACTGAATTGTGTACACTTAAAATGGTAAAAATTTTGTGTAACACCCTCTCTTTTTCTCTCTCCCTCAGCTTTCCTTGCTCCAACGACACACGTGAAGGGGTGTGTGTGTGTGTTTGTGTTTGTGTGTGTGTGTGTGTATGTATGTGTGTGTGTGTGTGTGTGTGTGTGTGTAGTAAAAAATAAATAAATAAAATATATGTAAAATAAAAGTTGCCATTTTAACCATTTTTAAGTGTACAATTCAGGGACATTAATTACAGCACAATGTTTTGCAGTCACCACCACCATCTATTTTCAAAACTTCTTCATCATCCCAAACAGACACTCAGGGCCCCTTAAACAATAACTCCCCGTTCCCCACTCTCCCCAGCCCTTGGTAACCACTAATCTACTTTCTGTCTGTTTTAGACAGATAGACATTTGTCTATTCTAGCTATTTCATATAAGTGGGATCATACAAGATTTTTCCTTTTGTGTCTGACTTATTCACTTAGCATAATGTTTTCGAAGTTCATCCTGATGTAGTAGTATCAGGACTTCATCTCTCTCTATGGTTGAATAATATTCCATCGTATGGATGTGCCACATTTGGTTTATCCATTCATCTGCTGATGGAGGGAAAGACTTCCTTGTGGGTCCAAGTAGAGCAGTTCATGTTCTAGGCAAGGTTGGGTTGGGGGAGGAGACATTCACCACACACCCCAGGGCAGGAACAATCCTCCACTCCTGGTCATTCCAGGCTCAGGGATGTTTAGGCTTGATGGGCCCCCTGCTTGGCTGGTGGTCTGTCCATGATCAGCATCACACCAATAGAACAACTTCTCCGTATTTACAACCAGCCCTTCCAGCCCAGTGCTCCCGAGACACCCGGTCCTTCCAGCCTTGCTCTGTGGGTCAGCGTGGACCTGGGGTGTGAGGTCTTTTCTGAGCCTGGAGAACAAATGATTAAAGTGCTCCACAGCACAGCAAGAAATAGGGCTGTAGCCCCAAATGCATTTATGACTCAAGGGATTAGACTCTTTGCAGCTTCTGTTAACATCAGCTACCGTGTTGACAATTTGATCCAAGAATTCTCTGCAGTCTTTAAAAATATACCCTTGCAATAAAAAGAAATGAACTGTCAAGCTACGAAAAGCCACGGAGGAACCTTAAATGCATATTGCTAAGTGAAAGGAACCAATCTGAAAAAGCTACATACCGTATGATTCCAACTATATGACATTCTGGAAAAGGCAAAACTATAGAGACAGTGAAAAGATCAGTGGTTGCCAGGGGTTCAGGAGGAGCAGGGAAGGATGAATAGGGAGAGCACAGGGCACTTTTAGGGCAGTGAACCTATTCCGTATGATACAGTAATGGTGGACACAGGACATTATGCTTTTGTCAAAACCCATAGGGCTGTACAACACAAAGAGTGAACCCCAGTGTAGACTATGGACATTAGTTAATAATAATGTCTCAGTATTGGTTCATCAATTGTAACAAATGTACCACACCAATGTAAGATGTTAATAATAGGGGAAACTGTGGATTCACTGGGTGGTACAAATAGTTAGTGTGCTAGGCTGCTTGGTTTACAAAGGCTGATTTTTTGGAAGTAGATTGCCAGGCCTTTCTTCAATGGAGTCTCTAGATGGACTTGAACCTCCAACCTTTCAGTTAGCAGCCGAGTGCATTAACTATTTGCACCACCCAGGGACTGGGTTGCCTTCAAGTTGATCCCAACTCATGGCGACCCCATGTGTTACATAGTAGAACTGCTCGATAGGATTTTCTTGGCTGTAATCTTGACAGAAGTAGTACTTCCACAGAGCCACTTAAAAAAACAAAAAACAGCCAACCTATTGCCAATGAGTCGATTCTAACTCATAGTGACCCTATAGGATAGAGTAGAACTGCCCCATGGGGTTGCCTCTTTATGTACAAGTTCCTCATGAGCACAATTAAGTGTTCTGGAATTTGCATTCTTCCCAATGTTGTCCATAATTTGTTACAATCCACACGGTCAAATTCCTTTGCATAGTCAATAAAACACAGGTAAACATCTTACTGGTATTCTCTGCTTTCAGCAAGGATCCATCTGACATCAGCAATGATATCCCTGGTTCCACGTCCACTCTCAATCCAGCTTAAACTTCTGGCAGTTCTCTGTCGATGTACTGCTGCAGCCACTTTTGAATGATCTTCAGCAAAATTTTACTTGTGTGTGATATTGATGATACTGTTCGATAATTTCCACATTAGGTTGGATCACCTTTCTTGGGAATAGGCATAAATATGGATCTCTTCCAGTTGGATGGCCAGGTAGCTGTCTTCCAAATTTCTTGGCGTAGACAAGTAAGCACTTCTGTTTGTTGAAACATCTCAGTTGATATTCTGTCAATTCCTGGAGTCTTGTTTTTTGCCAATGCCTTGAGTGCAGCTTGGACTTCTTCCTTCATTTCATATAAATGAGAAAATATAATAGTTGTTTTTCTTTAATTTTATTTTGTTATTGTTGAGAATATACACAGCAAAACATACACCAATTCAACCGTTTCTACATGTACAATTCAGTGATATTGATTACGTTCTTCGAATTGTGCAATCATTCTCATTCTCCTTTTCTGACTTATTCCTCCCCTGTTAAAATAAACTCACTGTCCCCTAAGGTTCCTATCTAATCTTTTGAGTTGTTCTTGTCAATTTGGTTCCATATAGACAGATCTTGAAAGAGCACAATGCCCAGACCAAAACCAAACCCAACCTGTTGCTGTCGAGTCGATTCCAACGCATAATAACCATATAGGACAGAGTAGAACTGCCCCATAGTGTCTCCAGGGAGCAACTGGTGAATTCAAACTGCAAACGTTTATGTTTAGCAGCCGTTGTTATTAACCACTGCACTACCAGGGCTCCCAATGCTCAAAGAGACATTTTTTAGTTGTTAAGCTAAACTATTGCTTGGTTTTAAGAAGACTTCAGGGTATATTTTGATCTAAGGTTCAAAGATTATCTCAGGGCAATAGTTTCAGGGGTTCATCCAGCCTCCATGGCTCCAGAATGTCTAGAGTCCATAAAAATTTTAAATTCTGGTCTACATTTTCCCCCTTTTGATCAATATTTGGTTTTGTGTGTATGTGCGTGTGCAAGTGCATGTGTGTGGATGATTGACTTACTTCTCTCAACATAATGTTCTCCATGTTCATTGTCATGGATTTAATTGTGTCCCCCCAAAATATGTGTCAGGTTGGCTAGGCCATGATTCCCAGTAAGATGTGATTGTCCATCATTTTGTCATCTGGTGTGATCCTATGCTTTGTGAATCCTATCTCTATGATGTTAATGAGCCAGAATTAGAGGCAGTTATGTTAATGAGGCAGGACTCAGTCTATGGGATTAGGTTGTGTCTTAAATTAATCTCTTGAGATATAAAAGAGAGAAGTGCCAAGAGACAGGAGGACTTCATATACCAAGAAACAAGAGCCAGGAGAATAGCACACACTTGGGAACCGGGGTCCCTGTGCTGAGAAGCTCCTCGATCAGGGAAGATTGATGACAAGGACCTTCCCCCAGAGCCAACAGTGAGAGAAAGCCTTTCCCTGGTGTCTCAGTCATCTAGTGCTGCTCCAACAGAAATACCACAAATGGATGGATTTAGCAAAGAGAAGTTTATTCTCTAACAGTCCAGTAGGCTACAAGTCCAAAATCAGGGCATCAGCTCCACGAGAAGGCTTTCTCTCTGTCAGCTCTGGAGGAAAAGTCCATGTCTTCAGTCTTCCTTTGGTCTGGGAGCTTCTGTGCGCAGGAACGTCAGGTCCAAAGGATGCTCTCTGCTCCCGGCACTGCTTTCTTGGTAGTATGAGGTTCCCATGTGTCTCTGCTCACTTCTCTGTTTTATATCTCAAAAGAGATTCATTAAGACACTAATCTTGTCAACCTCATCAGTATAACCTCATCACAGTGATAGAATTTATAACACATGAGGAGATCACATATAATCTCATCATAGTGTAGAGTTTACAACACATAAGGAAATCATATCAGATAACACAATCATACAATAGTGGGAATCATGACCTAGCCAAGGTGCTACACACATTTTTGGGGGGACACAATTCAATCCATGACACCTGGAGCTGGCACCCTGAATTTGGACTTCTAGCCTGCTAGACTGTGAAAGAATAAATTTATCTTTGTTGAAGCCATCCACTTGTGGTATTTCTGTTATAGCAGCACTAAATAACTAAGACATTCATCCATGTTCCAAGATGATTCGGGAATTCATTTTTCTTTATTGCTGAGTAGTATTCCATTGTCCTCATTTACTTTTAACTTGGACAATGTTTTATTCAGTGGTTAATGATAATATTTGTTTTAATGAGGGTTTCACTCCATCCTTGTTAGAAATTTTGGTTTTATGGATTGGATTTCTAGATTTAAAACAATCTCTCTTCCATGTTTGCCATAGAGCCTTCCCATTCATTCCCTGCCCTCTGCTTCTGTGCTGTGGTTTTCACTGTGGGAGTTTTCTCTCCTCTGACTTGCCCTCCTCAGGTGACATCTACAGGCGGTTGCAAGATTTATGCCCACAAGCAAAGAAGAACCAAGAGGTATGGAGAACTCAGTGCTCCCCTGGAAAGAAATATTCTGGTGCTCACACACACACAAAGTTTTATAAGAACTTTCAAAGTTTACTTCTTATGGATAGCGTTAATACTTAATAGTGGTGGAATAATTTGGAAGAGGATAGCGGTGGTGGTTGCACAACATGAAGAACATAGTCCATGTCACTGAATTGTGACGTTGTGAAAAGTGTTGAATTGGCAAATGTTTTGTTACATATATTTTTACCGCAATAAAAAAAAAAAGCCCTAATGCTTTATATAGACTTTAACTAGAAATTTCCCTTCCAGGAACTTACAATTAAAAAAAAAAAAGTGTGGGAGACTGTCATAGTTATGTACAGCTGCTATAACACAAATACCACAAGTGGGAGGGTTTAACAAACAGAAATTTATTTTCTCACAATGTAGGAGGCTAGAAGTCCTAATTAAGGGTGCCAGCTCTAGCAGAAGGCTTTCTCTCTGTGTCAGCTCTGGATAAAGATCCTTATCTCTTCTGAGCTTCTGCTCCTGGGCAATCTTCACCTGGCATGGCATCTCACTTCCTCCACTTCTGCTTCTCTAGCTTGCTTGTTTAATCTCTTTTTATATTTCAAAAGAGATAGATTTAAGACACTCCCTACACTATTTCAGTCTCATTAACATAACAAAGATAATCCATTCCCAAACGGGATTATAACCACAGGCATAGAGGTTAGGATTTACAACACATATTTTTGGAAGACATAATTCAATCCATAACAGAGACCTTCAATGGTCAAAATGGAGTATCAGGGACTAGGTTAACCCTCCTGCTTTAACCATCTAAAAAACTGGATGGAACATATGAAACAATAGTTTTTAGACATGAGACAAGGGACAGTGCAGGACCATGATCCCTGATACAGGGGAAGCAAGTGAAGTGAGGAGTGTCCAGGGTGCAGTGCAAGGAGAGGAGCCTGGACAGAGCCTGATAGACTCCCTGAGTTAAGGAGATGGTGTTGAGGGTTCAGGAAGCCAATGCAGCTAGAGTTTGCAGGGTGAGTACCAGAGGAGAGAGCTCTGGAAATCTGTGGAGGGTCTCTCTTGAGTCTTCACTGACTATTAACAGTGTATCCATGTGAAGAAAAGAAGCCCTGGTGGCACAAATGGTTAAGCACTCAGTTGCTAACCAAAAGGTTGGCAGTTCAAACCCACCCAACAGCTCTGTGTTAGAAAGACATGATGATCTGCTTCCATAAAGATTACAGCCAAGAAAACCCTGTGAGGTAGTTCTACTCTGTCACATGGGTTGGAATTGACTTGATGGTACCCAACAGCAACATGTGAAGAAACTACCTGTTTTAGCTACCTAGTGCTGCTATAACAGAAATATCACAAGAGGGTAGATTTAACAAACAGAAATTTATTTTCTCACAGTTTAGGAAGCTAGAAGTCTGAATTCAGGCCTCCGACTCTAGGAGAAGGCTTTCTCTCTCTGTCAACTCTGGGAGAAGGTCCTTCCTTGTCTCTTCAGCTTCTGATTCCTGGTTCCTTGAAGATCTCCATGTGGCTTGGCATCTGTCTTCCCCCATCTCTGCTTGCTTGATCTGTACATTTTATAACTTGTAAGAGATTGACTCAAGACACACCCTACACTACTTCTGCCTCATTAACATGACAAAGACAACCCATTCCCAAATGGGATTATAACCACAGGCATTTGTTCTTATTTTAGTTTGCCGTAGAGTCAGTTCTGACTCATAGCCACACTGTGTAAAACAGAATGAAACACTTCCTGGTCCTGCACTATCCTCACAGTCATTGCTATGTTTGAGACTGTTGTTGCAGCCCCTGTGTCAGTCCATCTCATTGAGGTTCTTCCTCTTCTTTGCTGACCCTCTAGTTTACCAAGCATGATGTCCTTCTCCAGGGACTGATCCCTCCTGATAACATGTCCAAACTATGTGAGATGTACTTTGATTTACCACACATATTTTTGGGGGACACAATTCAATACATAACACTGTCCAAGACCCGGGAAAGAACCGTATGAAAGAAGCAGGTGGAACAACTGCAGAGTGCTCACAGAGCCAGGAATTAGTTTGTGTTCTCAGCAGCCAGAGTGGGAAAACTTCATCATATACGGGCATCTAGGAGAGCACTCAGGGTATTGCCTCAGTGGTGGGACAAAACTGCTCCTAGATGAAAAAGTGTTCTGGTTCCACCTAACAAAGCTTAGAAGCAAGCCTCAGAAGGATCCAACTTGACAGAAAGTTTAGTAACAGGTATTGGTGATGGTTATGCAACATGACTGGTGTTTCTGAATTATACACATGAAAGATGTTGAATTGGCAAATATTGTGTTATCTACATTTTTACAATTTAAAAAATTCCTTAAAAAAAAAAAGAGTAACTATTTCCAAGTAACTTAACTGTGCCCCAGAATAAAGCTCAAAAAAATTTTTTTTAATATAGAAGAATATTCAACAACCAACAAGGTAAAATTCACAATACCTGGCATTTCGTAAAAAATTACCAGGCATGCAAAGAAGCAAGGATTACAACCCATAATGAGGGGGAAAAAAATCAATCAAGTGAAGTGGCCCAGATGATAGAATTAGTAGATAGAGAAATTAAAACAGTTCTATACTATATTTGGGAGCCCTGGTGGCACAGTGGTTAAGAGCTCGGCTGCTAACCAAAAGGTCAGCAGTTTGAATCCACCAGTTGCTCCTTGGAAATCCTATGGGGCAGTTCTACTCTGTCCTATAGGGTCACTATGAGTCGGAATCGACCCGACGACAACGGGTTTGGGATTTTTTATACTATATTTGACGTGTTCAAGGAAATATAGGAGAATATGAACATGTTAAGGGGAAACATGGAAGACATGCAAGACCCAAACTGAACTTCTAGAGATGGAAGAATACACTGAGTGACTTTATTTTTTGGAGCAGTTTTAGGTTTGTAGAGAAATTGTGCAGAAAGTACAGAGAGTTCCCATACACCTTCTCCCCTGCACATCTTCCATTCAACATGTTCCAGCGTAGACACACTATTATTAATTAAAGTCCATAGTTTACACTGGGGTTCACTCTTTGGTTTGTACATCCTATGGGCTTTGACAAATGCATAATGCCATGTGTCCACCATTACAGTATCATACAGAATAGTTTCACTGCCCTAAAAATGCCCTTGCTCCACCTGTTCATCCCTCTTGCCTTTCCTAGAGCCCCTAGCAATCACTAATATATTTACTATTTCTATAGTTTTGCCTAAGGAGCCCTGTTGATGCCCAACTGCTAACCTTTCTCCACTGGAGAAAGACCTGGCTATCTGCTCCCATAAAGACTGTAGCCTAGAATAACCTATAAGGCAGGTCTACTCTGTCACACGGAGTTGCTATGAGTTGGAATAGACTTGACAGCGCCTAACAACAGCAACATAGTTTTGCCTAAGGAGCCTGGGTGGTGCAGGTGGTTTGTGATCAGCTGCTAACCTAAAGTTTGACAGTTCAAATCCACCCAGGCCTGGTGATCTCCTTCCAGCAAGATTAAAGCAAGAAAACCCTATGGAGAAGTTCTATTCTGTAACACAGGTCACTATGAGTCAGAATCAACTCTCCGGCAATGCGTTTTGGTGTTTTGTTTTGTTTTAATAGTTTTGCCTCTTCAGAATGTCATATAGTTGGAATCATACAGTATGTAGTCTTTTCAGACTGGCTCCTTTCGCTTGGCACTATACATTTAAGGTTCCTGTACGTCTTTTTGGAGCTTGATAGCTCATTTCTTTGTATTGCTGAAGAATACTCAATTGTATGGATGCACCACAAGTTTGTTTATTCAGTTACCTATTTAACGAACATCTTGGTTTCTTCCAATTTTTGACAACTACTCATAAAGCTGCTATAAATATTGATGTGCAGGTTTTTATGTAGACATACATTTTCAGCCCATTTGGGTAAATACATAGGAACATGGCTGCTGGGTCAACGGCAGGCCTATGTTTAGCTTTGTGAGAAACTGCCAGACTGTCCTCCAAAGTGGCTGCACCATTCTGCATCCCCACCAGCAACGGATGAGGGTTCCCGTTCCACCTCCTCTCCAGCAATTAGTATCACACATTTTTGTGTTGTTGTTGTTGAGAATATACACAGCCAAATATACATCAACTCAACCGTTTCTACATGTACAATTCAGTGACATTGATTACATTCTTCAAGTTGTGCAGCTATTCTCACCCTCCTTTTCTGAATTGTTTGTCCCCCATTAACATAAACTCACTGCCCCCTAAGCTTCCCATCTAATCTTTGGAATTGCTGTTGTTAGTTTGATCTCATATAGATTGCTGTTGTTACTTTGATCCCTTAAAAGAGCATAATGCTCAAGGCAGACAGTTTTTTTACTAGTTAAGTTGTACTACTGTTTGGTTTTAAGAAGACTTCAGGGGATATTTTTGGTTTAAGGTTTAAAGATGATCTGAGGGCAATAGTTTCAGGAGTTCATCCAGCCCCTTGACTCCTGAAAGTCTGCAGTCCATGATAATTTGAAATTCTGTTTTCCCTCTTTTGATCAAGGTTATTCTATAGAATCAACACATTTGTTTTTTATAATCAACTTTATTTAGACTCCAATCCCTCCCATTCTTTCAGGGGGTAGGAATTCAATCTCAGTCATTCCTGGGGTTTTATGCCCAGCGACACTCCCTCGCCTAACCCCAATCCCGGTTATCGTTTCTCAACCTCGGCACTATTAACTTTTTGGGCTGGGTAATTCTTTGTTGTGGGGGATTATTCTATGCACTGCAGAATGTTTAGAAGCAACTACCCACTAGATGCCAATAGCACCCTCCCCAGTTGTAACAGCCAAAAATGTCTCCGGACAGTGCCAAATATCCACTGGAGGCAAAATTACCCCCAGCTGAGAACCACTATAAACGAGTTGCCTTTGAGTGAATTCTGACTCATAGCGACCCTATAGGACAGAGTAGAACTGCCCCATCGGGTTTCCAAGGCTGTAATCTTCATTGAAGCAGACTGCCACATCTTTCATCCGTGGAGTGGCTGGTGGGTTTGAACCGCCAACATTTCGGTTAGCAGCCGAGCGCTTAACCACTGTGCCACCATGGCTCCTCTGAGAACCACTATACCAAAACAAAAAACAAAAAAAAACCAAACCTGTTGCCATTGAGTCAATTCCGACTCATAGTGACCCCATAGGACAGAGTAGAACTGCCCCCTAGGGTTTCCAAGGAGCGGCTGGTGGATTTGAGCTGCTGACCTTTTGATTAGCAGCTATAGCTCTTAACTACTGAGCCACCAGGACTCTGAGAACCACAATACTAGAGCCAAATTACTTATAGTTCACCACACATATCAAGCTGTTTTATGACTCTGAGCTTTTGCTTATGCTGTTCCAGGAAACTTGGAAGGACACGTCACAAGAGAAGATATATAAATGATTAACATTTGAAAAGGTACTCAATCTTATTAGTTATCAGGAAAATGCAAATTGAAACCACAATGAAATACTAACGTACATACACCCCATAGAAGAACGGCTAAAATTCCAACTACAGAGCATTCCGAGGGTTGGCAAGAATACGAAGCAAATGGAACTCTTTCTGCATGCTGGTGAGAGAGTAGATATTATCTACTGAAGTTGAACACATACATACTCTACCACCCTGTATTCCATTCCTAGGAATATACCCAATAGAAATGTGTACATATATGAAGCAAGAGATATATGTAAGAACATTCATAGAAGCAACTAGCAATAACCCAAATAACCATCAACAATAGGATGAATAAATATATTGTGGAATACTATAACAGCGATGAATATAAATGAGCTGCCGCTATATGCAACAGCATGGATAAATCTCACAACAATGATAAGTGACAGCAATGACACACAAAAAAAACTCTGTTGCCATCGAGTAGATATCAACTCATAGTGATCCTATAGGACAGAGTAGAACTGCCCCATAGGGTTTCCAAGGCTGTAAATCTTTAAGGAAGCAGGCTACTACATCTTTCTCCTTCAGAGCAGCTGGTGGGTTCGAACTACTGACATTTTGGTTAGCAGCCAAGCACTTAACCACTGTGCCACCAGGGCTCCTTATGACACACATAAATGTACACATATACAAAAGCACATCCTGTAGTTTCCATTCACATAAAGTTCAAAAACTAATCTCTAATGTTAGATGTCAGATAATGATTATCTTTGGGAGGAGGGAGAGAGTAGTGACCAGGAGAAGGGTTGGGAGCTTTTGGTGTGCTGGTAATGTTACATGGATGTGATCACTTATTTCATTAAGTTGTACACATGATTTGTGCACTTTATGTAAGTATGTATATTACATTGGAATAAAATTTTGTATACAGATAAAATAAACACAGTGCTGGGTATAAAAATAACAGGGATAAAATTCTTTAATAGCTTCTGAGGTAGATTAAAAATGGACACAAATTATTTGTAGCTCCTACTCTCAAGAGGTAGAGTTCAGATTGGCTTGATGATTTGCTTTGTCCAATAGAATGCGGTGGAAATGATGGTGCATTTGTTCCAAGTCCAAGCCTCAAGAGATCTTACCGATCTCTTCATCCTCTTGGAATACTGAGACAACCATGCTATGAAGAATCCCATTTTAGTCTCCTTAAGAATGAGAGACCAATCAAAACCACAATGAGATATCACCTCACTCCCATTAGAATGGCAATGATCAAAAAAACAAAAAACAACAAGTGATTGTGAGGTTGTGAAGAAACTGGAACTTTCATCCATTGCTGGTAGGAATGTAAAATGGTGCAGCCACTGTGGAAAACAGATTGGTAGTTCCTCAGAAAGTTGAACACAGAACTACCATATGACCCAGCAGTCCCAGTCCTAGGTATACACCCAGAAGAGGTGAAGACAGGAATGCAAACAGAAACCTGTACACCAATGTTCATTGCAGCACTTTTTACAACGGCCAAATGTGGAAACAGCCTAAATATCCATCAACAGATGAATGGATAAAGAAAATGTGGTATATCCATATAATTGAATATTATGCAGATGTAAAGAGAAATGAAGTCCTGATCCATGCCACAACATGGATGAACCTTGAAAACATCACTCTGAGAGAAATAAGTCAGTTATAAAAGGAAGAATACTGTATGATCTCACTTATATGAAATAAGCGAATATATAGAAACAAAAGATTATTGATGGTTATGGGGGGAGGAAGGGGTCAGGGGGAGTTTTTGTTTGGGAGTCATTGAGTTTGTGTTAATAGTGAGGGAATATTTTGGAAAAGGGCAGTGATAATGGTGGCACAACATGAAAAATGTAATCAGTCATTGAATTGTAAATGTGGAAGTTGTTGTGCTGGCGAATTTTTTGATATGTACATTTTCACCACAATTTAAAAAAAAAAAAAAGAATGAGAGACCATTTGGAAAGAGAGGCTCAGTCATTCTAGCTGTCTCAGTAGTCCTAACTGAGACCCCAGACATATGAGTGAGCTCAGCTGATGAGCCATCCAAGCTGAGCCCAGTCCAAATTGCTGACCCACAGAATTGTTAGCAAATAAAATGGTTGTTCTTCAGAGGCACTAAGTTTTAGAGTAGTTTTTGAAATAGCAATAGAAAAGTGATACAACCTCCCATTGCATTTAGGATAAGATACACTTCAGGGTCTTCATACATATTGTTCCCTCTGTCTGGACCACTCCCCCAATGCCCAACACACCCCAACATTCCCCTACTCCAACACCTTTGCCTGGTTAATCCCCTGAGCATCTTTCAGATCTCAGGTTAAACAGCATCTCTTCAATGAAGCCGTTTCTGAACCCCAGTTGTTACTTCAATCATACCAACCTCTTCTTTTCCTTCATACACTTGCCATATTTATTTGTGTATTTAGTGGTTAAATGGTTCTCTAACCAGCTGTTAAGTTCTTTCAAGTTAGGATCTTTACAGGCATACTTAATTTTATTGTGCTTAGCTTTATTGCACTTCACAGATACTGTGTTTTTTACAAACTGAAGATTTGTGGCAGCCTTGCACTAAGCAAGTCTGTTGGCATCATTTTTCTAACCGCATGCGCTCACTTCATGTCTGTGTCACATTTTGATAATTCTCACAGTATTTCAAACTTTTTCATTATTATTATATCTGTTATGGTGATCTGTGATCAGTGATCTTTAATGTTACTGTTGTAATTGTTTTGGGGTGCCACGAACCACATCCACATAAGATGGAAAACTTAATTGATAAATGTTGTGTGTGTTCTGACTGCTCTACTGACCAGCAATTCCTCCGTCTCTCTCCCTCTATTCGGGCCTCCCTATTCCCTGAGACATGACAATATTGAAATTAGGCCAATTAATAACCCCACAGTGGCCTCTAAGTGTTCAAGTGAAAGGAAGAGTCGCACATCTCTCACTTGAAATCAAAAGCTAGAAATGATTAAGCTTAGTGAGGAAGGCATGTCAAAAGCCAAGATAGGCCGAAAGCTACGCCTCTTATGCCAAATGGTTAGCCAAGTTGTGAATGCAAAGGAAAAGTTCTTGAAGAAAATTAAAAGTGCTATTCCAGTGAACACACAAATGATAAAAAAGTGAAACAGACTTATAGCTGATACGGAGAAAGTTTTAGTGGCCTGGAGAGAAGATCAAACCAGCCACAACATTCCCTTAAGCCAAAACCTAATCCAGAGCAAAGTCTTAACTCACTTCAATTCTAGGCAGGCTGAGAGAGGTGAGGAAGCTGCAGAAGAAAAGTTTGAAGCTAGCAGAGATTGGTTCATGAGATTTAAGGGAAGATGCTGTCTCCATAACATAAAAGTGCAAAGTGAAGAAGCAAGTGCTGATACAGAAGCTGCAGCAAGTTATCCAGAAGATCTAGCTAAGATAATTCATGAAGGTGGCTACACTAAACAACAGATTATCGATGTAGACATAACAGCCTTATATTGGAAGAAGATGCCATCTAGGACTTTCATAGCTAGAAAGGAGAAGTCAGTGCCTGGCTTCAAAGCTTCAAAGGACAGGCTGACTCTCTCATTAAGGGCTAATGCAGCTGGTGACTTTAAGTTGAAGCCAATGCTCATTTACCATTCAAAAAATCCTAGGGTCCTTAAGAATTATGCTAAATCTACTCTGCCTGTGCTGTATAAATGGAACAGCAAAGCCTGTATGACACCACATCTGTTTATAATGTGGTTTACTGAATAGTTTAAACCCACTGTTGAGACCTACTGCTCAGAAGAGGATTTCTTTCAAAGTATTACTGCTCATTGACAATGCACCTGGTTACTCAAGAGCTCTGCTGAAGATGTACAAGAAGATTAATGTTGTTTTCATTCCCACTAAATACCACATCCATTCTGCAGCCCATGGATCAAGCAGTAATTTAGACTTTTAAGTCTTATTATTTAAGAAATACATTTTGTAAGGCTGTAGCTGCCATAGTGATTCCTCTGATGGATCTGGGCAAAGTAAACTGAAAACTTCCCAGAAAGGGTTCACTAAAATGGTGTCTAGAATGGATGCCATTAAGAATATTTGTGATTCATGGGAGGAGGTCAAAATATTAATAGGAGATTGGAAGAAGTTGATTCCAACCCTCATGGATGACTTTGAGGGGTTCAAGACTTCAGTGGAGGAAGTAACTAGATATGGTGGAAATAGCAAGAGAACCAGAATTACAAGTGGAGCCTGAAGATGTGACTGAATTCATGATAAAACTTTAATGGATAAGGAGTTGTTTCTTATGGATGAGCAAAGAAAGTGGTTTCTTGAGGTGGTATCTATTCCTGGTGAAGATGCTGTGAACATTATTGAAATGACAAAAAAGGAGTTAGAATACAACATAAACTTAGTTGATAAAGCAGCAGCAGGGTTTGAGAGGATTGACTCCAATTTCGAAGTTCTTTCTATCATGGATAAAGTGCTATTAAACAGCATCACATGCTACAGGGAAATCTTTCGTCAAAGGAAGTGTCAGTCAATGCAGCAAACTTCACTGTTATCTTATTTTAAGAAATTGCCACAGCCACCCCAACCTTCAGCAACCACCACCCTGGTCAGTCAGCAGCCATCAACATCGAGGCAAGACCTTCCTCCAGCAAAAAGATTACAACTCGCTGAAGTCTCAGAAGATGATTAGCACTTTTTAGCAATAAAGTATTTTTAAATTAAGGTATGTACATTGTTTATTTAAACATGCTATTGCACACTTAATAGACTACAGTATAGTTTAAACATAACTTTTATATGCACTGGGAAACCAAAAAAATGGTATGACTTGCTTTATAGTGATATTCAGTTTATTGC
Organism: Trichechus manatus latirostris; assembly: GCF_000243295.1. Taxonomy (NCBI): domain Eukaryota; kingdom Metazoa; phylum Chordata; class Mammalia; order Sirenia; family Trichechidae; genus Trichechus; species Trichechus manatus. Next base: position 11,218,088 of record NW_004444013.1, read on the forward strand.
AGCAATCTGGAACCGAACCCGCATTATCTCCGAGGTGTGCCTGTATCTGTTTTGTTTTCCACTGCAGCCCCCCCGCCACGTAGATAAAAAGTGCTTGGCACTAAGTTGATGCTCAACAAATACGTTTGAATGAATGAACATTAAATATCTTGAGGAAGAGTCAATAATGTGAGAAGCTGTTGCCATTCATACTGCTAATCAAATAGGATATTTGGATTTTATCTTGACCTTGGTTTTGGTCTGTCAGGAACCACTGAAACATGAGGTCAGAGAGCAAAAAATTTCTGAAAATGGAATTTTAGTTTAGAAGGTATAACCTGCTTGTTTCTCAATTCAGTTTAAAGAAGATCTTACGAAGTATTTTTAAATTTTATTTTGTAAATATACAAACATATACAAAAGTAGAAAGAATAACATAATCAATTCCTGTGCACTCATATATAATTTTCTGATCTTGTCTCATCTGTTCTCTGCCCTCTTTCCCCCCTTTTTTGCTGGAGTATAAAGCAAATCCCAGCTAGAGTATCACTTCACCTGTGGTTGCTTCAGTATGCATGTGATGTGTTCTTTTCATAATACCCAAAATCCTTACACAGCCTGGAGTGCAAACCAGGAAAGTCTAGGGTTACTTATATAAAAAAATTTAGCGCTAGGATTTTGCACAAATATATATAATATTAACCAACACTTTTTAAATTAACCTGAAGTTATGGGACTAGAGCATTTTAAGTCTTGTCCAAGTGAAGAATTAAAAAATTAACAACTATGCCATTATTAGAAATTGGCCTATTTGCCTCATATCTAGATGTGCATGTTTATTTTGTTTTCCAAAAATGAATAAAAGAACTAAAGATTTCGGCATTGTCATCTATTTACTTGTATATGTAGCTAAACTCACTTTTGCTAAATAAACAGGACATGTATTACCTACGTGCAGTTCTCTTGGGTTCATTGTTGAGCAATTTTTATTTCCAAAATTTAATTTCTTTCTGGTGTTAGAGGTGATTAATCTTGATTAACAAACAAATAAAAAATAAACAGCACCCCAAAGTGAACAAAGAAACCCTCCAGTGCATTGCCGGTGGGAATGTAAAATGGTTCAGCCACTATGGAAAACAGTTTGGAGGTTCTTCAGAAGGATAAACATAGAACTACCATATGACCTAGCAATTCCGCTCCTAGGTATATACCCAAGAGACTTGAAAGCAGGGACTCAAACAGATATGAGGACACCAAAGATTCATTGCAATATTATTCACAATAGGCAAAAGGTAGAAACAACCCAAGTGTCCATCAACAATGAATGGATAAATAAAATGTGGTCTATTCATATGATGAAACATTATTCAGTCATAAGGAGAAATGAAGCTCTGATGCATGCTACCATGTGAATGACCCAGACATAAAAGGACAAATGTTATGTGATTCCACTTACGTGAAATATTTAGGCTAGGCAAATACATAGAAACCAAAGTTTATTCGAGGTTACCAGGGGTTGGGGGAGGAGGAGATGGGGAGTTACTACTTAAGCAATACTGAGTTTCCGTTTCAGTGATGAAAAACTTTTAGAAATGGATAGTGATAATGGTTACACAATATGGTGAACATAACATCACTGAGTTGTACATTTGAAAATTTAAAATGGCAAATTTTTTGTTACATATATTTTACCACAATTAAAAAAGCAAAAAAAAAAAAAAAAAAAAAAAAACTACCTTGGC
>NW_004444013.1:11219908-11233726 GCF_000243295.1 Trichechus manatus latirostris
AAAAGCTCAGAGAAAGACACGGCCCCCATGGACTAGCTTCATGATCTCTAAAAAGCAGCGACTTTCGGGCCAGGTGGGGGTTGCTGCTCTCTCCTTGTTCAGTTAGTCAGGCTTCTCTCTTCTCCTCTGGGTTCTAGGATGCTGATGTCACTTGGCATCACCGCCTTTCATTTTGGGAGCAATTGCAAATCATTAGTAAAGGCTCATCACCTTTAAGAAGCAAAACCAGCAAGAAAATTCACTGTGTCCTGATTTTCTAGACAGCATCCTCTAAGATGGCACCCAGGTGTTTAATAATTTAGCCTTTGGGGCCAAGTTCTCGTTAGAATAGATCAAAAACATGAATAATTCAGGCATTTGTGAATCATACTACTCAGCTGTGCTGACACTGGCCAAAAGTGCCTTAAGCACTTTCAAAGAGGCTCAAGGCTACTAGATCAAGTTACTGGGTCATGATGACACCAAATTTGGTTAATGAGAATCCCAGGTCAAATCCAATGGTGTCAAAATACAGCTGCAGCCCGCTACATCTTGCAGGTCCTTTAGGTCTGAAATTCTGACTCATAGTAACCCTACAGGACAGAGTAAAACTGCCCCATAGGATTTCTAAGGCTGTAAATCCTTACAGAAGCAGACAGCCACATCTTTCTCCCACAGAGTGGCTGGTGTGTTCAAACTGCTGACCTTTCAGTTAGCAGCTGAGTGCTTAACTACTGTGCCACCAGGGCTACTCTGAAATGCCTCAAATAAGTAAAAATTTCTGCCAGGAAATCATACTCTACACTCCCAGTCCTTTCTCTCTTTCTCTCACTGTCTCTCTCTCTCTGTCTCTCTGTCTCTCTGTCTCTCTCTCTCTCTCTCTCTCTCGTTTCCCCAGACCACTCTTTCATTTCTATCCTCTCTCCTCAAAGCCCCCTCCATCCTCACTCCCGGCAGATGCCCTTGTTTGCTCCTTAGGTGAGAAAAAAGCAATAATCAGAAGAGAACTTCTCCAGGGTCCGCAGACCACATCTGCCCACTACCAACATCTGTACCCAAATACTCTGCCTCCTGCCTTTATATAAATGAATATCCACATTCCGTCTCCAGCCACCCCCCATGTGTCCCATCCCCTTGGACTTATTTCTGGGCATCAATTGCTCTCCCTTCCTTCTCCTATATCATCAAATGTTCACTCCCTAGGAGATATCTGTCATCAGCCTACAAACATGCTTTTATTTATCCTATCGTAAAAAATAATTATCAGTATGGATGGCAAATAAGCATTTGAAAAGATGCTCAACAACATTAGTCATTAGGGAAATGCAAATTAAAACTACAATGAGATACTACTACACACCAATTAAAATGTTTCAAATTAAAAGACTGACCAAGAAACAGCCTGAATGTCCATCAGCAAATGAATGGGTCAACAAAATGTGGTTCATACATACAACGGAATACTACTCAGCCAGAAGGAGAAATGACGTCCTGATACACGCTACAAGGATAAACCTTGAAAACATTATGCTGTGTGGAGTGAGGCACCCTGAATTTGGACTTCTAGTCTACTAGACTGTGAGAGAATAAACTTGTGTTAGTTGAAGCCACCCGCTTGTGGTATTTCTGTTATAGCAGCACTAGATGACTAAGACAACAGGTATGTACATGTGTCAAAACTTATCAAATTGTACACTTTAAATGTATGCAATTTATTGTATGTCATGTATACCTCAATGAGGTTGTCAAGAAATTATCTTGACCTCACTTCCCTATCAGCTACCACCTTTTTTCTCTGCACCTCTGGGCAACAAAACTTCTTGAAAAAATTGTTGATACGTTCTGCCTCCAATTCCGCTCCTACTTTTTGCTTAAGCCGACACCAGTTAGGCTTCTGTCTCTACTCTTTCACCTAAACTGCTCGTCAAGACCAAGTGACCGCCATGTTTCTAAATCCAGTGGCTTACTTTCAGCTTCCTTGGCTATCGACAGCTGGCCCTTCCCTCCCTCTTTCTTCACTGGGCTCCCAGGGACCCACACTCTTGTTTCCTTCCTCACTTGTTCTTCCTTCTGTCTCCTTTGTAGATTCTTCTCTAGGGCTAAGTCTTCTCTCCTCTCTTCCTCTCTATCCACACACACTCCCTTTATGATCCTATTCAGTGGCAGAGGTTTAAATTCTATACTCCTTATTTCATTAATTCTAGAACACACATTTTTTTCCCCACATGTGAACATCTCTGAAATTGGCATCCATTTTACAATCAATAATATATCGTTATTTAATTTGAATTTTTAAAAATTTCTTAGTGGTACGTAAAATAATTCTGTGCTTTACATCTTAGATTTGATTATACACACACATATATGCCAATGACTTCCAAATTTACGTCTCCAACTCAGATCTCTCCCCTCAACTCCAGATTCATAGTTCCCTAACTGCTTACTCAAATCTCTACTTGGATGTTTTTATGGACTGAATTGTGTTCCCCCACCCCCCTACCCCCCAAATATGTGTTAAAATCCTAACCCCTGTACCTGTAAATTGACGCTGTTTGGAAATAGAAGTTTTCTTTGTAATGTTAATGAGGCCATACCAGAATAGGATGGATCCTAAATCTAATCACTTCTGAGTTACAATAAGAGCAGAATAGACGCAGAGACACACACAGGAGGAAGACAGATGTCAAGGAATGCCAAGGAATTTCCAGGGCTACTGACAAGGAAGGACCTCCTCCTAGAGCCACATTCTAAACTCAGACTTCTAGCCTACTGGACTGTGAGAAAATAAATTTCTGTCCTTTAAAGCCACCCACTTGTGGTACAGGTAGTCCCTGACTTACAACGTATTCGAGTTACAATGAACTGCACTTGCTACTGCCTGTTATTTGTTTTTTGTACATTTTATCATTAGTAATAGATACTAAATACGATGTTGCAGCATGTAATTTGCTGATGTTATCAATCTTAGATGTTTCCTCGCAGATGTTCAATGGTATGATTTATAAAGACACTGATAATAAAAGGCAATAATAATGAAAACTAAAAAAAAAAAATGAGGTATTCGACTTATGACAGAACTGACTTAGGATGGAGTTATCAGAAGGCAGCCCCGTCCTAAGTTGGGGACTACCTGTATTTGTGTTAGAGCAGCACGAGGAAACTAAGACAGATGTCTAATAGATTTCTCAAACTCAAACTATCCAAAATGAAATCATTAATCTTTGCCACTCAACTCCACTTGCTCCACCTGTGGCCTGCCCCATCTCAGCTGATGACCTCTCCATTCCTCTGCTTGCTCAGGCCAAACACCTTGGCTCCTCTTTCTCTCATACCCACATTCAATTTATAAGGAAATTCTGTTGGCTTTACCATTTCTCATCCCCTCCACTGCTACCACCCTGGCCTGAGACAGTTCTACACACAGTGGCCAAGATGATTCTGTTAAAACCTAAGGAAAATTGTGTCACTCTTCTGCTCAAAACCCTACTGTGGCTCCCCTCTTCTTCGGTGTCAAAGTCAGGAGTTTTCTGACCCTCAAAGCCCCGCGTGCTCTGGGCTCTGTCACCTCTTGTTCACTCTGCTCCAGCCACACTGGCCTTGTTTTTCCATAAGTACGAGATGCCAATGTTCACTGCAGCATCATTCCCAATAGCCAAAGTTGGAAATAACCCAAGTGTCCATCAACGGATGAATGGATAAGCAAAATGTGGAATATCCATACAATGGGATATTATTCAGCCATAAAGAAGGATGAAGTTCTTTTCTTCTTTTAATTTTTTTTATTGCACTTTAGATGAAGGTTTACAGAACAAATAGTTTCTCATTAAAGAGTCAGTACACATATTGTTTTATGACATGGGTTAACAACCCCACAACATGTCAACACTCTCCCTTCTTGACCTTGGAGGACCTTTTTTTTGGTGAAAATATACATAGCCAACGTTACACCATTTCAAAAATTTCTACTTGTACAATTCAGTGACATCGATTACCTTCTTCCAGTTGTGCTGCTAGTCTCACAATCCTTTTCCAAATTATTCCATTACTATTATCTTCAACTCACTGCCCGCTAGGCTTCCCATCAAACCTTTTGAGTTGCTGTTGTCAGTTTGATGTCACATAGATAATTCTTTTTTTTTTTTTTGTACCTTAGATGAAGGTCTGCAGAACAAATAGAAGGATGAAGTTTTAACACATACCACGACATGCATGAACTTTGAAAACATGAAGCTGAGTGAAAGAAGCCAAATCAAAATGAAAAATACTGTATGACCCCACTTATATGGAACATCTAGAATAGGCAAATGCATACAGACAGAAAGTAGATTAGAGGTTACGAGGGGCTGGGAGGATGAGGGAATGGGGAAGTATTGCCTCATAGATACAGTGTTTCTGTTTTGAGGTGATGGGAACTTTCTGGAAATGATGATAGAGATGGTTGCACAACATGGTGAATGTAGGTAATGCCACTAAATTATATACTTATAAAAGGTTAAAGGGGCAAGTTTTATATTATATATATTTTACCACAATTTCAAAAAAAGCAATGGAATAAAAATAAAGTGGAATCATTAAAACAAAAACAACTCGTAGGCTTGCACACTCGGTGTCAGCAGTGGGTGAATTTTGCCTGCAGGGCTCCTATGCTCAAGATTTCTTGCCAAGAAGTTCCTGAGCATTTTTCACTAAAAACCTGTCCTTGGCGTTTCTGCTATCTGACCAACACTGTGATTTATTTGATTAATTTATTGATTTTTGGCCATGGGCAAAAAAAAAAATAATAATAATAATAATTTTTTTGAGATAGGCCCAAACTGCTCAGGCACTTATGAAATACTATCGGAGAGAAGAAACAAAATGCTTTAGGAAGCTGATCTTTTCATGAACGAGAAATGTGAGTGGCTCCAGCTCGCCTTACAGATGGGCTGGAGGTAGCATTTAATGGAGACCTAAGTGAGTTAATTAAGGACAAATCGCAATTAAACCCAGCGTAATGACAGAGGGCAACATCTTTGCTACAGTGCACCCTGTTCTTGTCTGTCTGCTTTTCTGGGAACAAAGGTGTTCCAGGGCCTTGCGTTGGACAGATGTCTCCAGAGAATCAGGCCCCCAGGAAAACCACGCAATAAGACAAACTTCAGCAAAGGGGCATTGCCATCCAAAAGCTTTGAGGACCTCAGATGGCAGTGCCAGGTCCAAATCTAGATTGTTCTCAGACCTCAGGAGCCCTTCACGTTCTTACCTAGACATGGCTTTGCATTGACCCAAGATCAGGACACGAAATCGCATCCCCACTCTGACATTTCCTACCTGTCTGGCTTTGGGGACTTCATTGAATCTCTTAGAACATCAGTTTTCTTGTTACTTTATCCAAGAAATTTTTATGGAGAGTCTACTATGGGCATTTGTGGGTCAGTGGTAGAATTCTCCCTTTCCACACAGGAGACATGGGTTCAATTCCTGGCCAATGCACCTTATGCACAGCTACCACCCATCTGTCAGAGGAGGTTTGCGTGTTGCTATGACGCTGAACAAGTTTCAGCAGAGCTTCCGGACTAAAATGGACTAGGAAGAAAGGCCTGATGATCTCCTTCCAAAAAATCAGCCAATGAAAACTACAGATCACAATGGTCCAATCAGTTATTGATCATGGAGATGCCACAGGACCTGGCAGCATTTTGTTCCATTGTCCATGGGATCGTCATGAGTCAGGGCAACTTCACAGCAACTGACAATAACACTATGTGCCTGGCATTAAGAATAAAAGTTATTAATTTATTGGATGACTAATTGACTAACCAACTAAACAGATATTGTTGGTGTTAGTTGCCATCAAGTCTACTCCAACTCATAGTGACCCCATGTGTGCAGAGTAGAACTGCTCCACGGGGTAACCCTATAGGGCAGTTCTACTCTGACCTGTAGGGTCCCTATGAGTTGGGCTTGACTCTAAAACAATGAGTTTGGGTTTGGTTTTACCTGTGAATCTGACCTTATTTGAAAATAGGGTCTTTGCGGATGTAATTAGTTAAATTAACGTGAGGTCATTAGGGTGGGCCCTAATCTAATGTGACCGGTGTCTTTATAAAAAGAGAAGAAGAGACACAGACAAACACACAGAGGGAAGACAGCTATGTGAAGATGGAGGCAGAGATTGGAGTAATGCTGCCACAAACCAAGGACCAAGGAACCAACCCCCGGGGCCACCGGAAGGGCAAGAAAAGATCTTCCCCTAGAGCCTTCAGAGAGAGACTGACCCTGCCAACCTTCTAAATTCAGACCCGTGGCCTCCACAACTGTGAGACAATAAATCCCTGTTGTTTTAAGTGACCTAGTTAGTGGTAACTTGTTCATGTTACACATGAAGACAAAAGCCAACCAAATGTTCATGCCCCAATGAAATAATGGACTTTTGCCATCAATTCCACTGAGTAACTTAGAGCAAATCTCAAAGAGAAGAAGAAAAAAGACACTTATATGAATCTGTAGGCTCTTGGATAGTTTTAAGGTTTTAGAAGGAAAGGAGGAGAGAAGTTGTCCTCTCCTTCTACATTTGCGGAAGAAATGCTGTAGCTTACGTCTTCCTTTGAGTGCCTGGACATATTCCCTCAGCGTAACATGGTTTTTCTTAAAATCTATTTGGACAGTTTTGAGGGTCTGACTGGAGGGTGGTCAGTTCCCCTTCTTGAGCAGCTGAGTAAATCCGCTGTCCACCCACTCTCCTTAACGGGCTCTCACACCCCTGGGTCCTGATAGCCCCAGAGCCGGATACTGAGTCCCTCTGCCCTGGAGCCTACATAATTATTCAAAACAGTCAATCCTCAGGAAGCTTGGGAAAGCTAGCTAACCCCACTCTGCTTGCCGTGTATAAGCCATCTCCTACAGTTGCAGCTTGCTGTTACCTGTCCTGCATGGGCCTGCCTCATGACGTGCTGTGTTCTCACCTGGGGAACTGTGAGTATAAGGTTGTTGTTAGGTACCATCGAGTCGGACTCACAGCGACTCCATGTATAATAGAACGAAATGCTGCCTGGTACTGTGCCATCCCCACAATAGTAAGTATGTTTGAGCCCATTGTTGCAGACACTGTGACAATCCAACTTGCTGAGGGTCTTCCTCTCCTTCGCTGACCCTCTGCTTTTCCAAGCATGATGTCTTTCTCCAGGGATTGGTCCCTCCCGAAAATGTGTCCAAAGTAAGCAAGACAAAGTTCCACCATCCTCGCTTCTTTTTGTGTGTGTGCTGTTGACAGTTTCTTTGTTCCACTTAATTCTGTGCTGAGTCGTTTTTCTTTATGTATTTTCTTTACATCTTTTTCATTGTTGTTGATTCTGTATTTGCTGAGTCTTTGTATTTTTCTTGTTTTGACGTGTAGGATTTGTGGTTACCTTAATATTTACCCCTGTTTTTCTAAGTTTAAACCAGTCTTTTATTTCTTTATATCGCCTTGACTTCCTCTCCATATGAAAAATCTATGACTACTTTATTTAGTCCCTCTTTTTTGTTTTAATGTTGTCAGCTTTTACATATTGATATCCCTATTCTCAGTGTCTTAGCTTTGATTTATTTTTGTGCCTTCTCTATCTGGGTTGATATCTGGTTGCTCTGTCCTGCGTTCTAGCCTTGGGTTTTTATCTGATGTTATTGATTTTCTAACCAGTGGACTCCCTTTAGTATTTCTCGTAATTTTGGTTTGGTTTTTGCAAATTTCCTCAACTTCTGTTTATCCGGAAATGCCCTAATTCTGCCATCATATTTGAGAGACAGTTTTGCTGGATATATCACTCTTGGATGGCAGTTTTTTCCTTCAAGGCTTTATGTATGTCATCCCATTGCCTTCTTGCCTGCATGGTTTCTGCTGAGTAGTCCAAGCTTAGTGTTACTGACTCTCCTTTGTAGACGACTTTTTGTTTATCCCTCGCCACTCTTACAATTCTCTCTTTTATCTTTGGTTTTGGCAAGTTTGATTATAATATGCCTTGGTGACTTCCTTTTGGGATCTACCTTATGTAGGGTTAAATGAGCATCTTGGATAGATATTTTCTCATCTTTCATGGTATCAGGGAAGTTTTCTGCCAACAAATCTTCAGCAATTCTCTCTGTATTTTCTGTTATCCCCCCCATTCTGGTACTCCAATCACTCATAGGTTATTCCTCTTGATAGAGTCCCACATAATTCTTAGAGTTTCTTCATTTTTTAAAATTCTTTTATCTGATTTTTCCTCAAATAAGTTGGTGTCATGTGCTTTAAAATCAGTCTCACTAATTCTGACTTCTATTGCCTTAATTCTGCTCCTATGGCTTTCTACTGAGTTGTCTAATTCTGAAAATCTATCATTAATCTTCTGGATTTCTGATTGCTGTCTCTCCATGGATTCTTGCAGCCTATTAAATTTGTCATTATGCTCTTGAATAACCTTCTTAAGATCCTCTATTGCTTTCTTTGTGTGTTCCTTGGCTTGGTCTGCGTTTTGCCGGATCTCCTTCCTGATCTCTTAAAGAGTTCTGCATATTAATCTTTTGTATTCTACCTCCGGTAATTCCGAGAAATTATCTTCCTCCAGAAAGTGTCTTGGTTCTTTATTTTGGGAGCTTGCTGAAGCTGTCATGGTCTGCCTCTTTATGTGATTTGATATTGACTGTTGTCTCTGAGCCATCAATAAGTTATTATAATTATTTTATGTTTGCTTACTGTGTCCTAGCTTCTTGTTTTGTTTTGTTTTGATATGCCCAAATAGGCTGCTCATGTGAGCTAGTTTGATTATTGGTGCCTTTGAAGCTCTAACTAACATCTTGTCACCAGGTGGGCATGTGAGCCTAGGAGTCTGTTTACTTTTCTTGTATGAATTCAGCTTAGGTGTCTGGCTGGTCAGTCACCAAGTGTGTGGTGCAGGCTCTCACCTATAGTCCTAGACAGGCATGGGTGATTGGTGTAGGCACAGGTATCTGGCTGCAATATGGGGTCACGCACTGAGCAAGGCAGGGGCCTGACAGCTGCTCTGGAGTGTCTGGGAGGAAAGCGTGTGTCCCTGTTCCCTAGAGCGCGTAGGTGGGTGGGTTTTGCAGCCGGACTGTGAGCACTCAATGCTGTTGTCTGTAAGGACTGAGGGCCACCACTTATTCTTGGATCCTTGTCGCAGGTGGCTAGTTGGCGTGGGTGGAACCACCAGTTCTCAGGCCCCTCATGTGGGTAGATGAAGACCCTACTTAATGGGCAAAGTAGTGTCAAATGTCACACACATGCTACTTCACCATATAGCTGAAATTGTTGAAGTTAGACTTCAGGTATATACACTATTGCACTGTGGTAATGAGGGTCTACGCTGTTAAAATGGGCCCACACAGGTCAATGGAGTGGTGAAAGGCATTCAAAGTCCATGGACCCCTTATGTCTGTGCCTAGGCAAAGGAGCTGTGCCTACTCTGAGTTCGTGGTTCAGGGGAGCCTACAGATTATTTTTACCCCGGTTGGTTAATTTGTTTCCTCTCCAAGGCCAGCAGAATGGCTTAGGGCACGTGACAGGCAATTGCTGCAACTGGCCCAGGACCTGGTGCAGAGTGGGGAGGGGGCAGGTAAATGGGAGAGAGGTTTTTCCCAAAAGGGGGTGTTTTTTGATCTGTGCAGTAGGCCAGATGCAAGTACTTATCTTTTGCTGATTGAGCACTGCTTTTCACTGGTTCTGGATGCCCCAGTAGACTCTCTGCCGCTGGGTCTCTCCTGATGTGGAAAATGTCTCCCCAGTGCCACTGCTTGCCTCACCATGCACGTGAGCCAATCCAGCCTGAAGGGCACCAGCTCCCACCGGGTCAGGTTTGGCAACTCCTCACTGCTTCTGAACCATCTCTCCCTCCCCCTGCCACTCAGTCTGATTCCTCAACTTTGCCTTTGATGTTCAGTGCTCCTAGATTGTCATATAATCAATTCACTTGTTTTTTCTGGTCTTTGTTGTAAGAGGGACCACAGAAAGCATTTGACTACTCCGCCATCTTGGCCCCGCCTTTGCCATCCTCACTTCTAAGGAGCGTTCTGGCTGTACTTCTTCCAAAACAGATTTGTTCATTCTTCTGGCAGTCCATGGTATATTCAATATTCTTTGCCAACACCCTAATTCAAATGCATCAATTATTCTTTGGTCTTCCTTTTTCATTGTTCAGCTTTAGCATGCATATGAGGCAATTGAACACATCATGGCTTGGGAGTATAATAAATGTCCTCTTTCATGACAGTCATTTCCAGGTCTGCTTGTCTTATATCTGATAAAACAAATCCTGGGTACATTTCAAATACTCAGAATGCTCTGGGAATGTGAGGCTTGAGGCTCCAAAAGCGATCTGGGTTTACCCAAAAGCTAGCTGGTCCATTACTCAAGCCAGGAGCTGCTGCTGTTGTTGTTAGGTGCCATTGAGTTGATTCCAACTCATAGCAACCCTATGTACAACAGGATGAAATGCTGCCTGGTCCTGAGCCATCCTCTGTCATTGCTATACTTGAGACCATGGCTACAGCCACTGCGTCAATTCATCTCTTTGAAGGTCTTCCTCTTTTCACTGACCCTGTGCTCTACCAAGCCTGATGTCTTTCTCCAGGGACAGATCCCTCCTGATAACACGTCCAAGGTACGTAAGAGGAAGTCTCACCATCCTCGTGTCTAAGGAGCATTCTGGCTGTATTTCTTCCAGGACAGATTTGTTTGTTCTTCTGGCCAACATATAGCCATCAAGTTGATTCCGACTCATAGCGACCCCATCAGACAGAGTAGAACTGCCCCATAAGGTTCCCAAGGCTGTAAATCTTTACGGAAACAGACTGCCACATCTTTCTCCTGGGGGGCAGCTGATGGGTTCAAACCGCTGACCTTCAGTTAACAATTGAGTACTTTAACCACCGCACCACCAGGGCTCCTGGTTTTTCTGGCAGATGATGTTATAGTCAATATTCTTCGCCAACACCATAATTCAAATGCATCAATTCTTCTTCAGTCTTCCATATTCATTGTTCAGCTTTTGGGTGCATATGAGGTGATTGAAAATACCATGGCTTGGGTCAGGCATGTATTAGTCCTCAAAGTGACATCTTTGCTTTTTAACACTTTACAGAGATCTTTTGCAGCAGGAGCTACTGGGTCCAAAGTTCCAAACAGCCGGGCTGATTTCGGTCTATTAGCATTCTGAACAGGAATCTAACAGAAAGCGAAGAAGAACAAAGAGAGAAAAGAGACTAAAACCGAGGAATCATTAGTATTCCCCACAAGTGGGGCCCTAGGCTCTGTGGGTGATCTGCTCACAAAAAAATTTAAAAAAGACCACACACACACACAAACACAAAAATTGCTATCGAGTCGATTCCGACCCATAGTGATGCTATAGAACAGAGTAGAACTTTTCCATAAGGTTTCCAAGATTGTAATCTTTAAGGGGAGCTCTGGTGATGCAGTGCTTAAGAGCTTGGCTGCTAACCAGACAGTCAGCAGTTCAAATCCACCACCTACACCTTGGAAATCCTTTGGGACATTCAATCAGCTCCTTACGGCATTCTGCCTTCTCATTCCACCTCCAGACAGGAGCTGCCAATTTAGTCTCATATATTTACTTGAACTAAGAAGCACACCCTTCATGAGTATTATTTATGTTTTGTAGTTCAGTCTAGTCTTTGTCTGAAGAGTTGACTTCGGGAACGGTTTTAGTTCTAGGTTAACAGAGAGTCTGGGAGCCATGTCTTCTGGGGTTCCTTTGGTCTCAGTCAGAACATTAAGCCTGGTATTTTTATGTGAATTTGAGTTCTGCACTCCACTTTTTCCCTGCTCCATCAGGGACTCTCTGTTGTGTTCCCTGTCAGGGTGGTCACTGGTAGTAGCCAGGCACCATCTAGTTCTTCTGGTCTCAGGCTGATGAAGTCTCTGGTTTATGTGGACCTTTTGTCTCTTGGGCTAATATTTTCCTTGTATCTTTGGTGTTCTTCATTCTCCTTTGATCTAGATGGGTTGGGACCAATTGATGCACATTAGATGGCCGCTTGCAAGCTTTTAAGACCCCAGACGCCACTCACCAAAGTGAGATGCAGAACATTTTCTTAATAAACTTTGTTAGGCCAATTGACCTAGATGTCCCCTGAAACCATGGTCCCCAGACCCTCACTCCTGCTACTCTGTCCTTCGAAGTGTTTGGTTGTGTTTAGGAACTTCTTAGCTTTTGGTTTAGTCCAGTGTGCTGACTTCCCATGTACTGTGTGTTGTCCTTCCCTTCACCTAAGATAATTCTTGTCTACTATCTACTTAGTGAATTCCCCTCTCCCTGCTTCCCCACCCCTGTAACCATCAAAGAATGTTTTCTTCTGTGTTTTAAACCTTTTCTTGAGTTCTTATAATAGTGGTGTCATACAATACTCGTCCTTTTGCAACTGACTAATTTCTCTCAGCATAATGCCTTCCAGATTCATCCATGTTGTGAGCTGTTTAGCAGATTCCACATTGTTCTTTATCGTTATGGTACTTCTATTTCTAGCTTTTTAAGGAAGTGCCAAATTGATTTCCAAAGTGATTGTACCATTTTACACTCCCACCAACAGTGTGTAAGTGTTCCATTCTCTCCACAACCTCTCCAGCATTTATTATTTTGTGTTTTTTGGATTAATGCTAGCCTTGTTGGGATGAGATGGTATCTCATTGTAGTTTTGATTTGCATTTCTCTAATGGCTAATGATCGTGAGCATTTCCTCATGTATCTGTTAGCTGCCTGAATGTCATCTTTGGTGAAGTGCCTGTCTGCCCATTTTTAAATTGGGTTTTCTTTTTGTCGTTGAGGTTTTGTAGTATCTTGTAGATTTTATAGATTAGACCCTGATCAGATATGTCACTGCCAAAAATTTCTTCCTAGTCCGTAGGTTGTCTTTTTACTCTTTTGGTGAAGTCTTTTGATGAGCATAAGTGTTTGATTTTTAAGAGGTCCCTGTTATCTAGCTTCTCTTCTGGTGTTTGTGCATTGTTAGTTATGTTTTGAATTCTGTTCGTCCCATGTGTTAGGGCTTCTAGCGTTGTCCCTATTTTTTCTTCCATGATCTTTATCATTTTAGATTTTAGATTTAAGTCTTTGATCCATATTGAGTTAGTTTTTGCATGGTGTGAGGTATGGGTCTTGTTTCATTTTTTGCAGATGGATATCCAGTTATGCCAGCACCATTTGTTAAAGAGACTGTATTTTCCCCATTTAATGGACTTTGGGCCTTTGTCAAATATCAGCTGCTCATAGGTGATGAATTTACGTCTGGATTCTCAATTCTGTTCTATTGGTCTATGTGTCTGTTGTACCAGTATCAGGCTGTTTTGACTACAGTGGCAGTATAATAAGTTCTAAAATCAGGTAGTGTGAGGCCTCCCACTTTGTTCTTCTTCTTGAGTAATGCTTTACTTATCCAGGGCCTCTTCCCTTTCCATATGAAGTTGGTGATTTGTTTCTCCATCTCGTTAAAAAATGCCATTGGAATTTGGATCTGTAGATCACTTTGGGTAGAATATTCATTTTCACAATGTTGAGTCTTCCTATCCGTGAGCAAGGTGTGTTTTTCCACTTATGTAGGTCTCTTGGTTTCTTGCATTACTGTCTGTAGTTTTCTTTGTATAAGTCTTTTACATCTCTGGTTAGATTTATTCCTAAGGATTTTACCTTCTTGGGGGCTTATGTAAATGGTATTGATTTGGTGACTTCCTCTTCAAAGTTCTCTTTGTTGGTGTAGAGGAATTCAACCAATTTTTTTAATGTTTAGCTTGTATCCTGATACTTTGCTGAAACCTTCTATTAGTTCTAGTAGTTTTCTTGTGGATTCTTCTGGGTTTTCTGTGTATAA
>NW_004444013.1:11234642-11268445 GCF_000243295.1 Trichechus manatus latirostris
TTTGTTGATCTTTTCAAAGAACCAGCTTTTGGTCTTGTTAACTCTTTCAATTGTTTTTCTATTCTCTGTTTCATTTACTTCTGCTCTAATTTTTATTATTTCTGTTCTTCGGGTGCCTGTGGGCTTCTTTTGCTGCTGTCTTTCTACTTGTTAGAGTTGTAGGCTTTATGTTTTGATTTTGGCCCTTTCTTCTTTTTGGATGTGTTCATTTATTGATGTAAATTGACCTCTGAGGACTGCTTTTGCTGTGTCCCAAAGGATCTGGGAGGATGTGTTTTCATTCTCATTTGATTCTGTGAATTTCTTTATTCCATCCTTAATTTCTCCTATAACCCAGTAGTTTTTGAGCAAGATGTTCATTTTCCACGTATTTGATTTTTCTTCTCTTGCTTTTTCTGTTGATTTCTACTTTTGTGGCTTTATGGTCAGAAAAGATGCTTTGTAATATTTTGATGTTTTGGATTCTGATAAGGCTTGCATTGTGGCCTAATAAGTGGTCTATTCTGGAGAATGTTCCATGTACGTTGGAAAGGAAAGTATACTTGGCTGCTATTGGGTGGAGTGTTCTGTGTATGTGTATGAGATCAAGTTGGTTGATTGTGGCATTTAGATGTTCCATGTCTTTATTGAGCTTCTTTCTGGATGTTCTGGTCTGCACTGAAAGTGGTGTGTTGGAGTCTTGTACTATTATAGTGGAGCTGTCTATTTCTTTTTTCAATGCTGTTAGACATTGTTTCATGTATTTTGGAGCCCTGTCAATGGATGCGTAAATATTTATTATGGTTAAGTCCTCCTGGTGTATTAAGACTTTAGTCATTATATAATGTCCTTCCTGATCCTTTGTGGTGGATTTTGCTTTAAAGTCTATTTTGTCATAGATTAATATTGCCACTCCTGCTCTTTTTTAATTGTTATTTGCTTGATATATTTTTTTCCAATCTTTAAGTTTTAGTTTGTGTCTTTGAATCTAAGGTGTGTCCCTTGTAGGCAGCATATAGACGGATGGTGTTTTTTTATCCATTCTGCCACGCTCTGTCTCTTTATTGGTGCATTTAGTCTGTTTACATTCAGCATAATTATTGATAGGTATGAGTTTAGTGCTGTCATTTTGATGTATTCTTTTGTGTGTTATTGACAGTTTCTTTGTTTCGCTTAATTTTCTGTGCTGAGTTGTTTTTCTCTATGTATTTTCTTTTCATTGTTGTTGATTTTGTATTTGTTGAGTCTTTATGTTTTCCTTGTTTTTTATTTTGATGTGTAGGATTGTCAGTTTCCTTTATGGTTACCTTAATATTTACGTCTATTTTTCTAAGTTGAAACCAGTGTTTTATTTCTTTATATTGTCTTGACTTTCTCTCCATATGAAAGTTCTATGACTACATTATTTAGTCCCTCTTTTTTGTTTTCATGTTGTCATCTTTTACATATTGACATCTCTGTTTCCCTATTTTTAGTGTTTTAGCTTTGATTTATTTTTGTGCCTTCCCTATCTGGGTTGATATCTGGTTACTCCATCCTGTGTCTTGGGTTCAACTTATTTGATGTTATTAAATTTCTAACTGAAGGACTCCCTTTCATATTTCTTGTAATTTTGGTTTGGTTATTACAAATTCCCTTAACTTCTATTTATCTGGAAATGCCCTAATTTTGTCATCATATTTGAGAGACAGTTTTGCTGGATATATCATTCTTGGCTGGCAATTTTTTTTTCCTTCAAGGCTTTATATATGTCATCCCATTGCCTTCTTGCCTGCATAGTTTCTGCTAAGTAGTCCAAGCTTAGTCTTATTGACCTTCTTTTGTAGATGACTTTTTGTTCATCCCTACCTGCTCTTAAAATTCTCTCTTTATCTTTGTGTTTGGCAAGTTTGATTATAGTATGTCTTGGTGATTTTCTTTTGGGATCTACCCTGTGTGGGGTTTGATGAGCTTCTTTGGTAGATATCGTCTCGTCTTTCACAATATCAGGGAAGTTTTCTGCCAACAAATCTTCAAAATTCTCTCTGTATTTTCTGTTATTCCCCCTCCCCCATCCCCATTCTGGTACTCCAATCACTCATAGGTCATTCCTCTTTGATAGAGTCCCATATAATTTTTAGGGTTTCTTCATTTTTTAAAATTCTTCTGATTTTTCCTCAAATAAATTGGTGTCAAATGCTTTATCTTCAGTCTCACTCATTCTGACTTCTATTGCCTGAATTCTGCTCCTATTACTTTCTATTGAGTTGTCTAATTCTGAAATGTTATTGTTAATCTTTTGGATTTCTATTTGCTGTCTCTCTACGGATTCCTGTAGCCTGTTAAATTTGTCATTGTGTTCTTGTATAACCTTCTTAAGTTCTTCTGTTTCTTTGTCTGTGTGTTCCTTGGCTTGGTCTGTGTTTTGCCTGATCTCCTACCCGATATCTTGAAGAGCTCTGTATATTAATCTTTTGAATTGTACCTCCAGTAAATCCAAGACCTTCTCTTCCTCTGGGAGATTTTTTTGTTCTTTGTTTTGATCACTTGCTGAAGCCATCATGGTCTGCCTGTTTATGTGATTTGATACTGGCTGTTGTCTCCGCGCCGTCAATAAGTTACTATATTTATTTATTTTATGTTTGCTTACTGTGTCTTAACTTCTTGTTTTGTTTTGATGTGCCCGAATAGGCTGGTCATGTGAGCTACTTTGATTATTGGTATCTTTGAAGCTTTCACTTTCTGTCACCAGGTGGTTAGAGCTTCTACTAGGTATGCGAGCCCAGGAGTCCATTTACTTTTCCTGTGTGGATTCAGCTCAGGTGCCATCAGTCACCAAGTGTGTGGTGCAGGTTCTCACCTACAGTTCTAGACTGGTGGGCCTACATAGGGGTGTTTGGAGCAGGCATAGTTATCTGGCTGCAGTAGAGAGTTATGTGCTGAGCAAAGTAGGGGTCTGATTGCTGCCTCAAGTGCCTGGGTGGAAGGCATGTCCCTGTTCCCTAGAGCTCATAGGTGGGTGGATTTTGTAGCCGGACCTTGGGTACCCAATGCTGTTGGCTGTAAGGACTGGGAGGCAACACTTATTCTTGGACTCCGGTTGTGGGTGGCTTGACAGAGTGAGTAGAGTCACCAGTCCTCAGGTCTCTGATGTGGGTAGGTGAGGATCCTACTTAACGGGCAGCGTGGTGTCAAATGTCATGATTCTGCCACTCCCCCTTAGCTGTTGCGGTTGAAAATAGGCTTCAGGTATATACCCTGTTGTACTATGCTAATGAGGGTCTACGCTGTTGAAATGGGCCCACACAAGTCTAGGCAGGGGTGAAAGGCATTCAAAGTCTGTGGACCCCTTATGCCTGTGCCTAGGCAAAGTGGCTGTGCCTGCCCTGAGGTCTCAGCTTAGGAGAGCTGGCAGATTATTTTTTCCTGTTTGTTATTTGTTAATTTGTTCCCTCTCCAAAGTGGGGATAATGGCTCGGGAGCAGGATGGGACCCTCTCCCAGCCCAGGGGGGTGCAGCAATCGCTGAAGCCAGCCTAGGACCAGAGCAGAGAGAGGAGGGGGCAGGTGAATGAGAGACGGGTACTTCCCAGAGGGGAATGTGTTTTTTTGATCCTGTGTGGTAGGTTAGACGCTGGCACTTAACTTTCGTAGATCTAGTGCTGCTTTCCCCTGGTTCCACGGGCTTGTGCAGACTCTCCACTGCTCAGTTTCTCCTCGTGTGGAAAACACGTCCTGAGAGCTACTGCTTGCCTAAGCTCATGTGTGCCAGCTGATCCAGCCTGCAGGGTCCCAGCCAGGTTGGGTCTGGAAAATTCTCGCTGCTTCTGAACTGTCTCTCCCTCCCTCTGCTACTCAGTTGGACTCCACAACCTCGTCTTTGATGTTCAGGACTCTTAGATTGTCGTATATAATCAATTCACTTGTTTTTTCAGGTCTTTGTTGTAACAGGGACCACAGGAAGCGTCTGACTACTCTGCCATCTTGGCCTTGCCTCCCAGAATTGTTCTTAATGTAACACCCTAGGAAGTTCCTACCAATCGATTGGAACTGATACATGAGATGAAATCCTCTTGCAGAATTCAACAGGAGACTCTGAAACCTCTCCAAATGTTTATAGAGCACTGCACTTGAGCCTCTAAAGAACCCTGGGTAGTTGACAGAACAGGCTTTTGTATTGTCCTTAATTTCTAGAGGGGCCCTGGTGGCACAGAGGGGCGCTGGTGGTGCAGTGGTTAAGTATTTGGTTGCTAACCAAAAGGTTGGCGGTTCGAATCTACCAGCTGCTCCTTGGAAACCCTACAGGGCCGTTCTACTCTGTCCTATAGGGTCATTATGAGTTGGAATTGACTTGACAGGCAATTTTTTTTTTTTTAATTTCTAGAAGCGGAAACTGAGGCCCAGCACCACACAGCTAGTAAAGAACAGAAAAAAAAAAAAAAAAAACCCATTGCTGTCAAGTCGATTTGGACTCATAGAGACCCTATAGGACAGAGTAAAACTGCCCCATAATTTCCAAGGCTGTAAATCTGTACGGGAGCAGACTGCCACATCTTTCTCTGGTGAAACCGTTGGTGAGTACGAACTGCCTACCTTTCGGTTACGAGCCAAATGCTTAACCACTGCACCACCAGGGCTCCTTTGAGTAAAGAACAGAACTGGCCTCTAAGTAAGATTTTCTACTTTCAAGTCTTTCCCCTCTCTTCCTGGAACAGCCATTAATTAGTAGCTAAAATAACGGAAACTAAGTTCCCTGGGTGGCACAAATGGTCTGTAGGAGACTGCTAACATAAAGGTTGGTGGTTCAAACCCACCCAGCTGCTCCATGGAAGAGAAGGCCTGGCCATCTGCTTCCATTAAGATTACGGCCAAGAAAACCCTATGGAGCAGTTCTACTCTGTAACACATGTGGTGGCCATGTGTTGGAATCAACTTGACGACAACAAAGAACACCTGAATCAACATTGCACGTGATGGAATTTGAGGCAAAACCTTGAGTTGCCTTGTTGATTCAGATGACACATTTATTGGGTCTCTATTGTCTTTATTTTCTCTCAGAAAACATCATGAAAATCTAAAGTCTCTTGTGCAATTTTCATTTAAATGGACAGATTTTATTTCTGCAGGCAATTGTAAACCCTTCCATGGAAAGCAAGGGCTTCAGCTAGTTTCTATGGCAACTTAATGTCAGAAACCTAATTCGGAACTCTTGAAATTTATTTTGAGAAACTCCTTTTTAAGGGATGGGCAAGTACATGTTGGTCTGGAATAGAGTTTTCAAGCTTTATTTTTGCTATATTGATTTATTTGTTCATGAGATAATTACCGAGCACGTCACTTGAGGTCAGACACTGTGCAAGGCACTGAGGTGTAGAGGAAAGGCCTGGTGATCTACTTCTGAAAAATCAGCTGTTAGAAAGCCTTTGGAGCACAGTTCTACTCTGATCCACGTGGAAGTGCCAGGAGTCACAATCGACTCGATGGCAAGTGACCCTGACAAGACAGAAATGACATTGGCTTGAGGTTCAGTAATTTAAGACATGTTGTAGGTGTTCCTGAGAGAGAAATTTTTTGTTGCTGGCACTAGGAAGAGTACAACGCTGGGCTTGGGGTTGTTGTTGTTGCTAGCTGCTGTCAAGTTGGTTCCGACTCCTAGTGACCTTATATATAACAGAATAAAATGTTGCCGTGCGCCATGTTCATGATCCTTGACACGTGTGAGCCCATTGTTTCGACTATTGTGTCAGTCCATCCCATTGAGGGCTTCGCTTGTCTTTGCTGACCTTCTACTTTACCAAACATCATGTCCTTTTCTAGCAATTGGTCTTTTCTGATGATGTGTCCAAAGTAAGCAAGTTGAAGTCTCGCCGTCCTTGCTTCTAAGCAGCATTCTGGTTGTTTTTCTAAGACTTTGTTTGCTCTTTTGGCACAGTCCACGGTGTATTCAGTATTCTTTGCCAACACCACAGTTCAAACACATTAGTTCTTCATCTGTGTTCCTTTTTCATTATCCCACTTTCGCATGCATATGAGGCAATTGAAAAGATGGCCACCCAGATTGTATTCCACAGAGACGAGTCCGAGGCCCCTCTCTAGATCTCTTAAGTTGTCTGCTTGTAAGCCACTGTAGGAGTCCTGGCGGCGCAATGGTTAAGCATTTGGCCGTTAACCAAAAGGTTGGAACCCTGCTGGCTCAGTGGTTAGGAGCTCGGCTGCTAACCAAAAGGTCAGCAGTTTGAATCCGCCAGCCGCTCCTTGGAAACCCTATGGGGTAGTTCTACTCTGTCCTGTAGGGTTGCTATGAGTTGGAATCGACTCAACGGCAACGGGTTTTTGGGTAAGCCACTGTATGTTTCTAATTGCAACATGGGATCTGTGCTTGTACTTTTTAAAAAACTTGAGGTCTCAAGTCCTGGCCTCATAACATTTTTTTCTGCAAATTTCAGCTTTGGGGTTGGGAATAGCGGGTCACTTTCCTCCTTTTGTATTTTTTAGTGTGTGACATTTAAGAGATAGCTGGAAAATGCCTAAGTCACGCCTTTTGTAGGAAAATCACCTCAACAGTCACATTTCTTTTGCCAAACAAGTGCTGTGTATCCATCTAGTGACAAAGACTTCATTTCTGGATTGAGGTCAGCCTCACATGTCCACAGTTTCAGAGGCTGAAAACAGACTTGCCTCAAGTGGCAGCCACAGACACCTGGCGAGCACCCCCATATGTGTTCATCTCATTTCAGCCACTGCCTTCTCTTTACTGGGACTTCAGTCTCTTCCCCACACTTAGCCAACAGTGTTCATTTGCAGAACTGAAACCTTAGTTAGGGTTTATTGAGGTTTGTTTTTTTTAAAATTGGCTGTTCCCACCCACATTCCCTCGAGATATAAATAGAAAAAAAAAAAGAGGTTTAATTAGTAAGACAAGACATTCGAGCTATGTCCACTTGATCCTTGAAAAGGAAATCTAAGAGGTTGTTACGATCGCTTTTTCAATCCTATATAAGGTAGGTCAGCAACGCGGCAAAAACACTTGTTTTTTTAATTTTTATTTATTTTTTGCTTCTTCAACGCTTTTTCCTGATTCTTCTTGGGGAGTAATCTAAAAAGGTGAGTAGCTAGTGCGCCTCCCAGACCCCAGGCTCTTTTCCCTACACGCATTCACACTAGGTTTGTGCATGCTGTGCTCTGATTTCTCTTTCCCGGTGGAGTTGACACCTGGAAGGATTTTGATCTCTGGTAGCTTGGCTTTTCATTCATTGGCTTCCCATCCTTCAGGACAGATAGAAGATAGCATCTCTTTCACAGAAAGTCTGCAACAGCCTGAACTCTATCTACCCTTTCCCGTGTGTTTGGCTGGCTGGTGTATGAAAATGCAATTGCATTTGTCACATGGTTTACTTCTGAATGGTTTGTAGATGACTCTGTAAGTGACTGATAATATAATATTCTTACAGGAAAACTGAATTGAATAGCTGTGTAGGTTACATTTTTTTATTTCTGCTTTGGAGTGTATTCAAGAGAGGGTACTGGGATCTCTTCCATATTGGGCTTTTAATTTGTATATTCTATTCTGTCACTAACACAACGCCACGCTTGCTGCTTTTTTAAAATTCTAGATAAATACATAAATGGTTTCCGTGGGCCCCAGGAGGGTGTGTCCCCCTGGATGTGCATGCCCACGCTTACTGTTGACCACATCTCATTGATTCGGTGAATAGGTGGACAATGAGCATCACAGACGTTCTCAGCGCTGATGACATTGCAGCAGCCCTGCAGGAGTGCCAAGGTAAAGGGGGATGTGAGCCCAAGAGGCAGGTATAGACTTTTCTCACCTGTTCACACCTTTGGTGAAGCAACAGAAATGAAAATGTGAACTCTGCTGAAAATTCACAAAACCAGAGAATAACACTGTTATTAATAAGATGATGAAATTATAAGGACATGAGACCACGCATGTGATTACATTTCTGTAATTGTTACTATCGAGTCAATTCTAACTCATAGCAACCCTATGGGACAGAGCAGAACTGCCCAATAAGGTTTTCAAGGCTGTAATCTTTACCGAAGCAGACTGTGGACCTTTTGGTTAGCAGCGACCAGGGCTCTTTTGTAAGGCTAAAGAACCGTATTAAAAGTGAAAAAAGACATCAGTAAATGTCATTTTGCCTCGTTGAATCCAGCGATTGCATTTTTTTTTTTTTTGCCGCCAGTCAGACCAGTGATGTTGGGATCTTGGATCCACAGTGGGCAGGAGATGGGCATGGAGGAGAGAGAACAGGAAATGGACCAAATCAACTGTAGAGCAGCCAGGGGTTGTCACAGAGCCATTTGGTCCCGGTTGACTCAAAATCTGGACCAGTAACAGCCCTTCTTTGTCCCTTAAAAAAGAAATGAAATAGGGTATCTCTGTAGCTCAGGGCTATTACGATAAGTATTTTTAATAGCCTGTGTTTTCAGCATCTTGGTCCAAATGAGCTTCAATCCAATGAGCTTCAGAATAACCTATTCTCTGTTCTTCAGACCCAGATACTTTTGAACCCCAAAAATTCTTCCAGACTTCAGGCCTCTCTAAGATGTCAGCAAACCAGGTGAAGGACGTTTTCCGGTTCATAGACAACGACCAGAGTGGATACCTGGATGAAGAAGAGCTTAAGTAAGCCTGGTCGTTAGCCTGTCTGGCATGTGGGCAGGGGGCAGCGGAGGCCAGCTTTCTTAGTATTTCTTCAACGGCCAGGCTTGATGCTAGTCGCTCAGTAAAAGCTCATCAAAGCAAAGAACATGAGTCTGCTGGTCACACATCTACCCATGCAAAATACTAACCCAGAACCCTCCATTTGAAGGTTTTTCATTGGCAAATGGACTTATCAAAAGCAAGTGAGCAACTCTTCAAAACAAAATGCCCATCATTGGTTTCTACAATGAAAGTTTCTACCTTTGCTTGCTAGCTTTTGCTTGCTAAGACCTTGAATGATTATTGCAAACAGATGATCTACTTAAAAAAAGAAAGAGTACACAAGAGATGCATAGTTTTTCAGAAAATCCCCATCAATCTTTGTTATCCTGTAGGTTTTTCCTCCAGAAGTTTGAGAGTGGTGCTAGAGAACTGACCGAGTCAGAAACCAAGTCCTTAATGGCTGCTGCAGATAATGATGGAGACGGAAAAATTGGGGCTGAAGGTATGCTCACACCTGTACATAGCATAAAACATGGTCAGGGACTGTCCGTGGGGGCTTGGGCGGTGAGATCAGACAGATGTGGGTTAAAATCCCCTTTCTTAACTGTGCTGAGCCTCAGTCTTCTTACCTGTAAAATGGGACTAAGGTGAGGTTGCAAATAATGCATGTAAAGACTCTGGCATGATGCCCGGGGATGTACCACAGAAGCTAGTTTTTCTGGCTGTTGTCTCTGAACCGAAAATGTCCCTCACCTGACTAAGGAACTAGCTAGTCCGGTGGCCAATTATCTGCAAGACACCCTGAGACCCCTTGCAAATAATGCAAGGAATTTCCACCAGTAGGAATTGAGCCCGTCTGAATACGAGGAGGATTAACTTTCTCAAGTGTGTCACCTACCAAAGACTATTAACCTGAGTAGGAAGGCCTCTTAGCTGCCAAGGGTTTAAACAAATAATTTTTATTGGACATTAGCCCATCAAGTGGACAATATTAGATAGAGAGCAAATAAGTCAGGCACCACGTATGGAGCCTGCTGTGTGCGGAGCCGTGAACTCAGACTTTAACACAATCACATGGCTGTAGGATTATTTTCGCTTGGCTTTGTCGTGTTGCTGATGGGCTTTCTAGCTACTTTGTGCATGCTAATTCAGGGGAACTGACATGTGGTCCTTCTGGTGGTGCTTAATTTCAAATTAAAAACTGCTACTTTAAATCCTTTATTTCAAAAAACGTATTCAAAATTATACCACTATAACTTACTAAAAAGAAAAAAAACAACCAAACCCGTTGCCGTCAAGTCGATTTCGACTCATAAGGACCCTATAGGATAGAGTAGAACCGCCCCATAGAGTTTCCAAGGAGCGCCTGGTAGATTTGAACTGCCGACCCTTTGGTTAGCAGCCGTAGCTCTTAACCACTACACCACCAGGGTTTTATAACTTACTAGACAGGAGATAATGCAGCTTCTATAGATAGAACTCAGAGAAATCATTTAGGTAAGGGGGATTGATTTATTTACGCATTACCACAAAAGACTTCCAAAAAGGCAAAGTTTACTGACAAATATAAAGCCAATCTCTAGTGTTCAGTTTCAATGTGTAGCATCCACACATCATATTATCACAGTCAAATCTGTGGAGGCCAGAACCTGTGTAAGGCTGAAATCTGTCAGAGAAGGAAAACTCAAATATTTCTCACTAAGAAAGAGCAATATAAAGTGGTAAGGCTGCCCCCTGGCAAAGGTGGAAAACTTGAGGGACCAGAAAAACAAGGCAGTCCCTTCGGGTTCTGGCTCTCACAGGCTTCCCTGTATTTGAGTTTTCCTTCTCTGTCAGGTTTCCTGGCTAACACGGGTTTTGCTGTATAAACATTTGGGGGCAGGGTTAGGGTTCAATATTGTTCTTAAAAACGAGAAAAGTCTGTTCAAAGTTGCACCCTATTAAATGTTTCCTAAAAATGCAACACGCAGCTACAGAAAAGGGGAAGAAAACCTCCCATCTCTGCTTTAAATCAACCAGACAAAAAAGTTAATGCTCACAGATTGTGCTAGGCCACCATACTGAAGTCATCCATGATCAGAGAGAAGTAGCCAGGCAGACAATTCTAGTACAAAGGGCTTTATTGCAACGCTGACGATGCCTGTTAAATTAGACAGCTTATGCAGAGAGATGAAACACTTTGATTGCCTTGACCTCCTGTCACCGGCACCCA
The DNA here is from genome assembly GCF_000243295.1 of Trichechus manatus latirostris. Lineage (NCBI taxonomy): Eukaryota > Metazoa > Chordata > Mammalia > Sirenia > Trichechidae > Trichechus > Trichechus manatus. The sequence continues at coordinate 11,245,483 of NW_004444013.1, forward strand.
CTTTTTCTTCCTTTTGTGTTCTCTAAGGGGGCCGTGCCTGTCATCTGACACGTCGCTTCATCTCCTTTCCTCTTCCTTATCACTGGTTGGCCCCAGCAGGTCTTTAAAGTACTGAGCCACCTTCACGGAGTGTTTTCACCCCTTCTGTTCTAGAATTCCAGGAAATGGTGCATTCTTAAAGGCCCCAGTCTATGGAGACACAGAAAAGAGAGAAAGGGACAGGACAGACAGCTGGAAGACCTCCAAAGCCCCAGGAATGGGACCCATCCCCACACCCCCGCACCCTACCCTAATGTATTTATCAATTTCCCCTGATAAGCGTCTGCAATTGGCTTGTTGTTTGCGTGAGGTGATAAGACAGCCATTGGTGACTTTTTTGGTGGTGGGTATGCCCTGATGACTTCTGTAAGGCCCTCAGCAGACAATGCCTTTAAAAAAAGCATCCAATAAAGACACGGTTCTCATCATCTGTGGCTGTGTGGGTGTGTTTTTTCTCAGCAAGGTTCAGGGATGAAAGCAATTTGAAAACCAAGGGCTTGTGGAAAGAAGTTTGGTCCTACCAAGCGCTGAGCAAGCCACACTGGTTTTGGGCACCAGTGAACAGGGTGACCAGGTTTTTTTTTTTTAAAAAAAGGTCACAAATTAAATGGCATTGTCACCGTAGGATTTTCTCAGTCAATCATCTGCCTCTGAAATTAATAGAAAGAGATTTTGGCCAGCATAAAATCTGCTACTGGATGTCAGATTGTCATAAGAGAGATTTCAGTAAAAGCAAACTGTCTAAGACAGAATTAAGGTTGAGACTAAGTCGTTGCTATTGAGCCTGCTCTGACTCATGGCGACCTTATAAATAACTGAATGAAATGTGGCCCAGTTTTGCTCCATCTTCATGATCGTTGGTATGTTTCAGTCCATTATTGTGGACACCGTGTATTTTGAGTGCCTTCCAAACTAGCGGGCTTTTCTTCCAGCAGTATACTGGACAATCTGTGTGATCCATAACGTTTTCATTGGCTAATTTTTGGAAGTAGATCAGGCCTTCCTTCCTAGGCTGTCTTAGTCTGGAAGCTGTGCTGAAACCTGTCCACCGTGGGTGACCCTGCTGGCATTTGAAATACCAGTGGCATAGCTTCCAGCATCACAGCAACACACTAGCCACTGCAGTATGACAGAATGACAGACGGGTGGTGGTTATATGGGCTATAGAGCAAAGGAAAATTGCTGCACTAAACCAGTTGCCCTTGACTCCGACTCATGGCGACCCCATGTGTATTGAGAAGAACGGAGCTCCGTAGGGCTTTTCTTTTCTTTTCTTTTTTAAACTGTTGTAGTTTAAATGAAGTTTACATTTCAAGTTAGTCTCCCATACAAAATTTTATACATACATTGTTATGCGACCCTAACTGCTCACCCCATTCTGCAACAGCACACTCTTCCTTTCCACCCGATACAGCATGTCCATTCAACCAGCTCCTAACCCTCTCTGCCTTCCCATCTCACCTCCAGACAGAAGCTGCCTGTTTAGACTCTTCTATCTACGTGAGCTAAGAAGCACACTCCTCACAAGTATCACTTTATGTCCCACAGTCCACTCCAATCCCTGTCTGAAGAGTTGGCCTCATAAATTGTTTTCGTTCTTCTGGGCTGATAGAGAATCCAGGGGCCATGCTTTCTGGGGTATCTCCAGTCTCAGTCAAACCATTATCTGTGGGGCTTTTCAATGGCTGATTTTTCAGAAGCAAATCAACAGGCCTTTCTTCTGAAGTACCTCTGGGTGGACTCGAACTTCTAACGTTTCGGTTAGCAGCCAAGTGTATTAACCATTTGCACCACATAGGGACTCCATTACTATGCTAATTTACTGTAAACAGACCCATTTTCAAGCTTTTTTTTTCTTCTTCTTTAGAAAAACAAGCTATTAGAGACTTGCCTGTTCTCACCCAATGTCCTGTCACCTCCCCCTTCCCTTCATCACCCACTACTTTCCTGGCACTCACCTGATACCACTTAGATACACCTAGCATTGCCCTAACATTTGAGGCTAACCTCAGGGGTCCTGTTACAGGGTTTTCACTACGATTGGGAAATCTCCAGCCAGGAAATTCTCATTAGGCTGGCTTCCAGGTGGCAGGCTAAAGATGGTATCTCTGGCTGACCCTGAGAGTTGAGGACGTATAAGAGTAATTAAAGCATTTTCCTGGGAGCTTGTTCAAAGTCTCACAGTTTTCACCCAAACCCCAAACTTACAAAGTCCTGGGCTCTCTCATCTTGCTTCCCCCACACTAAATACCTTAGTGACTTTTGAATCCCTGTTTTTTTTTTTTTTTTTTAATATTTATTTTATTTTTGATGAAAGTGTACCGAGCAAAACACGCACCCATTCAACAATTTCTGCACATACAGTTCAGTGACATTGGTTACATTCTTCACTTTGGGTCAACCATCTCACTGTTTCTATTTAAACTGTTTCACCACCTTTAACTTAGATTCACTGCCCCTCCTGTCTTCTCCTATATACTATAGATTTACAGTCGTCAATTTGGTCTCACACATATAATCTTTTAAGAGAGCACAATTCTCAAGGCATACGTTCTTTACTAATTGAGCTAAACTATTGTTTAGTCTAAAGATGACTTCAGGGGATGTTGCCGTTGTTGTTGTTAGGTGCCATCGAGTTGGCTCTGACTCATAGCAACCCTATGTACAACAGAACGCAACACTGTCCGGTCCTGTGCCATCCTCACAATCATTGTCACCCTTTAGCCCATTGTTGCAGTCACTGTGTCAACCTGTCTCGTTGAGGGTCTTCCTATTTTTTGCTGGTCCTCCACTTTACCAAGCGTGACGTCCTTCCCCATGGACTGATCCCTCCTGATAACAGGTCCAAAGTATGTGAGACGTAGTCTCGCCATCCTTGCTTCTAAGGAGCAGTCTGCTTGTACTTCTTCCAAGACAGATTTGTTCATTTTTTTGGCAGTCCATGGTATATTCAATATTCTTTGCCAACACCACAATTGAAAGGCCTCAACTCTTCCTCGGTCTTCCTTATTCATCGGTCAGCTTTCATATGCATATGAGGCAATTGAAAACACCATGGCTTGGGTCAGGTGCGCCTTAGCCTTCAAGGTGACATCTTTGCTTTTTAACACATTAAAAAGGCATTTTGCAGCAGATTTGCCCAATGCAATGTGTCATTTGATTTATTGACTGCTGTCAAGTAGAACGAAATCCTTGACAAATTCAGTCTTTGTTTATCATAATGTTGCTTATTGGTCCAGTTGTGAGGATTTTTGTTTTCTTTATGTTGAGGTGTAATCCATACTGAAGGCTGTGGTCTTTGATCTTCATCAGAAAGTGCTTCAGTTCCTCCTCACTTCCAGCAAGCAAGGTTGTGTCATCTGCATATCACAGGTTGTTAATGAGTCTCCCTCCAATCCTGATGCCCCGTTCTGCTTCATATAGTTCAGCTTCTCAGACTATTTGCTCAGTATACAGACTGAGTAGGTATGGTGACAAGATACAACCCTGACGCACACCTTTCCTGATTTTAAACCACGCAATATCCCCTTGTTCTGTTCGAATGACTACCTCTTGGTCTATGTACACGTTCCTCATGAGCACAGTTAAGTGTTCTGGAATTCCCATTCTTCGTGATGTTATCCATAATTTACCATGATCCTCACAGTCTCATGCCTTTGCTTAGTCAATGAAACACAGGTAAACATCTTTCTGGTATTCTCTGCTTTCAGCCAGGATCCATCTGCCATCAGCAATGACATCCCTGATTCCACATCCTCTTCTGAATCCAGCTTGAATTTCTGGCCGTTTCCTGTCGATACACTGCTGCAGCAGCTTTTAAACAATCTTCAGTAAAATTTTACTTGCATATGACATTAATGGTATGGTTTGATAATTTCCGCATTCATTTGGATCATCTTTCTTGGGAACAGGCATAAATATGGATCTCTTCCAGTTGGTTGGCCAGGTAGCTGTCTTCCAAATTCCTTGGCATAGACGAGTGAGCATTTCCAGTTTTGGTTAAAGGTTTGAAGAATATCTCAGAGCAAAATTTTTATGGGTTCCTCTAGTCTTGGTGGAGCCAGTAAGTCTGGAATCTTTAAGAATCTGAAATTCCATTTCACATTTCTCTCCCTTTTGATCAGGGTCCATCTATCGTGGCTGTGAGCAAAATGTTCGGTAGCGGTAGCTGGGCACCATCTAGTTCTTCTGGTCTCATGATAGAGGAGGCAGTAGTTCATGGAAGGAATGAGTCTATCTTCTTCTCTGTGAATCCCTGCTTTTTAAGAAGCTCATGTTAAAGCAGTTTTCAAAGTTAAAAACAAGCTCGTTGTTGTTGAGACGATTCCAACTAATAGAGACTTCATAGGACAGAGAAGAACTGCCCCGTAGGGTTTCCAAGGAGGGGCTGGTGGATTTGAACTACCAACCTTTTTGTTAGCAGCTGAGCTTTTAACCACTGTGCCACCAGGGCTCCAGTTTTATGGGGCACATAATAAAAGAGAGGCTCAAGACGACTTTAGGGGGACAGGGATTGACATTCTTTTTTAATACATTTTATTTTTTAGAGCAGTTTTAGGTTTATAGAAAAACTGTAAGGAAAGTACAGAGAGTTCCCGTAAGCCCCTTCTCCTCCCTGCACAGTTTCCCCTATGGGTCACTATTTTTATTTTAAGAATCATGCATTTATTTTAATATGCATTAGAAACAAGAAAACTAACACAAACGTGATTTGAATATTACTGCTTAGAAAGAGGCTAAAGAGAATACAGGGTTTTTGAAAGTACATCCATTTGAAGAAGAATATTAAGTAATAGTAGAGATGGTATTTGGGTCAACAAAAACCATGGTTTTCAAATGATTCAAAGTTCAGGAATACAATTTTAAAATGAAGAACTCTTTGGGGAGGGTCAAAGAATGAAACTATTTTTGTAGCAGTCTCTCCTGTCTCCTCTCCCTGCACACACCTGCATCCTCATTCTCTACTTACTCATCCCCAAAATGTGCCCCATTCTGGCAGGCATCAGGCTTGTCCCTCATACCACTAGCTTCCCCTGGTGTGCAAATGTCTGCTGGATGCATTTGTGAATCCCTCGGAACACAAACAACAAGAGGGCCTTCCTGCTCCCTGCTGATGGCCTATTGTTGCTGTTGTTGGGAGCCTGTGAGTTGATTCCGACTCATACAGACCCCATGTGATAGAGTAGAATTGTCCCATAGAGTTTCCTAGGCTATAATCTTTATGGGAGCAGATCTCCAGGTCTTTTCTCCTGTGGAGCTTCTGGGTAGATTCCAACCGCTGACCTTTCCGATAGTAGCCGAGCACTTAACCTCTGCAACATTGAGCTCCTTTTACTGATGACCTAAGAACCTTGACGGAGCCCTGATGGTGCAGTGGTTAAGAGGTATGGCTGCTAACCAAAAAAAAAAAAAAAAAAGTCAGTTGCTAACCAAGAGGTCGGCAGTTCGAATCCACTAGCCGCCCTTTGGAAATCCTATGGGGTAGTTCTACTCTGCCCTATAGGGTCGCTGTGAGTCAGAATCATCTCAGCGGCAATGGGTTTGGGTTTTTTTTTTCTTTTTAAGAGCCTTGATGCTTGAAACAATCTGTATTTTGCCTCTGGCCACCATACCCCCCACACAGGTGCTCTGAACTTTCAGTTACTTTCGTTTTCATTCCACTAGGTGGCTCAGGACCGGGAAACGTCTCATTCTGTTACACATAAGGTTGCCTTGAGGCGGCAACTAACAACAGCGCTCCCCAGCTAAGGGCTCTTACCCTACCACAGTTCTAAGCAGGAGCTAACTCTAAGTGATCCTGGAGCACTCTGTCATGGGCTTCTGGCCACCAGAAGCCTCAGAGAAGGACTGTAACCAGTTGACAATGCTTTTAAAATAATGATTGTGAGCTTTTGTCTCTGTGCCCCATCACCCATGGGAGCAGCAAAGATCACCTCACCCTAAATCTAGGTTGAGGTCATGGGTTTTTCTCATTTCTTTCTGTTACCCAGGAGGGCACCCGTATAGGGATAATGGCTGGAGGGAACCCTGTGTCACTGAATCTTACTGATGTTCTGTTGTGGGGCAAAGGCTTTAGGACGAATGTATAAAAAGGTATAAAATGTCACAGTTTCCCCCTAGCTAGAGCTATTGAGAGGTTATTCATGAGTTTTGTTCATTTTTGTCCATTTCAAACACATTGTTATTTTTTCCAACGCTGTCTTGTTCTTGTTGTGTGCCATTGAGTTATTCCGACTCACAGAAACCCCATGTGACAGAGAACTGCCCCATATGGTTTCCTAGGGAGCTGCTGGGTGGATTCAAACCCCCAACCTTTTGGTTAGCAGCCAATCACTTAACCATTGCGCCACCAGGGCTCCTTAACCCAGCCTTAGAGACTTAATTTCAGTCACATATACTGTCAGTAGACAATAACTAGCCATAAAAAGGAGCCATCTTTCCATATTTAGCACCCAAAAACTATCAAGTTGTATGTTCAGCTTAAATAAAACGCAATAATCTTGTCTTTGTTCATACCAATTTTTTAAAAAACAGTTTTATTGAGAAGTAATTTACATACCATACAATTCACCCATTTAAAGTATGCAATTCAATGGCTTTTAGTATATTTATGGAATTGTGCATTATCACAATCAATTTTAGAACATTTTCTTCACCTCAGAAAGAAACCATGTACCCTTTAGCTATCACTCCCCTATCCCTTCCCAACCCTTAAGCAACTACTAATCTACTTTCTGTCTATAGATTTCCCTGTTCTGGACATTTCATATGAATGGAATCATATAATATGTGATCTTTTGTAACTGACATTCTTTCACTCAGGAGCTCAGTTTAGAGCTATGGCTGCTAAGCAAAAGGTTGGCAGCTTGAATCCACCAGCCACTCCTTGGAAACCCTATAGGGCAGTTCTACTCTGTCCTATAGGGTCTCTATGAGTCAGAATAGGCTCAACGGCACCGGGTTTGATTTTGGTTTTGGTCTTTCACTCGGCATCATGTTTTCAAGGTTCATCTATGTTGTAGCATGTATCAATACTTTACTCCTTTTTATAGCCAAGTAATATTCCATTGTAACGCATACCAATTTTTAATTATGCTGTTTGGATTTTGTTTAATTATGTTGTTTGGATTTTGTTCTATAAGGTGTTCTCCTTGTGGGGGGGGCAGTGTCATTCCACCCCTGAGTGGAGGTCACAACTCTGAGGGCGTTTGTGCATATTTGTTCATTAGCACTTTTTGAATTTTTTTGTTATTTTCCTAAGTTCAGTTTTTGTAGAAACATTAGCATTTCTAAAACTTTGGTGGTGACTGTAGTGGGAAAACAAAAAACATTTTCAAAAATTACCTGAGTTTAGTCATTATATAAAGTTCATACAAACCAAACCAAGCCAGTTGCCGTGGAGTGGATTCTGACTCACGGCGACCCCATGTGTTTCACAGTAGAACTGTGCTCCACGGAGTTTTCGATGGTTGATTTTTTTGGAAGTAGATCACCAGGCCTTTCTTCTTTTTATTGTGCTTTAGGTGAAAGTTTACAGAGCAAATTAGTTTCCCGTTCGACAGTTTATACATAGAGTGTTTCATGACCTTAGCTTCATTCCCAACAATGAGTCAGCACTCTCCCCATTTCTGCCCTGGGTTCCCCATTTTCCTTTGTCTTGATGTTGTACCCCTTCTTGCCTTCTAACCTTTGCTTTTGGGCAGATAATGCCCTTCTGATCTCGTATAATTGATCGTTCTAAGGAGTATGTTCCTCTTGAGTGTTATTGTTTATCTTATGTGTTTGTCTATTTTTTGGCTGGGAGGTAGACTCCAGGAATAGCTTCATTTCCAGTCTCCGTCAGACCAATAAGCCTGGTCTTTTTGTGAATTTGATTTTTTGTTCTGCAATTTTCTCCCGCTCTGTCCAGGACCTCTGTTGTGATCCCGGTCAAAGCGGTTGGTAGTGGTAGCTGGGCACCATCTATTTCTGGTTTCAGGGTCATGTAGGCTGTGGTTCATGTGGTCCATTAGTCTTTTGGACTAATTGCTCCCTTGAGTCTTTGGTCTTCTTCACTTCCCTTTGCTCTGGATGGGAAGAGACCAATAGCTGTATCTTAGATAGCCGCTCGCAAGCTTTTAAGACTTCAGATGCTACTCACCAAAGTAGGATGCAGAACAGTGTCTTTATGTACTACATCAGGTGTTTCTTCTGAGGCACCTTGAGTGGATTCAAACCTCCAATCTTTTGGTTAGCAGCCAGCAAGTTAGCCATTGGGGCCACCCAGGATGCCAAAGTTCATGCAAAGCAATTCATTTAAAAAGGGTTCTATTCCCAGTATTATAAGAACTTAAGAAAAGGTTTAAACACAGAAGAAAACACTATTTGATGGTTACACGGGGCGGGGGGGAGTGGTATTCACTAACTAGATAGTAGACAAGAATTATCTTAGGTGAAGGGAAGGACAGCACACACTACAGGGGAAGTCAGCACAACTGGACTAAACCAAAAGCTAAGAAGTTGCCTGAATACAATCAAACACTTTGAGGGACAGAGTAGCAGGGGTGGGGGCCTGGGAACCATGGTTTCAGGGGACATTTAGGTCAATTGGCATAACAAAACTTATTAAGAAAATGTTTTGCATCCTGCTTTGGTGAGAGGCATCTGTGGTCTTAAAAGCTTGCAAGCAGCCATCTAAGATGCATCAATTGGTCCCAACCACCTGGAATAAAGGAGAATGAAGAACACCAAAGACATAAGGACAGTATTAGCCCAAGAGACAGAAAGGGCCATGTAAACCAGAGACTTCATCAGCCTGAGACCAGAAGAACTAGATGGTACCCAGCTACCACCAATGACCACTCTGACAGGGAACACAGCAGAAAGTCCTGGATGGAGCAGGAGAAAGGTGGGGTGCAGAACTCAAATTCTAGTAGGAAGACCAGACTTAATGGTCTGACTGAGACTGGAGAAACCCTGGAAAGCATGGCCCCCAGATTCTCTATCAGCCCAGAACTAAAACCATTCCTGAGGCCAACTCTTCAGACAAAGATTGGACTGTACTATGACATAAAATGATACTCGTCAAGAGTGTGCTTCTTAGCTCAAGTAGAAACATGAGACTAAATGGGCAGCTTCTGTCCAGAGGTGAGATGAGAAGGCAGAGAGGGTTAGGAGCTGGTTGAATGGACATGGGAAACCAGGGGTAGAAAGGAGGAGTGTGCTGTCACAGTATGGGAAGTGCAACTAGGGTCACATAACAATGTATGTATAAATTTTTGTATAAGAGACTAACTTGAAATGTAAACTTTAACTTAAACTACAACAATAAACAAAAAAATAAAAATAAAAAGGCTTCTATTCAATATGTATCTCACAGAAAAGACCAAAAGGATAGATAGCAAAAGGTTCACAGTAATTACCTTCAGCTGGTAGGATTACAGAAGAATGAGATACGACTGAGTCTTTTTCAAAAGTGGAGCATAGTAACTAGAGAAAATGAAGAACAGAGATGTAAAATTAACCCAATTATTATCCCTAAGCCAAAGCAGCAATAAATTCTGATTTTAACAACTTTCATGCAAAGAATGTGCCCAACACTCAAATTAATGAAAGCCCTGCATACTCCTCTGTTCCTGAAATTTTTTCTCATTTTTTGACTCATTTGTATTTTTATATAGGAGGAAAATTTAAAATATAACATTTAACCAAAACCAAACCCGTTGCCATCAAGTCAACTCTGACTCATGGTGGAGTAGAACTGCTCCAAAGGGTGTTCTCAGCTATAACTCTTCTTTTTTTTTTTTTTAAATATACTATAGATGAAGGTTTACAGAGAAAATTAGTTTCTCATTAAACAATTAATACACATATCGTTTTGTGACATTGGTTGCCAACTCCATGACATGTCAACACTCTCCCCTTCTCCACTTTGGTCTCCTCGTTCTTAGCTTTCCTGCCCCTTCTGCCTTCTCGTCCTTGCCCCTGGGCTGGTGTGCCCATTTAGTCTCATTTTGTTTTATGGGTCTGTCTAATCTTTGGCTGAAGGATGAACTTCAGGAACGACTTCAGCACTGACTTAAAGGGTGTCTGGTGGCCATACTCACAGAGTTTCTCCAGTCTCTGTCAGACCATTAAGTCTGGTCTTTTTTTGTGAGCTAGAATTTTGTTCTACATTTTTCTCCAGCTCTGTCTGGGACCCTCTGTTGTGATCCCTGTCAGAGCGGTCGGTGGTGGTAGCTGAGCATCATCCAGTTGTGCTGGATTAATTCAGGTGGAGGCTGTGGTAGTTTTGGTCCATTAGTCCTTTGGACTAATCTTTCCCTTGTGTCTTTGGTTTTTTTCATTTTCCCTTGCTCCAGACAGGGTGAGACCAGCGAAGTATCTTAGATAACGACTCACAAGCTTTCAAGACTCCAGATGCTACTCAGCAAAGTAGGATGTAGAACATTTTCTTTATAAAATATGTTATGCCAGTTGAGCTAGATGTTCCCGGGACCATGGTTCCCACATTGGCTGTAATCATGGCTTTATTTAGACTATTTTTACTTAATTATTAATTATAATTTCAGCTTACACTGAGACCAGAAGAACTAGATGGTGCCTGGCTACCACCAATGACTGCCCTGACAGGGAACACAACAGAGAGGCCCTGATGGAGCAGAAGAAAGGTGGGGTGCAGAACTAAAATTCTAGTATGAAGACCAGACTTAATGGTCTGACTGAGACTGGAGGAACTCCGGAAAGCACGGCCCCCAGATTCTCTATCAGCCCAGAACTAAAACAATTTCTGAGGCCAACTCTTCAGACAAAGATTGGACTGGACTGTAGGACATAAAGTGATACTCGTGAGGAGTGTGCCTCTTAGCTCAAGTAGATGCAAGAGACTAAATGGGCAGCTTCTGTCCAGAGGTGAGATGGGAAGGCAGAGAGGGTCAGGAGTTGGTTGAATGGACATGGGAAATCAGGACTGGAAAGGAGGAGTGTGTTGTCACAGTTTGGGGAGAGCAATTAGGATCCCATAACAATGTACGTATAAATTTTTGTATGGGGGACTAACTTAAAATGTAAACTTTCACTTAAAACTACAACAATAAACAAAAATTTAAAAAAAATTTTCAGCTTACAGTTTGGCATGTTGTCGTTTGCCATCAGGTTGGCTCTGACTCATGGTGACTCTGCATATAGGGGAACAAAGCATTGCCTGGCCCTGAGCCATCCTCACCGTCATTGGTCTGCTCAAGCCCACGGTTGCAGCCACTGTGTATTTTGAGTGCCTTCCAACCTAGGGGGCTCATCTTCCAGCACTATACTAAACAATATTCTGTTGTGATTCATAGCATTTTCATTGGCTAATTTTTGGAAGTAGATTGCCAGGCCTTTCTTCCTACCCTGTCTTAGTCTGGAAGCTCTGCTGAAACTTGTCCACCAGGTTTTCAAAATACTGGTGACATAGCTTCCAGCATTATAGCAACGTGCAAGCCACGACAGTATGACAAACTCGCAGACAGGTGGTGGGTAGTTTGGCACAGTAGTTGATAATTTGATGAAATGTGATCTCAAAGCCAGCTTCGTGAATGTGCTTAATTGTTGAGACTAATAAGAATTATTAAACTACTCCAAATACTATCTACTATTTGCTTCGCATCTGCACATTAGAAGCCCCGGTGGTTCAGTGGTTAAAGCGCTCGGCTGCTAACTGAAAGGTTGGCAGATTGAACCCACCAGCTACTCCACAGGAGAAAGATGTGGCTGTCAGCTTCCTTAAAGATAACCGCCTTGGAAATCTTATGGGACAGTTCTACTCTGTCCTATAGGGTCGCTATGAGTTGGAATCAACTTGACAGCAACATTTGCATGTTATTAAAAGTTTATAAGATTTTTAAACATAAGGGTCTTCAAAGTAGTCCTTTGTAGCTCAAAAAAAAAAAAAGTGTAACAAAACAGTGAAGATGTGAAATGCTTGTCTATTTGTTCAGGTTTACAAGCATCATAGTTAATTGTGTTTAACGACTACAGTTTAATTCTGTGTAATGAGTCTTAGGAATCCAATTTCAAGCCAAAACCTATCTGAGATCTCTTCTGCTACCGTTAAGGTGAGGTGTCACATTGCAAACACTTAAGAGGACAGATGAAATTGGAATCACCAGGACAGTTTCCACCTGGCCTGTTAATTTATTCACCAGAAAGACTATCATTTACATAACATTTTAACTGTTTTCAGAAAGTCACCTTTTTGTATTATGCTGAGTGAATTTAGTCAGTTGCAAAAGGACAAATATTGCATAAGACCACGATTATAAGAACTTAGGAAAAGGTTTAAACACAGAGGAAAACATTCTTTGTTGGTTACGAGGGTGGGCAGGGAGGGAGGGGTATTCACTAACTAGAAAGTAGACAAGAATTATCTTAGGTGAAGGGAAGGACAGCACACACTACAGGGGAAGTCAGCACCACTGGACTAAACCAAAGCTAAGAAGTTTCCTGAATACAACTAAACACTTCGAGGGACACAGTAGCAGGGATGGGGGTCTGGGGACCATGGTTTCAGGATACATCTAGGTCAACTGGCATAACAAAACTTACTAAGAAAATGTTTTGCATCCTACTTCCGTGAGTGGCGTCTGGGGTCTTAAAAGCTAGCGAGAGGCCATCTAAGAGGCAACAATTGTTCCCAACCCACCTGGAGTAAAGCAGCATGGAGAACACCAAAGACACAAGGGAAGTATTAGCCCAAGAGACAGAAAAGGCCACATAAACCACAGACTTCACCAGCCTGAGACCAGAAGAACTAGATGGCTTCCAGCTACCACAATGACCACCCTGACAGGGAACACAACAGAGAGTCCCTGACAGAGCAGGAGAAAAGTGGGGTGCAGAACTCAAATTCTAGTAAAAAGACCAGACTTAATGGTTTGATTGAGGCTGGAAGGGCCCCAGAAGACATGGCCCCCGGACTCTCTGTTAGCCCAAAACTAAAACCATTCCCAAGGCCAACTCTTCAGACAAAGATTAGACCGGACTATGGAACATAAAATGATACTCGTGAAGAGTGTGCTTCTTAGCTCAAGTAGATACATGAGACTAAATGGGCAGCTCCTGTCTGGAGAAGAGATGAGAAGGCAGAGAGGGTCAGGAGCCTGTTGAATGGTCATGGGAAATCCAGGGTGGAAAAGAAGAGTGTGCTATCACAATATAGGGAGAGCAACTAGGGTCACATAACAATGTTTATGTATAAATTTTTGTATGAGAGAATAACTTGAATTGTAAACTTTTGCTTAAGGTACAACAATAAAAAAAAGAACTTCATTCCTTTCTGTTCCATTGTGTGTTTTTTACCACATTTTGTTTGTCCATTCTTCTGGTGGTAGGCGCTTGGGTTGTTTCCATGTTTTGGCTGTTGTGAATAGTGTTGCAGTGAACATTGGTGTATAAGTTAAAAAAAAAAAAAGTCACCTTATTTTGGTAGTGGGTAGAGTTTGACATTGTTTTCCTAGGGGGTGCTACAATGAATGTAAATGGGTGCACACCTTACATTTTTTTAAATTATAAATTATTTCAAACATACAGATGAGAATTCAGAGCGGCATAACTAACACCTGTGAACTACTGCCGTACTTCACCAAATCTTGGCATTGTCTGGGTGGTGGCTCTGTAATACGTCAGCTTACTGAGGCTGTACGTATCCAGTTTTGGGGCGGCCGCAAGAGACATGTTGCCCGAGATTTGGAGGGCAGATGTGAAGCAGCAGCCACAGTATTTTATGCTCAGAAGGTCTGTGCAGGGTGGTGGTCACTCACCTGTTGGCTCACCTGTCCCACCTGTTGATGTGGGATCCTTCTTCACCCAACTCCAGGTGTTTCTGTCTGTGACTAAGGGCGCCATTCTGGAGGACACCCACATCATCAAAGCTGGGGACAGTGAGAGTTTGTCCTCATGGATTCCAGCTTATCCTCACTGTCCCTCACTTTACATCCATCCTCCCTTTCTTACTTTCTGCCCTGCAGACGGCAAGCTTCAGTGTCAGATGTGAAAGCAACAGCCTTAGAGACTGTTCAACCAGTGCCGGCAGGGACATGATACCTGTAATTTATTTATATGTATTACATAACACATAATTGCATAATACTGTGACTTATATATAAGGACTAAAGTGCATCTGACCCAAGCCATGGTGTTTTCAATTGCCTCATATGCATGCGAGAGCTGGACAACGAATAAGGAAGAACAAAGAAGAATTGATGCCTTTGAATTGTGATGTTGGTGAAGAGTACTGAATATACCATGGACTGCCGGAAGAACAAACAAATCTGTCTTGGAAGAAGCACAGCCAGAATGCTCCTTAGAAGCAAGGATGGCGAGACTACGTCTCATGTACTTTGGACATGTTATTAGGAGGGACCAGTTCCTGGAGAAGGACAGCATGCTTGGTAAAGTATAGGGTCAGCGAAAAGAGGAAGACCCTCAATGAGATGGATTGACACAGCGCGTGCAACAATGGGCTCAAGCATAGCAACAATCATGAGGATAGCGCAAGACCAGGCAGTGTTTTGTTCTGTTATACATAGGGTTACTGTGAGTTCGACCCAACTCTATGGCACGTAACAACAAATATATAAAAACCACATTATTTATATATTTACATACATATATGGAGCCCTGGTGGTGCAGTGGTTAAGAGCTAGGACTGCTAACCATAAGGTTGACAGTTCGAATCCACCAGGCACTCCTTGGAAACGCTATGGGGAAGTTCTACTCTGTCCTGTAGGGGCGCTATGATTCAGAATCGACTATACACATATATATACATATACATTGTATATATTTAATACATATAAAGTACACGTATATGTATATGTATATATATACACACACACATATGTTATTGTTAGCTGCCATTGAGTCAGCCCCAACTCATGATGACCCCATGTACAATCGAATGAAATGCTGCCCGGTCCTGCACCATCCCCATGATCAGTGGAGATCAGGCCATTGTGATCCATAGGGTTTTCACTGGCTGATTTTTGGAAGTAGATCACCAGTCCTTTGTTCCTAGTTCATCTTAGGCTGGAAGCTCCACTGAAACCTGTTCAGCATCCTAGGAACACACAAGCCCCCACTGACAGACGGGTAATGGCTGCACATGAGGTGCATTGGCCAGAAATCTAACTCAGGTCTCCCACATGGAAGGCGAGAATTCTACCACTGAACCATTGCTGCCCCCGTATACAGAGATATATACACAGTGAAACCTGTGAGAGCCGGAACTTGATGGGACTGCCTTGTTTTTATGGGTCTCACAAGTTTTCCACCTTTGGCAGGATGCAGTTTTATCACTTTTCTATCACTCCATTTAGTAGAAAATACTTTACTTTTCCTTCTCTGACAGGTTTCAGCCTTACACAAGTTCCAGCTTTTGCAGGTTTTACTGTATATGTTCTAGAGATTCTGCATCTCTGATTGAACCCTGGTAGAACTTGCTTCAGATTTCAAAATTGTTTAATGAAAAAGAATCACACATTCTTGAAGATCTTTTACAGGTCCTTATGTGACCACAGGAGGAGATGGAGTTCAAGGACAATTTTAACTGCAGGAGGCAGATGAACCCTCATGACAAAGGTCACCTCTGAAGGACACAGAGTCTCTGGCCTCCACATAAGAGAGAAAAAATAGGTTATTGGCGCACTGGTTTGTTATTTCTGCCAACAATGCAGAATGAAGTGGCCCTTTGTATAGATGGACTCGTTGTTGTTGTGTGCCATCTAGTTGATTCTGATGCATGGCCACCCTATAGGGCAGGGTAGAACTGCCCCACCGGGTTTCCTGGGCTGTAATGTTTATGGGAGCAGATCATCACGTCTTTTCTCCCAGGGAGTTGCTGGTGGGTTTGAACCACCAATCTTTCAGTTAGCAGCTGAATGCTTAACTATTGCACCACCAGGGCTCCTTACAGATGGTCTTAGAGGTGTGTAGTGCACCCAAACCTCCACCCAGCAGCTTCCCCCTAGAGCTCAGTACTGAGCATGAGGAGGCGAGAAACCACTAAAATGTCAGCTCCTTCCAGACAATTTGCAGCAGGCAGAACTCTGAAGGAGGAAAGTTGATCTCTGATGTCCATTTCTCTATCCTGTCTCCATAATTTATTAATTCAATGCACTTTTACTGTGTCCTTTGAGGCAGACACTGTGTGAGACACAGGGAACAAGAAGAAGACTCCAATAGAGTCCTACCTTCTTGAAGCTCTCTTGCTTGTTGGAGGAAAACAGACAGATAATTGTGAAAAAACATGAGAATGTGTCCAGAACCATCCACCTGGGACTGTGACTTTCTACTTGGAGCTGTGGTCCCTTTCCACCACAAAAATGCATCTGCCGTATATCTCTCTCCCTGGGAATGTTGGGTTCACAAATTCTTTGTGCAAAAAATATTTTTTCTTTCCCCTATAACTGACAATTTTGAATTTCCATTGTGCTGGGTGACAGAATCATAATTCAGGATTATTCAGGCAGCTTAGGCCCCTCTCTCTTCTTGCCCTAGGTTAGGGAAGGGAGGTTTGTATGCCAAGGCCCTGCATGGGAAAGGAGTATCTGGTTCCCAGTCCACACTAGTGACCACCGAGTTATTCTCGTTCTTCTGTAGTCTCACGGTCTTATCAGTGGGTCTGCCCAGGCCCCAGCTACCACCTCCTTGCCCTGACCTTATTGCCTCTCAGGTCTGGCTTTCTCTCAATTGCTTCTGTGCTCCTTTTGTGCACAAGTAAAACATCTGGTCGCTTCCTGCACTAGGCAGGACTTACTGCCTATGCAACTGTGAAGCCATGACCATGGTTGCTGCATCATGCTTGACACAGAGGGGAACTCTACAAGGTTGTCACCTCCCCCAGGTCCACCGGGGAGCAAGGCACACACCTCCTCTACTCTGAGATCTCCAAACCTATCTGGGTGTCTATCATCACTACCACACCTGCCTCACACCCACACACACCCCAGGACAAGGTAAGGAGAAGGTGAGCATTCACCAATGTCTAAGCTTCCTTGCTGAGTTTGCTTTTGAAACCTATAAGCATCTTTGATTTCTCGTTTGGGTTTTTTTTTTTTTTTTTTTTTTTTTGTATCATCCCTTTCCTGGGGCAATTAATGCAACTGATTAAATGAGGGGAAGACAAAGCATACAAGGATACAGAAGTGCAGGAGAGAAATCTTGACTGATACCTTAAAATGTTACCTCATCACATTTATACACTACTTTGAACTATACAAAGTTCTTTCGTTTGTATTATCTAATTTACTATTTGCAATAACCCTGTAAGGTGGGTATTAATCTCATCTTACAGAGGAAGAAACCGAGGTAAGAAGAGGTTAAGAGACTGACCAAAGGTCATAGAACTATAAATGACTAAGTCAGAACTCTAATTCAGGTTTTCCAGCCTAAGTCCTGGGCTCTTTCTTCTAGTCTTCTAGAAGCATTTGCCCTGAGACAAAGGAAAGAATTCTTGAACCTGGAGTTTTCAAACTATATTCCCCGGAGTCCCAGGGTCCTATGCAGGTGCTCCGCAGTCCAAAGGGAGGTGAGGATGGTAGATAGCTCCTGGGAAAAGGCCAGAGGAAGGTACTTTGAGCCCTTGGTACTACAACCTGGGCCCTAATTCTACCTGTGTCCATTTTATATATTCGAAGTTCCCATAAAACTTTTTTTGGGAGAGGGACGCAGAAAGGAGGGATAGTGTTACCTTGAAAGTTGTGGGAAATTACTGCTGTAATTCCAAAACATGTATTTCTAATGGAAGAATTTTCATGCACCGGAGCAAGCTAGTTGGGAAGGTCTTTCAAGAGCAAGGAATGATAGCAATCATTTGTTGAATAATGATTAAGTGCCAGACACTTTATTAATTGTCCCTTTTAATTCTTACAGCAAAATTCCCATTAGGCAGGCATTTACTACCAGTCATTTTACAAATAAGAGACAGAGATTGGAGAGAGGCTAGGTTAATTGGCCCAAGGTCCCACACCTAATGGTGACAGACCTAGGATATGCACCCAGACCCGTCTCATGTTCAAATTGCACCGCATCGCCTCCCTAAAGGTCTGTCTCTAAGCTGAAGCTGTGACAGACGAGGCAACCTAAACCAGGGCTGTCTTGAGTTTGATCAAGCGGCCTGCTGCAAGGGCTTGAACTCCAAAAGACAAAACTAACGAGTAGTTCTAAGGATGTCTCGATCCCTACTACTCAAAAGCATGTGAAATCCCAAAAGCTGGCAAGGTGCGCCAAGGCCCAGGAACCGGCACTCGCTTCAGCCACACAGAGCGCCTCACCCGAGGCTAGCGCCTTCACACCTACGTAGACTTTCTACCCGCGACCAGAGAAACTAGGATAAAGGGCACACCCCGTCGGTTGGATCGAGGGTAGCCTGAAGTCCCTAGAACAGGAATCGAGAAACTCCTAAATGCCCGGAGGAACCCACAAGTGATGCCAATAAGGGCGATTCTTTCAAAGCAGGTGCTTCATTTGCACCTTCCCGCTCCCTTGTACCAAAAAACTACACCTGCTTCCATTTCCCTTTAAACACGCAGCCCTTGTGATTAGCCATAACAGAAATCTGGGAGAAACAAAAAAGATCACATCTTCCCCCTGATTCTCCTTCACTCTCTTATAAAAACCCCACAACACAAGAAACACTCGGGAACCAACAACCCCACGGTGACGGGAGGGAGGCTGCGCTGCAGATTCTTCTTCCGGGCTGGCGGTGACTACTTCCGGAGCGACGGCGCGCGAGGCGGAAGTGCGGGCTTTTCGCGGCTGCTGTCTCTGGGCGGGCGGAGGGAGGCTCCCGAGGCGGGGGCCGGCCCGGGATGGCGGCAGCGGCGGCTGGGGCCGCGGCCTGGGCAGCCCACGAGAAGCAGTTCCCGCCGGCGCTGCTGAGCTTCTTCATCTACAACCCGCGCTTCGGACCGCGCGAGGGAGAGGTGCGTCCGCCGGCAGCTGAAGAGGGCCGGGGGGGGGCGAGAGGGCCGGCGGGACGGTGTCGGTCCCTGGGAGAGGCGGGGTGCGGCATGGGAGGCGGCCACCGACCGGAGTGCTCGCGAGCAGCACCTGTCATCCTGCCCTCATTGGGCGACATTTACCGAGCTCCGGCTTGGTGCCAGGTGTGGCGCCCGGCGATACGCCCGGGATCAGAAGCGCCGGGGGTAAAGGCTTAGTCTGTTGAATAAAGGTTCATCAGGTTCATCTCTGCGGATGAGTTGAGTCTCTTACGCTTTGCACAGGTGCTGGTCATTTAAATTGAGTTTATGTCTTTGTCATTGGAACTCCCTAACTAGAAAGAAGCGTGGAGCAAGAGTGGTCGACTGTAGCCCTAAAGTAATGCAAGCTTGAAGGACCTTCGAAAAGTTTTTTTTTTTTCTTCCCCAAATTAATAAATAAATAAATTTCAGGAGTTGAGGTTTTTGTATTGTCTTGTTTTAGTTTTTTAGGTGAGGACGGTTTCTTCCCCAAAGGATGTCCGGAGCTATGTTTTGTTGGCAGCAAATCACCGTCCTTTTGAAGGCTGTCAGTCCAAATGCCTGTGAACCGGCTGGATTTAATTTGCGGGGCGGTGTAGGTCTAGGCACGTGTGCAGACGCTTCTTATTTTAATTTTTTTTACAAGGGCTGGAGTATCACAAATTAGCCTGAGGAAAGAAATCCAGAAATTGAGTTTTCAGAAAAATTGGCTAGCGCTACTCGGATGAAATGGGATATTGTAAATGTCATAATAGCCATTCGGGCTGGTGGGAAATATGTATAGAATAATTTCTGTTTTTTAGAAAGGGTCTTTTTTTGGTTTGTTTTTAGCATGACATAAGAGGTTGACACTTAACAGCGTTTTCAGTGGTTATACTGCTTATATTAATGTGCTTCTGTTTCTTCATACTTTAGGAGGAAAATAAAATTTTGTTTTATCATCCAAATGAAGTAGAAAAGAATGAAAAAATTAGAAATGTTGGGTTATGTGAAGCTATTGTACAATTTACAAGGTAATGCCTTTAAATGTGTGTTTGTAGAGCTCGGTGAATTCTTAAAATTTATTCTGGAGAATTGTCCCAAATATATTCTTTTAACCTTTTTAGGACCTTTAGTCCTTCAAAACCTGCAAAGTCTTTACATACACAGAAGAATAGACAGTTCTTCAACGAACCAGAAGAAAATTTCTGGATGGTCATGGTATTTACATATTCAGTATATGTTTCTGAAGCTGTATAGTAAAGTTATGGGTGATGTTTACTGTTAGGAATTTCGAAAAGTCCTCTGGCTAATCCATAAAAATGGGATTGTGATAAAGTTGGTTGCAATTTTAAAACCAAATTCATATTCATTGCATTTTTTCTTGGGGCTATTTTAAGAAATTCTTTCTAGTATTATGTTCAAAATTATTTTAATTAGGAGAAAATTAAAATTATATAACCCAGTCATGTAATTTCAGTATATCAAACTTTGTAGGTTGTTCGGAATCCTATAATTGAAAAGCAAAGTAAAGATGGAAAACCAATTGTTGAATACCAAGAAGAAGAGTTGTTGGTAATGTGTTACTTTTTAGTTCATATTTTTAGAAACAGTGTATTACTGAATATGTTGAGTGACTTAACTAGAGTTAAACTAGATCACTTTGGCAAAAGTTTCTCAGGGTACATAGCAAAGTGCTGAGTTTGTTTGCATTGCATAACGTTTGAAAATGTATATGTACACTAGCACACTAATACCTTCTACTGATCACCTATGTTCAGAGCCTTCCTGAAGAGGATTACTGATTCATAAATTTAAATACCGATTCAGCACAACGATTATAGGACCAAGTTTATAAGCATTAATTGGTTTGCCAAGAGTATACTTTTGCTGTACAATATACATCCTTTTTTTTCCTTCTTCCCTTGAATTAAGGTCTGTACTGTGTTTTTGTGTTTATAGGACAAGGTTTATAGTTCAGTGCTACAACAGTGCTACAGCATGTACAAGGTGAGGATGACATTCTTTTTAAAGTGAGAGTCTAGCAGTAACCAGCCCCTACTTACCAGCTTGTGGCTGCAAAGTGGACTCAAACATAGCAATGATTGTGAGGATGGCGCATGACCGGGCAGTGTTTCGTTCTGTGGTACACAGGATCGCCATGAGTCAAAACCAACTTGATAGCACCTAACAACAACAGTTTACAAGCTCAGGGGTCTTTTAAAAAGTCTTTTAAAAAGTGACTATGTATCTGTTTTAGGGGAAATAGCAGGGCTTTGAAAACAGGTATTGAGGTTTATGCATATATTAATCAGTAATTATTAGTGAGCCACCTCTTCTGTTCCAGATTTTGTACTAGGCACTGTATCCCCATTGGTGAACGGTACAACTGCAGATACTTATATGATTTACAAAATTTGGTGATAATTATTTATGTAAAGTGAAACTTAGATGTGAGTGGAGATTAAAAAAAAAATGCCCAGAACAATTAGCTGGTTACATAAAAATAACAACATCACTTAACAATGTGCTAACTTTTTGGTAATTTATTTTATAATTCAGGCTTTCTTATGTAAACAGTATATATTTTTAAAAAACTGGAGGATTAAATGAGGTGAATTAATCTAAAAGGAGAAGAAGGACTTCTTATATTGGGAAATTGAAGGGCATCAGAAATTGACTTATTTTAAATAATCTTTTATACCGTTAGCTTTTTTTTTTTTTAAGTGACTTTTTTTTTTTATCATGGAGTCACTGGGTGGTGCAAATAGTAGTTAACATACTCCTTAGCTAACTAAAGGTTGGAGGTTCAAGTCCACCTGGAGGAGCCTTGAAAGAAAGATCTGGCAGTCTACTTTTTAAAAATCAGCCATTAAAAACTCCGTGAAGCACAGTTCTACTCTGATGCACATGGGGTTACCATGAGTCAGAATCAGCTTGACAACTAGGGGTGTGCGTGCGTGCGTGTGTGCACTCACGTGTGCTTTAATTAAATTAATCACACTAAACAGAAAATGTGGAGAGTACAGATACATAGAAGTAAAAGAAACAGATCAGATAATTTTCTGTGGTTTGCATTTTACATTGGAATCATCATACTGCATATGCGTATTTGTATCCTGTCTGCTTAATCTTCTGTGCGTTTATCTCTACACCGTTAGCTTTTTAATGGTACATTTCTGAAAGCCATGGAAGATGGAGGTGTCAAGCTCCTAAAAGAAAGATTAGAGAAATTCTTCCACCGGGTAAGTATTTTGAGTTTCATTTATAATTTTAGTAGCGTTCAAACAGATCCTTGGAGGTAGATAGCTACAGATTTATTTCTCAGATACCAAAAACCTGGAATTTAAAAGTGGCAAAGAGCCTAAGACAGTTGTGGCAAAAACAGAAAAGCTGTTGCCACTGAGTCGATTCCAACACATAGTGACCCAATAGGACAGAGTAGAACTGCCCCATAGTGTTTCTAAGGCTGTAATCTTTATGGGAGCAGACTGCCACATCTTTCTCCCACAGAGCGGCTGGTGGGTTTGAACTGCCAACCTTTTGGCTAGCAGCTGAGTGATTAACCACTGTGCCACCAGGGCTCCTTGGCAAAAGCAGACTGATGGGGAAAGTCATTAGGCTTGAATTCTTGAGGCTGTCTTCTAAACTTTTGTGTATAATCAGAGAGCATCATGCTGTTTGTGCTTGACTCCTTAAAGCATCTTGGAGACATCCTTTGGCTTTGTTCTTATTCTACCTCTGTCCATGTAGGCTCACTCAAAAGCCATCTTCCTTTCTGTGGATTGGTTCCCTCTCATTCTCATTAGCAAAATTTATACTCTTTGTAGAGTGGTACATTCTTTTTTTTTTAAATATTTTATTGTATTTCAGGTGAAGGCTTACAGAACAGATAGTTTCTCATGTAACAGTAACACACATGCTGTTTTATGACATTGGTTAACAACCCCACAACGTTTTAACCCTCT
>NW_004444013.1:11268545-11286159 GCF_000243295.1 Trichechus manatus latirostris
ATCGTCCCCTTAATCATTATATAGTGTCCTTCTTTGTCTTTTATGGTGGATTTTGTTTTGTAGAGTGGTACATTCTTAAGGGCTAATTCTGTTTATTAAATGGGTCTCATCTATTTTGACTGTAAGTGAAAAGTCTTGGCTATGACAGACTTTGTCACCTTAATGGTTATTAGTGTGATTTGTCCCAGGTGATAAATAACTGTCCCGAAATAGTTGCCATTCTCTTTCATTGTAAGTTGGATTTTGCATATCTTCCCTGTACCCATTGTATCCATTGCCATTGAGTTGATTTCTACTCATAGTAACCCTAGATTCTGGAGGACAGAGTAGAACTGTCCCATAGGGTTTCCAAGGCTGTGATCTTTATGGAAGCAGTCAGCCACATCTTTCTCCCGTGGAGTTGCTGTGGGTTTGAATCACAACCTTTTAGTTAGCAGCTGAGCACTTAACCCACTGTACCATGAGGACTCCCTGCCTCTGGTCAAATTTGATTTATCTTGGAGGACTAATTCTCAAATTATTTCCCCTCTAAAACACCTTTGGTATCTTTTTTTTTTTAATTCTTTTATTGTTAGGCATTAGCAGTACTTCTTTCTTGTTTCGTCACTTTAATGACCATAATTATTCACTCTTATACTGTCTCCTGATTCCCTGTTGTCCTCATTTCTCTTCTCCCTGTCAACAAACTGTTCTTTCACTGTAGTCAGGACTTCTTGTCCTAAGCACATGTCTTTTCTACCTGATTTTAGTAGAGAATGGCACGGTCTGTCCGTGACATTATCATGTGGATTCCTAAACAGGTCAGTCTAATTTGAAACAAGTCAATCGAATATAAGGAATTAAATACTTTAAAAAGATAAAGCACAATACTGATTAAACATTTAATAGTTTTGTTTGAAGGAGCCCTAGGGGCACAGTGGTTAAGCACTTGGCTGCTAACCGAAAGGTCGACACTTGGAATGCACCAGTGGCTCCGTAGGAGAAAAGACCTGGCAGTCTGCATTTGTAAAGGTTTACAGCCTTGGAAGCTCTATGAGGCAGTTCTGCTCTGTCCTTTAGGGTTGCTGTGAATCGCAATCGACTTGACAGCACAGAACAACAACAATAGTTTTGTTTGAGCTTTATAATTTGAAATTAGTACTGATTTCAAATCTAATTACCTAGGACTCACCTACTTGTTGGTCTTATCAGTTAGTGCTGTTGTCAGTATGTAGTTGTACCGTTGATATTAATCTAACATAAGGTTAAGTATTTTCAGTTGTCAAAGAGCAGGGCCTTCAATGTACCGTTAGTAAGTTTTATGCCTTGTGTTTTCCCTACAGTATCTGCAGACACTTCATTTGCAGTCATGTGACCTGCTTGACATTTTTGGTGGAATCAGCTTCTTCCCATTGGATAAAATGACTTATTTGAAAATCCAGTCCTTTATTAATAGAATGGAGGAAAGCTTGAATATAGTCAAATACACTGCCTTTCTCTACAACGATCAGCTCATCTGGTAGGTACACCCTACTTTGGCATGTAAAGAAGAAAGTCTCTTAGAATAAAACAGCAATGGCTGATTGGTAGCATGTTGCCAAACTGAAACTAATAGCAAGGGTCGTGGGTGGGAAGCATTTTTATAGATATTGTCAAAATAAAGCAGTGATTATTTAAACCACAACCAGAGTTATTTTGATTAAAATTGAGATTGAAAATTGATTCCATGAAAGAAACCATCAGATAAGATTTATAAATTGTATTTTTATGTCGGTGTTTTTCCAGATGTGGAAATCAATAATTTTTAATGCTTTTTATTTAAAACCTAGCTTTTTAAAATATCCAAGAAATCAAAAGTGTTCCATAGTCTAGGGAACTCCCCCCCGTCACCAAACTATGTAGTAGGAACAAAAACATGATTTCTTTTGGAGAGTTGATGTTCAAGAAGCAAAGATAAACTTCAGTGAGACCTGTGAGAGCCGGAACTTGATGGGCCTGCCTTGTTTTTCTCAGTCTTGCAAGTTTTCTGCCTTTGACAGGGTGTAGTCTTCACCACTTTTCTTTCTCATTTTAGTGGAAAATATTTGAGTTTACCTTCTCTGACAGGTTTCCCTTACACAGGTTCTGGCTTTCGCGGGTTTTACTGTATTACCAAATGCTCTCAACCACCTAAGACTAAACTCTGGGAAAACCATGTGAATGTGTGTAAGATGGCAACTGCATAGGGGATTGATCCTGAGGAGAGTGTGCCCGTCCATGCTCTTTACTTGTGGCTGAGAGGTGCTGTCTGAGCCGAGCTTCTGAGGGCTAGGCCCCTGGTAGCGCTTCTAAAAGAAGTTCTTGAGATAAAGTATGTGCGTCTGCACGGTGCCTTAGTGCAGTGCAGACTGCTGACTGTGGCTGCGTGTGGCTTGCCACTTTGGAGTTGTTGTTTCACTTAGAGTACGTGTGGATCTTGGAGCAAAATCAACAAAAGTCCACTTAGTGCTGAAAGAAAAACAGTCCCCAGAGTAACATGCAAAACAAAAAGAAAAATCAGGCTTGACAAAGTAGTAGCATCTTATCATGCATGTAAAAGAGTCGGTTGTGATTTAAGTGGAAGAAAAGTTTTTGCTTTTTGTAAAAGGGAAAATTGCTTACCGTGCTCGAGAGACTTCAGACATCACCTGAACTTCTGAGCATGAGTGTGTTGTTTCCTGTTTGGTAGCAGCCATTGATGGAACCCTAAATTATTTGCGCCTGTCAGTACGGGGTTTTGCTTGCTTTATGTATTTGTTTATTTATTTATTTTTGTGCTAAGGAAGGAATTCTGTTTCGGATTTTTTAGCTTTCTATTTTGAGATCATTGAAGATTCACATGCAGTTGTAAGAAATTTTCTGTGGTAACAGCTTGTATAACGCAAACAATATCGCTTCATTAATTTTTGTAGGAGAGAAGGGAGCAGGAATTAAGGGAGACAGATATGGTGAGATAGTCGCTATGGTCAGAGTGAATGGGGATCTTTTAACAGAGGCATAGTGGGAATTGGCCTACTTGGTGTTTTGTGCTCTGAACAGCTGGCTTCAACTGTCTTTATTTTTTTTGTTTTTAAAATGCTTGAAGTCAACACTGAAATATTTAATGGCTAGCAGGTCTGATGTAAGGAGCCTAGGTGGCGCAGAAGTTAAGCGTTCGGTGGTTAACCGAAAGGTTGGTGGTCAACCCACTCAGTGGCTCCACAGGAGAAAGACCTGACGATCTGCTCCTGTAGAAATTACAACTTAGAAAATCCTATGGGGCGGTTCTGCTCTGTCACATGGGGCCGCTATGACTCGAAAATCGACTCGACAGCATCTAACAATAGGTCTTTAGTGAAATAAACAAAGCTCTAAGTACAGTGTACGTAAATAAACAGTAAGTGTTGCCTTCCATTTCCTTTTATAGTTTTCTACTCCATGCCCTGTGGTCTAGAGCAGTGCCGTCCCGTAGGAATACAATGCAAGCCACACATGTAATTTTAAATATTCCAGTAGACATTTAAACTAAAAAGAAACAGGTGAAATTAATTACAACATTAGTTCAACCTGTAAGCAATATAAAAAAATTAGTAAGCTATTTTATTCTATTTTTGTGCTAAGTCTTTGAGATCTCGTGTGTATTTTACACTCACTCTGACGAGCCACATTTCAAGTGCTCAATAGCCACAGTTCCTAATAGCTACTGTTACTGCACATGGAAACTCTAGAATACAAATTGCCCAGCCCGTTCATTCTTTATAGCTTGTCTTCTGCTTCTCATCCCTCTTCCCCAGTACTGCTTATTTATGTCTTAAAAGGAGAATGGCATGCAGAACCTGTTTTGTTTCCATCTGTGTTTTCTCTCATCTCAGTCATTTTAGCAAAAGTTTGAATTGGCGATTCTGTCAGCCTAGTTGTCTGCCTGATATTTCAGGGTTGATATTGCTGTAGGACAGAGTATTAAAGCTTTTGAACCACTTCTTGGCTTTTGGCTTTACCTTTGGACCCGGAACTTCTCTTTCTGCTTAGCAGAAAACAAAACCTGTTGCCATTGAGTTGATTCCAACTCACAGTGACCCTATAGGACAGGGTAGAACTGCCTCATAGCGTCTCCGAGGCTGTCATCTTTACGGAAGCAGACTGCCACATCTTTTTCCCCCCAGAGCGGCTGGTGGGCTTGAACTGCTGACCTTCTGGTTAGCAGCTGAGCACTTAACCACTGCACCACCAATGCTGCTTCTTAAGGGTATAGGGCCTTCTTATAGTTTTAGTTTGGACAAGACATTGTGAAAATTGAATCTTGAAAGAAGAGAGGCAGTACAGTATAGGAAGAGAAAAAGGTGAGACAGGAAAATTGGAAGTCTAGGCAAGCGGGTAGCATTTATTTGCCAACACAGACCAGACTTTTTCTAACCCATGACCTTACTGAGAAAAGAAGAGAGTGCCTCTGGGAGAAAGCGTGAAGGTGTGATTTATATAAAGTTAGATTTCTTTCCAGGATTTTCTCCATTATCTTGAATGGAAAAAACCCAGATATGAACTCATTGTTTAAAAACTGATTTCAAGTAGAGTCTGATGCCTGTAGTTCTCAGCACTTTTTCCACATGCTACTTGTTCTTTTCTCATTTCGGATTAGATGGTTTGCCCGAAAGCTTCTTTCTTTCTCTCCCTTCTTTTGCTGACACTGAAATCCAGAGAATTAAAATCGACATTTCTGAGATACAGCAGGATCAAGTTCCCTGTCTACAGCATACCAGTGTTTTTCCAGCATGCTAGGTGAAAGAATGTGGCATTACTGTAGAAACCAGAAAGCTAAGAGAAATCTTCTATCTGAAATGAGCATTGTGGTTTTTAATGCTTCCTGAATAATTCTGAGAATCAAATTTGTTGTGACTTTTTATTTAAAATGGCATATAAAATAGAGGACTACATCGGAGTAGCCTTTAGCAGATCAGGATAAAGTTCTAGTACCAGGACTCAAGTCTGATTCATTCCCTTCTTGAATTCCCATTCAGGGAAAGTACTTATTGATATAATGATGAACTTTATCATAGAGCAATAGAGAGATAGAAAACCAATTCCAAACATTTAACACAGTGCTTTTCTCATGTTTCAGGAGTGGATTAGAACAGGATGACATGAGAATTTTATACAAATACCTCACCACATCTCTATTTCCAAGGCACATTGAACCTGAGGTATGATTGGGTACTGAAAGATCACTGTATGTATATATAATGTACATATGTTTATGTGCGTGTGTATTGGGGGAGGGAAGGGGTGGAGTGACATGGTAATGGGTGGACTGATTTGTATTTTACAATGGTATGGTATTTAGAGGAGCCCTAGTGGTGCAGTGGTTAAACACTTGGCTGCTAACTGAAAGGTTGGCGGCTTGAACCCACCAGCCGCTTCACATCAGAAAGATGTGGCTGTATGCTTTGTAAAGATTTACAGACTTGGAAACCCTATGGGGCAGTTCTGCTCTGTCCTGTAGGCTCACTATGAGTTGTAATCAACTTGACAGCGATGAGTTTAGATTAACGAAAAACACTTATGATAAACTAAGTAAAAAAGTAAAATTCAAAATTGTATAGACACTTAGTTGGCATCAACTCAACAGCAGTAGGTTTGGTTGAGTGTGGTATTTAGGCAGCTCTACTTGGCTGCTAACTGAAAGGTTGGAGGTTTGAACCCACCCAGCAGCTTTGCGGGAGAAAAGACCTGGCTATCTGCTCCCATAAAGATAAAGCCTGGAAAACCTTATAGGGCAGTTCTACTGTCACAAGGGGTTGCTATGCGTTGAAATCAACTCAGCAGCTCACAACAACAGCAGTACAGTGTGCTATTTAATATATATTTATTTAGTTGCATATCAATTAGTAGCACAGAAAACCACGTATGTCAGTTCTTCTGCAGTTTGTTACATTCAAATGCAATACCAAAGGTATGTTTTTAGGACGAGGTATTCGTTGAGTTGGAGAAAACGCTGGGTTCTTAGATAGGTTCTGGGAACTTTGAAAATCCAGGCATCTTTGATAAAACAGAGGTTAATCCCAGTGTCTTTTCATCTACAAACATGAGCTCTAATTTTTAGTAAATGTCATGTTGCCTGCCTAGCTTTTCCACTCTGCTACTAAATTTCCCAATCTTCTGCAGAGAACTTTAAATAGTACTGCAGTGTTCTCTCCAAAGTATCTTTTTGGAGCTTTAATTAGGTTGAAAGTGAAAAGTGTTTGTAGCCCATTAAAAAAAAAAAAAAAAAAATCACCGTTTTGGCTCAGGTGCCCCTGTTTGTTCTATTTTCGAAGGGCATGTATTAAAACAATAGGAAAAATCTCTGCTAGAAATTGAAAGCAAGGTTTCAAAAAAGTCCTGCACGTCATTCCTTTCTAGGCAGTTTTTTGTTGTAGTTGTTGAGAATATATACAGCCAAACATACACTAATTCAACTGTTTCTACATGTACAGTTCAGTAGCATTGATTACATTCTTCAAGTTGTACAGCCGCTCTCACCCTCCTTTTTTGCTTTCTAGGCAGCTCTAATGCCATAGTTAACATTTCTTGATGCTACTGTATGCCCGACAGTGTACTAAATGCTAGTCTCATTGCATCCTGACAACAACCCTGAGGTTGGGTACCTTTTAAGTTCATCTTAATGGAGCTGAGGGGGTTTAAACGCCTTACCCAAGAGCACTCATCCAGTAAGTGGCAGAGCCAGGACTTGATCCCAGGGTCTGCGTCTGATGCTAAAGCAGTTATTTATCGCTACATCCCTCAGTCATGTTTTGTGTGGACACCTGTCTAGAAGGCTCACTTCAGGAGGCTTTTCAGCATGAGGCAGTGCTGTTGCCACGACAGCAAACTCCATCGGCTGCTTTATTACATACCTGCAGGCTTAGGCTTATAAAATCAGAAGCCACACATAGAAGCGGCAGTGTGGATATGAAAGTCAGACTGTGCATTTTTACCACTGGATTTACTATGTTTTTGACTTTTTCTTTTGAGGTTACAAGTTAAAATTTTATATAGACTAGAAGAGCATTAGTAATTTTTAGAAGAATAACACTCTTTAGCTAACATAACTGTTAGATTTGGATTTTTTTTCGAGCCCTGGTGATGCAATGGTTAAGCACTTGGCTGCAAACCAAAAGCTTGGCAGTTCGCACCCGGCTCTGCAGGAGAAAGACCTAGTAATCTGCAGAGATGAACAGCCAAGAAAACCCTGTGGGGCAGTTCTGGTACCCAGAAGTTGATGGTACCCAACAAGAACAACATGCACGTTGAAATAGTTTATCTTCCAGCAGAAGAAACTGGGAATGTGTCACCCGTATAACTCAATGAGGGGGCATGAAGTAATGGTTGAAGGCAGGGCCTCTGACCTCAGACAGGCCTGGGTTTGGTTGCTGGTGCTGCCACTTAGGAGCTGTGCGTGTTGGTGAACTACGACCTTCACCTTAGTTTCCACGTCTAGAAAGTGGGGGAAATACACTCCTCCTGGGGTGATGTGAGATAGAATTAAGTAATTTATGCCATGTGCTTAGCACATTGCCTAGCATGTGTGAGCCAAGTGGGGAATTTCAGTCACTGTTATAAAAGGAGCTAAATTGTCTGTGGAATTTAGAGTAGGATGAAGTTACGTTATGACAATTCTGATTAAAATCCGTAAATTCTTCATGTACCTCTATAATCCCCCCTCCGCTGTTTTTGTACAGGAGGGATATGGGGGAATTGATACAGAAATAGGGCACAGGACCAACTAGTAGGCATGAATGCTGTTTTTCAAAGCATCAAGAGTAAAAATCCTAATAAGTCATTTCTCAACATTAAATTTGTTTACAGTTGGCGGGTAGGGATTCACCAGTAAGGGCAGAAATGCCAGGAAATCTTCAACACTATGGAAGGTAGGACTTTTGTTCTTTGGTGTATAATATTTGGTTTTATTATCTTCTTTGGTAAAGATTAAAATCATGCACACTGAATTAGCTTTGTGCTATTTCATTGGCAGTAATCACAAAGGAAATTCTGTTGTTTCCAGTGAATTAAAACTATCATGTTCTGATTTGGTGTTTTCCAAGTGGTGTTTAGCTTCAAAAAAAAAATTGATGTATGTTAAATAGGAATGTATTCTGTTTATTCCTGTGTATGATTTACCTAATTGAATTGAGTCATCTCTGTGCTTACTTTTAAGATTTCTTACTGGACCCTTGAACCTTAATGATCCAGAAGCAAAATGCAGATTCCCCAAAATTTTTGTAAATACAGATGACACTTATGAAGAGCTCCATTTAATTGTTTATAAGGTAACAACTGCTTTTCCATCCAGCATTACAGATTAATACTAAAGTAATTATTTCTTGCATGTGTACACATGTCCATGAGTACATATGCCAGCATCCTCAGTGTTTCATGGCAAGGGTGTTGAAAGTTCTAATTATTGTGAAACTCAAAATGGGTGCTCTTCTGGAGTAGTACATTTTATTTTCAGCTCCTTTTAAACAATGTTGTTAGTGGAACAGTAACTGTCGAGGGCGGTAATTAGCAAACAGTTAAAAGTCCTGGGTGCTCAGAAATCAAAGGCTGTCAGAGGTTACTGTCTATTGATGAAATGCCTTCTGGATGTGGCCTTGGCCACACTTTAGTGACTTCTGCTTTTTTGCTTTGATTGTAAAGCTATGAACTCTGAACTCACTAACTCTGAGGATAGGATTTGGTCTCTGCCAGGATATTATGTATCTTAGGTTGGAACCTTTTTTTCAAAGGCAGTTTTTGGTTCAGGAAAGCAGACTTAAGCGCGTGGGTTTGTTGTCTTTCCTGTCTGCAACTACAATTAAACTTTAATTCATAAAGGCACGAGAAACGATACCATGAGAATGAACATCCAAAGGCGAGGAAGTTCTGCAGCTTTCTGGAAGATGGAGAAGAGATGTAAGAGTGATGCCTGGTAGAGCAGAGCAGAGGAAGCTCCAGCTTAGGTCATAAGTGGAGAGGGAGTGTTAAGGCAAGAGCTGCCTGCCCCGTGGAGCCTGCAGAAGCTCCTGGCTGGGAGGCAGTCACCCAGGAGTCAGGAGTGGGAAGTGGATGTGGAAGGAGAGGGGATAATGAAATATTGTATATAAACCCCCCTCCCTGTCCTTAAGTCATGGTGGTGCAGTGGCTAAGTGCTCGGCTGCTAACTGAAAAATTGGTGGTTCGAACCCATCAGCCACTCCGTGGTAGAAAGATGTGGCAGTCTGCTTCTGTGTGAAAATTACAGCCATGAGAACATTATGGAGCAGTTCTACTCTGTCCCAGTAGGATCACTATGAGTTGAAATTGACTTGACGGCAGTGGGTTTGGTTTGTTTTATTTTTCCCCCTCCTTGCACACAGTCGGGCCTACAACTGAGCACCTATACTTGAGTGAAAATTGAGGGTCTTTTTTTTTTCTCTTATTTGTGGTAAAAAATATGTAACACAACATTTGCCATTTCAACATTTTTTACACGTACACGTACAATTCAGTGACACTAGTTACATTAATCATGTTGTGCAGTCACCAATATCCATCGTCAATTTTCCATCATCAATAACAGATACTCAATTCTTCCTAAACAATGCCCCCCACTTCTTCTAACCACTAGTAAACTTTGGTCTCTATACGTTTGCCTATTCTAGACATTTTGTATAAGTACGATCGTACACTATTCTTTTATGATTGACTTATTTCACTCAGCATATGTTCTCAAGGTAAATGAGGGTCTTTTTTTTTAAATATTTATTTTTGGTAAAAATATACAGAGCAAGTCATGCACCCGTTCAACAATTTCTGCATGTACCTTTCAGTGACATTGGTTACGTTCTTCACACTGTGTCAGCAATCTCGCTGTCTCCAGTTGTTTCACCACTTGTTACCTGAGACTCACTGCCCTCCAAACTTCTCACCTGTGTTTCAGAGTTAATAGTTGTCAATTTGATCTCATATATATAATCTTTTTAAAGAGTGCAATACTCAAGGCATGTGTTCTTTAGTAATTGAGCTAAACTACTGTTTAGTTTAAAGATGACTTCAGGACATGGTTTTGGTTGAAGGTTTAAAGAGTATCTCAGGGCAATAGATTTGGGGGTTCTTCCAGTCTCAGTGAGTCCAGTACATCTGGCATCTTTAAGAATTTAAAATTCTGTTCCACCTTTTTCTCCCTTTTCATCAGGGTCCATCTATCGTGTCCCTGATCAAAATGTTCAGTAATTGTAGCAAGGCACTAGTCAGTTCTTCTGGTCCTTATAGAGGAGGCAGTAGTTCATGGATGCAGGTAGTCTTGCAGACCAGTTCCTTTAATTGAGGGTGCTTTTAAAGAAAGTAAACAATCTGGAGAGACCTAGAGTAGCTAATGTGGGCATCAGCGCCTAAGAAGGGCCTGCACTCTTTCTGCCATTGCTATGTACTCAGCACTAAAGGGCAGCCTCCCTCCCAGCTCAGCCTTTCGTAGCTTCGTCCTTAAATATGGTTGGAAAAACGGACAAAACTGCAGATCCTGAAAAAAACAGAAATCATTCCGGGAACAGAAGAGAACTTCTAGAAATTCTGATTAGCTTTCACAGAGATTAGAAAAGATATGTCTGTAAAATTGAAACAGAATGATATGAAAGAGTTCAGGTTATACTAACCTCAGATTAACTGAAAATATTTTTTTTTCACGTGCAGTCACTTTTTGTGCTTTAGGTGAAGGTTTACAGAGCAAATTAGTTTCTCATTAAACATTTAATACACATATTGTTTTATGACATTAGTTACCAACCCCTCGACGTGTCAACACTCTTATCTTCTCGACCTTGGGTTCCCCGTTTTTATTTTTCCAGCTTTCCTGTCCCCTCCTGCCTTCTTGTTCTTGACCCTGGGCTAGTATGCTCATTTAGTCTCATACACATAGTTGAGCTGCATGTGTATTGTTTGTTTTACGGGCCTGTCTTATCGTTGGCTAAAGGGTGAGCCTCAGGAGTGACTTCAGTATTGGGTTAAAAGTGTGTCCAGGGGCCATACTCCCGTGGTTTCTCCAGTCTGTCAGACCAGTAAGTTTGGTCTTTTTTTGTGAGTTTGAATTTTGTTCTACATTTTTCTCCAGTTCTGTCTGGGACCCTCTGTTGTTATCCCTGTCAGAGCAGTAGTAGTGGTAGCCGGGCACCGGCTAGTTGTGTTGGACTCAGTCTGGTGGAGGCTGTGGTAGTTGTGGTCCGTTAGTCCTTTGGACTAATCTTTCCCTTGTGGTTTTCTCAGAATATGGAACGCATCACAAATTTGCATGTCATCTTTGCACAGGGGCCATGCTAATATTCTGTGTATCGTTCGAATTTTGGTATATGTGCTGCCGAAGTGAGCACTGAAAATATAAATTTTGAAATAAGAAATTCATTAAAAGAGTTAAAAATAAGTTGGACTGCCCCAGAATGTAGGATAAAATGGCAAGAGATAAAAACAGGAGAGGAAAGGTGAGAGAGAGGATCAATTCAGAATTTCAACCATCTGACTAACAAGGTAGAGGAGAGGAAAATAGTAACATAGTATTGCAAGAAAATACCTAGATGAAGAACACAATTTTCCAGGTTAAAAAGGCCCACTGAATATCTAGTGCTGTAAATAAAAAAGACTCACACCTAGAAACAACAGTGATCAAGGTCAGAAATTCAGAGATGAAGACAAGATCCTAAAAGCTTCCAGAAGAAAAATCAGGTCGCCTGTAAAGGAACAAAAATAAAACTGGCATTAGTGGTTTCACCACCAGTGCCAGATGTTAGTTGACAGTGGAAGAGGGGCTTGATTTTCACTGTAGAATTCTTTGCCCTGCCAAACTATCAATCACAGATAAGACAACAGAAAGACATTTTAAACATGAAAATTCTTAAAAAGAGTACCCCACGTATCCTTCCTTAGGATGTCACATGAGGTTGTACCTCAGCAGAGTAAGTGAGTACCCCGGGAGAGAAAACAGTGGAACCCAAAACAGTGGTTCTAATCCATGAAAAGAGTAAAAGGACGTCTGGACGTGATAGTGCCCTTAAGATCTGCTGATGAACTTACCACCACAGTGCCTCCGTAATGGAAAAGACAGAAAGAGGGCTTTGGGGTCTGATGACTCCAGGACAAAAAGATATTTCATTCATAAAATAAGACATTTGATAAAACTTAGAATGTAATAAAGGCGCAGAATGGGGGCGGGGGCATGGTGGGCCAGACTCCATGGAAAATATCTAAAATGATGTGGTAGGAAAATGAAACAAACTAAAATGAGGCATTTTGATCAGTAATTGGAGTGGCAGCTAAAATCATGCTTCTTTGAATGACTCAGGTGTAGGGACTTTGAACCATCAATGAAGGAAATATGAGCCTGGTACACTAGGTTGTTTATTGGGTTTCAGTTTTTAGAGTCAACCTATAGATATAATTTATTTTAGGTGTGATAATGACATTGTGGTTATGTTAAAAAATTCTTATCTTTTTTTTATCATCTTCATTGAGATATAATTTGCAGACCATATCTCTTAGTTATCTAGTGCTGCTATAACAGAAATAACACAAGTGGATGGCTTTAACAAAGAGAAATTTATTTTCTCACAGTCTAGGAGGCTAGAAATCTGAATTCCAGGACGCCAGCTCCAGGGGAAGGCTTTCTCTTGCTTATGGCTCTGGGGGAGGGTCTTTGTCATCAGTCTTCCCCTGGTTGAGGAGCTTCTCTGCACAGGGACCCCAGGTCCAAAGAACACACTGTGCTCCTGGTGCTTCCTTCTTCGTGGTATGAGGTCCCCATGTCTCTCTACTCTCTTCTGTCTTTGGTATCTCAAAAGAGATTGACTTAAAATGCAACCTAATCTTGTAGATTGAGTCCTGCCTCATTAACATAACTGTTGATAATCCCACCTCATTAACATAGAGGTAGGATTTACAATACATAGGAAAATCACATCAGATGACAGAATGGTGGACAATCACACAGTACTGGGAATCATGGAGTAGCCAAGTTGTCACACATTTTTGGGGGGACACAATTCAATCTGTAACACCATACAATACATATAAAGTATACAGTTCAATGGTTTTTTGTTGCAAAGTTCAAGATTCCCCAAGGCCATCCTACTTCTGACACCAGCCACGAGTTTAGGGGGGTCCTCAAGACCACCCTCAAATTAAATGATTCACTGGAAGGTCTCACAGAACCCAGAAGGGTCAGCTGTACTCACAGTTAGGGTTTATTACAGTGAAAGGATACAGATGAAAATCATCCAAAGGAAAGGGCACACGGGACAGAGTCCAGGAGTCACCAGCTGTGAGCTTCCAGTTGTCGTCTTCAGTGGAGTCATGCAGATGACACTCATTTCTCCCAGCAGCAATGGCATATTGCCCACCAGGGACGCTCACCCCAGGCCTTGGTTTCCAGAGTTTTTATTAGGGGTCAACAAGGCTGACCACTCATGTTACTGACTTTAGTTTCCAACCTCTCCAGGGACTGAGCTGATACCACATGACCCAAGACCCCCACCATAAGTCACATGTTAGCACAGACTATCTGGTGTGGCACAAGGCACTCAGGTAAAAAAGGTACTTTTATTAGGCAGAACATTCCAAAGAATTTAAAGGAGTCAGGGGCAAAGGCCAGACCTCTCTTTGGGCAAGGTTAATCCTTTACTGCACCCTAGTATATTGACAAAGGAACCCAGGTGGTGTAGTGGTTAAGCACTTGGCTGCTAACTGAAAGCTTGGCGATTCAAACCTACCAGCCACTCTGTAGGACAAAAGACCTGGTGATCTGTTCCCATAAAGATTTCAGCCTAGAAAACCCTACAACCCGTTGTACTCTGTTCTGTTGGAATCCACTCAGTGGCACGCAACAACAACAGTATATTCACAACCATCAGCGCATCGATTTTAGATCATTTTCTTCTCCTCAAAAGGAAATCTTACACCCATTAACCATCTTTGCCTGTTCCTCTCTCCCCCAGTCCCTGGCAACTAATCTACTTTTTATCTCTATATAGATTTGTCTGTTCTGGACATTTCATATAAATGCAGTAATACAGTATGTAATCTTTTGTGACTGGCTTCTTTCACTAAGCATGTTTTCAGGGTACATCAATGTTGAACTATTTCTCAATACTTCATTACTTTTTATGGATTAATATTCTGCTATATAGATACGTTTTTATTATTCACAAGTTAATAGACATCTGGGTTGTTTCTTCTTTTTGACTCCCAAGAATAATGTTGCGCTTGATGCCTCAGGAAGAGAAAACTGCAGGCCAATCTCTTCTTTTATTGTGCTTTAGGTGAAATTACAGTTCAAGTTAATTTCTCATTCGAAAATTCATGCACATATTGCTTTGTGACATTGGTTGCGATCTCCACAATGTAATAGCACGTTCCATCTTTCCACCCCGGGTTCCCTATGAGGCCAGTATCTCTTATGAATATAGATGCAAAAATCCTCAACAAAATTCTAGCGAACAGAATCCAACAGCATATTAAAGGAGTCATACACCGTGACCAAATGGATTTTTTCTAGGAATGCAGGGATGGTTCAACAAATTTAGTCACCACATCAATAGAACAAAGGAAAAGAACCACATGATCATCTCTGTGAATGCAGAAAAAGCATTTCATAAAATCAAACCCCATTTTTGATGAAAACTCTAAAGAAGATTGGAATAGAAGGGAAATTCCTCAGTATGATTCAGGGCATATATGAAAAGCCAATGGCCAACATTGTACTTAATGGAGAAAGACTGAGAGCTTTCCCTTTGAAAGTGGGAAAAAGACAAGGGTGCATGCTCTCACTGCTTCTATTCAATATTGTATTAGAAGACCTAGCCAGAGCAATAAGACAAGAAAAAGAGATTAAAGGTATCCAGGTTGGAAAAGAAGTAGAATTATCTTTATCTATGAAAGATATGATCCTATATATAAAAAATCCCAAAGAGCCTACAAGAAAACTTCTAGAGCTAATAGAGAAATTTAGCAAAGTTACAGGGTACAAGGTCAACAAACAAAAATCACTTGGGTTTCTATACACCAGCAGTGAGAAATCTGAAAGGGAAATTAGGGAAACAATTCCATTTAAAATAGTATCTAAGAGAATAAAATACCTAGGAATAAATCTAACCAGGGTGTGAAGGACTTACACAATGGAAACTGTAAAACACTGCTGAAAGAGATTAAAGAAGACTTAAATAAATAAAAAGATGTTCCATGTTCGTAGATTGGAAGACTTAATATTGTTAAGATGTCAATACTACCCAAAGCAATCTATAGATTCAATGCAATCCCAATAAAAATTCCAACAGCCTTCTTTACAGAAATAGAAAAACCAATCCTTGACATTATATGGAATGGCAAGAGGCCCTGAATAGCTAAAGAAATGTTGAAAGAGAACAAAGTAGGAGAACTCACACTTCCTGATTTTAAAACATACTATACAGCTACAGTAATCAAAACAGCCTGTTACTGGTATAATAATAGACACAT
Source organism: Trichechus manatus latirostris (assembly GCF_000243295.1). Classification (NCBI taxonomy): domain Eukaryota; kingdom Metazoa; phylum Chordata; class Mammalia; order Sirenia; family Trichechidae; genus Trichechus; species Trichechus manatus. Next base: position 11,284,011 of record NW_004444013.1, read on the forward strand.
AGACCAATGGAATAGAATTAAGAGTCCAGAAATAAACCCACACATCTCTGGTCAACTAATTTTTGACAAGGATGCTAAGTCCATCTGATGGGGAAAGAAGAGTCTCTTCAATAAAAAAACTCCTCAAAAAAACTGGTTGCCATTAAAGTCGATTCTGACTCATAGTGACCCTACAGGACAGAGTAGAACTGCCCCACACAGTTTTCAAGGAGCGCCTGGTGGATTCGAACTGCTCACCTTTTGATTAGCAGCCGTGGCTCTTAACCACTATGCTACCAGGGTTTCCCTTCAATAAATGGTGCCGGGAAAATTAGATTTCTGCATGCAGAAAAATGAAACAGGATCCATGCCTCACACCATACACAAAACCAAATTCAGAATGGATTAAGGACTTAAATGTGCACACTAAAATAATAAATTTCTTAGAAGAAAAAGCAGGGGCAATGCTGTCTGTCCTAGCTTTTAACAATGGATTATCTAACATAATAACAAAAGCACAAGCAGCAAAGGACAAAATAAATAAATGGGACCTCATAAAAATGAAAAACTTCTGTTCATCAAAAGACTATACCAAAAAAGCGAAAAGACAAGCTACTGACTGGGAGAATATCTTAAGAAACCATATATCCAACAAGAATCTAACAACCTATATATATAAAACTTGGACACCTTAACAACGAAATGACAACCCAATCATAAAGTGGGCAAAGCACTTAAATAGACATTTCACCAAAGAGAACATTCAAATGGCCACCAAGATGCTCAGCATCATTAGCCATCAGAGAGATACAAATAGAAGCCACAATAAGATACCATTTCACTCCCGCTAAGGAGCCCTGGTGGCACAGTGGTTAAGAACTCAGCAGCTAACCATAAGATCGGCAGTTCAGATCCACCGTTTGCTCCTTGGAAACCCTATGGAGCAGTTCTACTCTGTCCGATAGGGTCACTGTGAGTCAGAACCAACTAGACGACACCTAACAACAACAACAGGATGGCTAAGATGAAAATAACAAATGTTGGCGAGGATATGGGGAAATTGGAACCCTTATCCATTGCTGGTGGGAATACAAAATGGTACAGCTGTTGTGGAAAATAATGTGGTGGTTCCTAAAAAAACGAAAAAAAAAAAGAACTACCATATGACCCAGTAATTCCACTCCTAGGTATATATCCAAAAGACTTGAAAGCAGAGACTCAAAAAGACTTGTATGTCAGTGTTCACTGCAGCACTATTCACAATAGCCAAAAAGTGAAAACAACCTAAATGCCCATGAACAGATGAGCAGATAAACAAAATGTGGTCATACATACAATGGAGTACTGCTCAGCCAGTAGGAGAAATGAAGTCTTGATACATGCTGCAGTGTGAATGGAGCTCAGAGACGTTACGCTGAGCAAAGTAAGCCAATCACAAAAGGACAAATGTTGTATGACCTCACTTATATAAAAAGACAAAAGGCAGATGTGTAGAGACCAAAGTTTATCCACCAGAGGTGGAAGGGAGGAGGAAAAGGGGGGCTAATGGTGATGGGAAAATCGCATTGATTAAGGGTGTTGCACAGCCAATTAGTGTAATTGCTGTCAATAAGTTGTACACCTGTAAAAAGTTGAATTGGCAAAGGTCGTATGATAGATATATGTACAAGAACGAAAAGAATAGCTATTGAGGCTGCTTATGTACAGCCAAACACCTCATGGGATTTGGTTCCTTGGTGTAGAGGTTTAAAGTCATGGTTTTATGGGACATCCCAGTTAATTGGCCTGATAATGTGTTTAGTGCTTCTGTTCTACCTCCTAGTTCATTGCGTAGTGCCTGGAGTCTTAAAAGCTTGCAAGCGGCCATCCAGGGCACAACAATTGGTCTCTGTTCACCTGGAGACCGTTTGCTGTGCAACAGAGGAAGAAGGAGAGTCAGGAATAGGAGGAGGATATGGAATGTGTGGCTCATTGCCTCCATAAACAACTGCCTCTTTTGCCATGAGACCAGAAGAACTAGATGGTGCCCAGCTACCATTACCGACCAGTTTGGTCCAAGATTCTGTAGAACAATCCTGATCAAAAGGGGGAAAATACAGAACAGAATTTCAACTTTTTGTGGACTTCAGACTTCCTAAAGCTGTGAAGATGGAATGAACCTCTGAAACTA